>NC_067249.2:117820362-118126821 GCF_019359855.2 Lolium perenne
ACACTCTCAACATTGCAATCATAAAGGAATATAAATAAGCACTTCACTATGCTATTCCGAATTACTCTCTGGCAAGATAACGAACACTAATTCATCATGTAGGCAAACCTTAAAGATGTATTCCCATGTACTAATAAACACCCCACGCTGTCACTGTGAGCATTCATAGGAGGTACTAACACACCACAATTTCATAGAGACATCCAACTCAAATCATAACTCAGTGAACAAGTATTCTGTGAAATATAGCCTAAGAGACCCACACGGTGCACACACTGTCACCTTTACACACGTGGGACAAGGAGTCTCCGGAGATCACATAAGTAAAATCCACTTGAATAGCATAACGACATCTAGATTACAAAGCTCATCATATGGATCTCAATCATGTAAGGCAGCTCATGAGATCATTGTATTGAAGTACATGTGAGAGAGATTTAACCACATAGCTACCGGTACAGCCCTTAGCCTCGATGGAGAACTACTCCCTCCTCATGGGAGACAGCAGCGGTGATGAAGATGGCGGTGATGTTGATGGAGATGCCTTCCGGGGGCACTTCCGCGTCCCGACGGCGTGCTGGAACAGAGACTTCTGTCCCCCGAATCTTGGCTTCGCGATGGCGGCGGCTCTGGCCTTTTCTCGTATCGTGGCTTATTCGTATCGAAGATTTAGGTCAGGGAGGCATATATAGGCGAAGAGTCGGAGTCGGAAGGGCCACGGGGGCTCCACACACCAGGGGGGCGCGCCCCCCCTCTTGGCCGCGCCGCCACCACGTGTGGGGCCCACCTGGCTCTCCTCTGGCCCCTCTTCGGTGCTCTGGAAGCTTCCTTGAAATATAAGATACTAGGCGTTGATTTCGTCCAATTCCGAGAATATTTCCTTACTAGGATTTCTGAAACCAAAAACAGCAGAAAACAGGAACTAGCACTTCGGCATCTTGTCAATAGGTTAGTTCCGGAAAATGCATAATAATGACATAAAGTGTGTATAAAACATGTGTGTAAAATCATAAAAGTAGCATGGAACATAAGAAATTATAGATACGTTGGAGACGTATCATTACCACCACCTTTCCAAGACCCAATACCTTAGAGCACGTGTTGTCGCCATATGATACGGTAGAGTGAGAAGGCTCGAGGTCGACAACAATATTCTTGCTTCCGGTCATATGACTTGTGGCTCCACTATCAACCACCCACTTAGCGCCACCGGAAGCATAGTTCTACAAGGAATCAAGTCTTGGATTTAGGGTACCCATTTTTCAATGGGTCCTAGCATGTTAGTAACAAGGGGTTTGGGAACCCAAATAGTCCAATCAACATTGTCCTTTTGAGGACCAATAAAGCGAGCACGAATATGTCCATAGTAATCAACAAAAAGAACATGAGAAGGGTTGTTAGAGCCGGCAAAACCCTTCGAGGTGGAGTTGGGTACTCCATCCCTTCTTGAGCTAGCATCCCTCTCTTCAAGGTTGATCTCCATGTACTCCTTGTTCTTCTTCTTCTTGGTCCTCTTATTCCTCTTCCTCTTTGGCTTGATAGCCGCTCCTCCTTCATTGCAAGAGCCCTCTTTTGCTCCATCTTTAGCTTCAATGACTCCTTCCAAGTACTTGGCTTGAACTTGGAGTCTATCAACTTTGGCCTTCAAACGGTTGACTTCATCTTCATGCTCCGGGTGAGGATGGCAAATATCAAACACTTGGACTTCCTTTGCCTTATTCACCCGGAAGTGTTCCATCAAAGCTTCTTCTTGGAGAGCGTTCATCTTCATGAGTAAGCGCTTGTCACTTTCATGAGTGCAACACACACGGTCCTTGCTCAAAAGAAAGTACTCCTTCAATGCTTCCTCTTGCATGGAATTGACCTCCATGAGCTTGGCTTCCCTTCTCTTCAAGGCGGCTATTTCCTCCTCATGATCACAACAAGTGTCCTTCTCCTTGCTCATGCGGAGACATTCCACCAAAGACTCTTCTTGCTTGCTACTCAAACTCAATAGCTTGGCCTTGGTGGTCTCAAGAGCGGCAATTTCTTCTTCATGGTTGCAACATGAGGTCTTCTCTTTGCACAAGCGGTAATATTCATCCAAGGCTTCTTCTTGAAGAGCATTGACTTCCAAGAGAAGAGCATTGTGCCTCCTCAAGGAAGTAACTTGATCAACAAGCTCATCATGACAAGAGGTTGGGTCTTCATCATGTTTCTCCTTGTTGGCTTCCTCGAGAGAGAGCATCTTCTTTTTGAGCTCACCAATCAAATCAAGAGCATGGTCTCGATCCTTGGTGAGTCGAGAAACAATAGCTTCGTTGGAGTCTTCAAGGACGATGACACTAGCTTCAAGAGACATGCGCAGATTTCGTTCATCATCAAGCTCCTCTTTGAGAGAGGCAATCTCATTTGCCGTTTCCCTTTCCAACCTCTCCTTCTCCTCTATAAGGTCTTGTGTCGCACCGAGTTTGCTCAAGAGAGCCCCAACATGAGTCTTGGTATCCCCTTGCATATTAGTGAGAAAAGAATCCAAACCCATAATCTCACGTTTAACGGTGAGACTAGTGGCATCATCAATATATAAGGCATTAGTCGAGGATGATGGTTTGGAGGGGGATTTTACCTCCGTGGATACCTTTGCCATAAGGCAACGAGCATTGTTGGTGACAAGGTTCTCATTGGGAGAGTCGAAGAGGGAGATAGAGGGAGTGGTAATGGTGATGGCGGCCACTCCCTCTCCTTCCTTGTTGGAGCTCTTGTCCCTACATTCTTCATCTTCATCAGAGGAGTACTCTTCTCGAATGATGAAGGCTCTAGGCTTCTTGGTGTAGGAGACCTTGTCATCTTCGGACTTGGGGGAGAACTTGGAGAATCCTTTGGAGAGTGACTTGAACTTTTCCTTGCAGATAAGCCTTCCACCATGATCTTCTCTTCTCTCAAACATACAATCCGTGACAAAATGATTCTTGTCGCCGCAATTGTAGCATGTTCTTCCCCTTTGCCCCTCCCTTGGGCACTTGGAGAGACTTCTTGGAGAATCACGTGATCTTCTTGTTCTTGTGCTTCGGGACTGGTTTCCATCCCAAAATTTCTTGGCGGCGAGAGCCATGTGCTCATGATAATTCATCTTGAGATCATCCGGTCCCCACTCAATGGGATCCTCATCGCTTTCACTATCCTCATGTACCCTCATCTTCAATGCAAGGTTGGGCTTGCGGGAGTTCTGGGCGCGAGCAACAAGATCCTCCGCATTCTTCTTGGAGATGTCCAAAGCGATGACTTCGCTAAGAACTTCATCGGATGTCATAGCACGGAAGGAGGCGTTTTGGCGGATGGCCGTCAACTTCACTTCCTCATAAGGGATGAGAGCGTTGTAGAACTTGCGCTTGATCCAATGGTCATCCACAAACGTTGCTCCAAGATCTTGCATTTGTATGGCAAGAGCGATGAGGCGCCGATACATTTCTTCGGGGGACTCTCCTTCAATCATGACGAAGTTGTCGGCCATGTTGTTCACTTCATCAAAACGAGAGCTTTGGATGCTTGCATTTCCGAGGAAGAGCTTCTCAAGTTTATCCCATGCTTCCTTGGCGGTCTTGAGCGACCGGATGTGAGCGCGGTCCTTGGGCGTGATGGCCATGTGAATCATGTTGATGGCGGTGGCGTTGAGTTGGTCATCCACCACTTCTCTTCTTGTCAAGCTCTTTGGGTCTCGTGGTGAATAGCCCTCCTCGATGATACGCCAAAGCTCAGTAGATGCGCTGCGCACATGAGAACGCATTAAGAATTGCCAATTTTCAAAGTTGTTTGACTCAAGTAACGGTGGTGAACCATGCGACAAGATATGTGGCATAGGTATTGGAACGTTTATGGTGTAATCACTTGGTGGTGGCACCTCATGATAACCCCCTAGACGTTCCGCAACCGGTGTCTCATCATCCTTCCCCTTTGTTGAAGTGCCGGCCTCCCCAAGCCCTTCCTTTTGTGGATCTTTTGTCGCTTGCGCGACAAAATCAACAAGAGGAAATGGGTTAGCTTTTGGTGGGGGATCCTCGGCACTTGCTTTAGGACTAGCGATGGGGTTTGGTTTTTGTGCAACCAACTCCATCATCATCGCCTTCATTTGGGCAACGATGGATGACTCCAATTTCTTGAGGTCATCCAACGTAGCCGTTGTGGAATCGATGTGAGATGATGGAGCGGGTGGCACAAGGGAAGGTGACCCATTCTTATCCGCCTCTTGTTCGGCCATTTCTTAGGCGGTAAAGCCCGAGCAAGAAAACCCCGCTCTGATACCACTTGAATGGATCGTAGCGAACAAGAGGGGGGGGGGGTGAATGGCGCTACGGCAAGTTTTAGTCTTTTTCAAATTTTTAGTGCAATGGAAGGTAAAGGTGAGAACTTTAGCGATAGCGGTGATCCTACAATTATACTTGGACAAGTGCAACAAGCAAAGGAATCAACAAGATAGTAAGAGTAAGGAGCGAGACAACCGGGGGCACGAAGATGAGGCGAGGTTTGTTTCCCGCAGTTCCTTCCACAATAGGAAGTACGTCTACGTTGAGGTGGTGCTAGTCTCACACAGGAGACTAGACGGCCACACCACGAAGGAAGGCCTCACCTTCTTCCTCGAGAGAGCTCCACGAAGGTGCTCTCCCTCTTCCACTAAGGCACCGGTCGAGGCGGTGATTCCTTCACAGGTTGGGGCGAGCTCCACACACAAGGATGCTCCCAACACCCTATGGAGCTAGTACATCACCAAGCTAGCCTCCATAGCTGCACATCTCCAATGTCCCACCATAGGAACCCTACCACCAAGATCCACTAAGGAGTAGCTTGTATTGGTGAAATCTCTCTTGGTAGAACTATAGATCGGGGTCTCCTCCACCACTCCTCAAAGTTTGGGCAAGATTGGTTGGATGGTTGGGGAGATCCTCAAGGATTAAGCTCAGCAACAATGGAGGAGAGAGAGAGGGAAGAGATAAAATCGTGTTGGGGAAGAAGGAGCCCTTAAATAGGCTCCTCCAAATCCAACCGTTATGTCCAGTTTTTGCCTAAGCGGTACTACCGCTTTGGGTAAGCGGTACTACCGCTATGAGTTCGAATTCCCCAGATCTGGTCCATGTGGACACAGAGCGGTACTACCGCTCGCGGTACCGCTCGAGGTACCGCAACAGGGTCTAAACCTTACTGGACTCGAAGCAGTACCAGAGCGGTACCAGAGCGGTACAGCCGTAACTAGTTACGGTACCTGAGCGGTACCGTGGGCGGTACTACCGCTCGTGAGCGGTACTACCGCTCTAGGTACTGCAGAGGTACCGCAACTCGTATTCTGGGTTAATGGCAGCGCAGAACTCAGAGCGGTACCGTGGGCGGTACCTATACAGGTACCGGTAGTACCGGCCTGGCTAAAACTGGTGTTCTCCCCTTTTTCTCTCCAGCCATGTCACCTCGCGATACACACACAAAACCAGAAAACCTATCAACTACGCTTCAGTCTTCCTATCTTGACGTGTCCAGCGAGGTCACCGTGCACTTGCAAATCTAACAATGATACTCAAGGCACACGGTGAGATTACTCAAGTGTTGTCATCAAACACACAAAACTTGGGGTTTAAACTTTGCTCTTACAGTTGTACTTCTCAGCTTTAAGTATTTGAACTTCCTCGCGGATAATGAGATAATTTTATTTTTCTACATTTGATTTTTAGCTGATTTTCTTATACTTCTTATATTAAGTGGATGTACTACTCGTGTCGAATGGTTTTACTTCTCATCGTCAATCATTTGAAGTTCTCGGATATAAGGTTTTAGGGTTGTTCGATGTGTCCTTCTCGGAACTAAATGATTGTACTGTCAAGACTATAACGATTGTATTGCTGATATTAAAATGGTTGTGCTATCGAGACTATAACGATTGTATTGCTGATATTAAAATGGTTGTGCTATCGAGACTATAACGATGTGTACTGCTCGGATCTTAACGATTGTACTGCCGAGACTATGACGATTGTACTGCCGAGACTATAACAATTTTACTACTGATACTATGATGATTGTACTGCGCAGTTATAGCAACAAATAATTGTACTTCTTTGCGACGAATAGCTGTACTTATCAGAATGACTCTTGTGTATTTATCGAATTTATGTACCTCACAATACTATTTAAATGGTGCACCGATGGAGCATGAGTGTGTTTTTATTTATTTTCCTTGCTCATCAAGTATTTGAACAGGTGTACATGCATGCACTCGACATTAAAAGAAACTAATGAAAAAGTAAGGTACTATGGGGATTTAATTGCCTACCGAGCACTAAACAGTTGTGCTAATAGAGTAAGAGATATTGTAATAAATGAGAGAATAGATCATAGGAGAATCCATCCATAGAAAAGCAGGAGCTTAGTAGCAGCGTCAAAAGGCCATTGCAATTCGACCAAGATGACCAACACTAGGTCAATATCGCAAGCAAGGAAATTTATGTGTTGGTAAGAATGTGTGCATATCGGTGTGTAATTAAATGTACCACTCGAATGATGAAACTAAGATATTTACCCATTATATGTTTGTTAAATAATCTAAGATTTTTTGAGACTTTATCACCCGACATCCTTTCAACGAAACTGAATTGTATCATGTCAACTAAACTAATTGTTGGCGCCCAATAATTGTTATGCTTGTGTATGTAGACTTCTCTCATACGTCTATAATTTCCCAAATAAACACTTATGAAGAATTAGCCTCCCAGGGAGAGCAACAACATCATACAAGAGGGGGGGGGGGGGGGGGGGACAACTATATAAAAACATGTACTTCCCCGATATTAAAACATGCATTTCCCCCCGATATAAACACATGAGTGCTCAATATTTTGAAGTGTAATGTGCAATATTTTGAAGTGTTAAACTTGTCTTCTACTTCTTGTTGCTACTGGTTGTACTTCCTAGCGGATATTTAATTTACTTTTTTTACTTAATTATTTCTGAACTGAAGTGTACGGGCCAATATTTGAAGTGTTGAACTTCCAAATATTGATATGTGTATGCAGCTACAAATGTATGTACTGTTACCCTTTAAGATTGTACTTCCGCCGAATATCTACACTTAACAGACTATCCCTCATGGAAATTGGAAAAAGAAAATGCACTAAGGTGCACATGCAACTGTGAGTATTTCACATCTAATTGCAAGACAGCGATCAGTTAAAAGAGAACGAAGCTTCTTTTCTCAAGCTATCAGGAATTGGTACAAAAAAGTTTACACATGCAAACATTATGCTTGAAATACTCAATGGTTGCACACATAGATTTACACAAGGCATGGAAGTTATCTCGAAAACTTATGGCCAAAGAATAGGGAAAATATTCTTGACGTATTACAGTTACCATTGACGAACTACTTTAGGATAACTACCGTGAAAAAATTGCGGTCAGAAAAGTGTGGAAAATCACTATCGAATAATTGGAAAAAAAAACAACTTCGAAAAAAAGTCGGGGCTAGAGGTTAAGTACCGCTGGGCCGATATGTTATGTCAAAAGGTTGGCGCGGTCACTCACCGGAAGAAAATAATTATTTCACAGATTGAAAAAATAATTATAATAAAATGATGTAGTTGTATTGTATACTGATATAAATTATAGCAGCATGTTGTACAGGTCATCGCGGTATTATTCATGATACAATTACTATTGTACTGGTCATCGCGGTATTGTTCATGATACAATTACTATAGTTGTTGGTACTATTCATCACGCTTACTGTTCATGTGCAACAGTGAATTGGAGGGCTCACAGGCTAGCAAAGACGCTCAGCTTCATATACAACACTGAACTGACAATGAATTGGAGGGTTCACATGACAACAAAGAGGCTTATGGTATTGGTTTTTCCAGGTAGTGTGCATGTAGCAATTTTCATATGGTACTATTCATGTGCATCAACAGTAACCAAGTGAATGAGGTTGAAGCGGTTTTTCCAGGTAGTGTGCATGTAGCAATTTTCATATGGTACTATTCATGTGCATCAACAGTAACCAAGTGAATGAGGTTGAAGCAAAAGTGGTCAGCTTTTATATATATATAGTATTATGTGGAAGCACCAAAGTGTCGTGATGAATTCCTGGATTCAAATGCATCACGCTGTGTCGCGTGCATGCCGCATGTGTTGCCGGGTCAGGCAACAGCCACGTCTGCTTATGCTCATCCGTATTCCAGGCTGCTCGTGTTCAACAGAAGTTCAAGGAGGCAACAAAAAATCCCATGTTCCAGCGTTGAAGAATAAATCTCACGGGAACTAGCGTGTCTCTTCACGCGGACGACGTGCAGTTACCGCGGCAAGGAAGTACACCGTAGGTGGCATGGCAGGCCAATGGCCCTAGAGGTTGGTGGGTGGCCGGTGGCGGGAACGCTGGAAGCATGTACATTATTTGTACTGCTCGGCTGTTGTTTTTATACTTATCAGCGTCAAGTATTAATTTGAACTTCCCCGCAAATAACAAGGTTATTTTGTTTAATTCTACATTTGATTTTTAGCCTGTTATATTGTACTTCCTATATTAAGTGATTGAATTTCTCAGTCTCAAAGTTGCATGTACATGACCAACAGAATACTAGTTATCTGCATCAATTGCCTACATGTCTATTTCACTTCTGAAAGAAAACAAGATGGTTGTATTCCCAGGCTAACACCATTAGCACAAACTAACACATATCAAGTGAGCAGACACAAGTTACGCATGCAATCGATAAGCCTCAATTTCTCAACATGGGACAACTTGACATGCACATTAAATCATGGGATTTCTATTTTCGTGTCCTCGGTTCCTTAGTTGTGCTCAGTTTTCCCCAGATCCTTAGTTTTCCCCAAGTCCTTGTTTGAAACCCGCAGAAGCAGCTCCGACGGCAGGAATCCGTTAAGTTGACCGTTCCGTGCTGACGAGTGGGGTCGTGTTGTTTGTGGGGTCGCGTCGTGTGGGGCTGGTAGGAAGGAACTGCGTGGGACAGGACGAGATCATGTTTGTGTTGCCGTAGCGTGTGGGGCCGTAGCGTGTGGAGCCGTGTGGGTCCGGGACATGGGCACGAGTGGTTTCTGTCTCTTTCGCCCAGATTAGCAGTTTTCAATATACCTTTTTCCTCTCTCTCGCTCGATCTCATTCCAATTTGATAGCCCAAATTGGTAGCAAATCTAGAGCAGCTTCTCCTTCTGTTTTTTAACGCCATTCATTTCTTTATGCCTTCGTTTTTACCCAATCAGGTAGGAAATCTAGGGCACAAATCCAGAGAAAATATAGGATAAGCTTGCATAGAGCAGCCAACATAGCATAGATATATTCACGACAGATCCAACAGTAGTACCGATAGAACCCTACAACATACGCTACATTTTACATGAATTTAAGCTGCTCTACAGATAGAGCAGTCACATACAGAGAGTGCAGTAGGCATGTTCAACGCCTCCAGGTTGCGCCTGTGACTTGCCTGGAGGTTGCGCAGGTGAATCCCAAGTGCTTTGTGTTTGGCCATGAACGCATGCACGTTCACCGTCGTTCCAACTCTAGCGCCGCATCTGCCAATGGATTCAGCATGGTTCACTGTGCGCTTGAAGTCGGTGGCGGAGCTTCCTGTTGCAGAAGGGGCACTTGTAAATGCCTCGAGCAAAGGGGCCATCGTAATGGCCGGACTGCAGCCTCCTGAGGACGTGACGAGTCTTGGTGTGGAAGGACTCGTCGTCGCTGTCGACGTCGCTGCTCTGCGCCTGTCACGTAGCACCAAAGATCGTGCAAAAAACACGGAGTCAATTGCAACGATGATGGAACAGAGACTGAACAAAGATCATGCATGATAATATGGGCTCGAAAAAAAGAGGTAGCCTCAGTTACATTGGACACACTTATATCCAGGATTTGAGTCAGCAAACCAAAGATCATGCACAACAAATTTAAACACACCAATTGTTTACTGACCAAACCCTGAATCAATTTGTGCCCAAATATTCATCATCATCGGCACAAATCTTAAACAAAAGCAAATTACAAGCACTAATAACGCAAGATCTAACACAAAAGGATTGGACTAGGAACAGACGCACCCTAATAACACTAGATCTAACACAAATGGATTGAACTAGGAACAGAGGAACCCTAATAACGCTAGATCTAACACAAAATGACTGAAATGGGATAAGAACAAGGGAGCAAAGGGTTACCTCCGGTTCGTCGTCGACGATGCTGGTGTCGTAGGGGTTCTCTGGCGCGACGTACGGCACTGGTTCGTACGGGTCCCAAGCGACGGGGGCCTGGACGGTGGCGGCGGCCGATGCGCCGGCGGCTGATGCGCCGGCTGCTACGTTGGAAGCAGCGACAGGGGCCTGGACGGGGGCAGCGGCCGATGCGCCAGCGGCTGATGCGCCGACAATGGGCATCTCATTCTTCTCCATCGCCGGCGGTTTTCGTCGGGGTTTTTTCTTCGGTTGTGGAGAAGATGATGGGACAGGAGAGGCGGTTGCAGTGAGAACGTGCGTCGAGGGAGAGGAAAAGGGCTCTATAAAGACGAAGGTGGCGTGTACCGCAACACGCGTCCGCTATGCACGGCTGCAGCGTGCACCGCAACACGAGTCTAACCCTGGGACGTTTGGTGTACTCAGTTATAAGTTATAACCTCGGGCCTTATACAGAAATTTTATCTGTACTCAGTTTTCCCCTCGAGTACTTAGACTGGCAAGTGCAATATACCTAGTTTTACCCTCAAGTAGCTAGTCAACAGAGAGTCAACAAATGAGATTAACATATCTAATTGAGGCATTTCATGCGCAAAAAAATTCAAAAAAAATAAAAACATAGTGGCACCTACTCATGGAGTCTTCCTACGCAACCTGCCACCAAGAAAACCTTAACAAACATATATAAATCAAGTTTTACCACAAATTGACACTTCTCAGAATCACTAGTGTAGCTATGAAGATGCATGGTTTTCCACTCAAACCCCTTTGCAAAACATCTTCCTCAAAAACATAGTTTGTCTAAATGATGCCATAATTGTCACACTCATGTATATTTGAATTGCAAATAATGTGATGTAGCCCAATATGAATTATATTGTACAAAACACGCATTTTTCATTTTGTAATTCTTTTTGTTTGAATCCCTTATGTGCCCTTGGATTGTTAGTACTACTCAGTTTTGCCCTCAAGTTCTGTCACAAATGCTCTCAGAAGCCCAAACTTATCCTGATTGGTTGAGCCGTTGTCACACGGATCGACTCCACGAACCGTTGATCAACTGATCTAACGGGCAGTATACCCCTCCCCGTCTCTTCGTGGCCACCCCTCTCTCTCTCTCGTTTGGATGCATTATTGTCACCCCTCTAACAATTATCAACTATCTTTCGCTTTCCTTTTTCTTTTAGGGGATATAGTTTTGGCATATAGTTTTAGTAATTTGAAACGGCCCAAAAGTGGTATAATTTTGGTATAAACATGAGGCATACATATTTGCGGATTTCGGTGAATGCATTATTGTCACCCCCCTAACAATTATCAACTATCTTTCGCTTTCCTTTTTCGTTTAGGGGATATAGTTTTGGCATATAGTTTCGGTAATTTGAAACGGCCCAAAAGTGGTATAATTTCGGTATAAACATGATGCATACATATTTGCGGATTTCGATGAATGCATTATTTTCACCCCTCTAACAATTATCAACTATCTTTCGCTTTCCTTTTTCTTTTAGGGGATATAGTTTTGGCATATAGTTTCGGTAATTTGAAACGGCCCAAAAGTGGTATAATTTCGGTATAAACATGAGGCATACATATTTGCGGATTTCGGTGAATGCATTATTGTCACCCCTCTAACAATTATCAACTATCTTTCGCTTTCCTTTTTCTTTTAGGGGATATAGTTTTGGCATATAGTTTCGGTAATTTGAAACGGCACACACTAATATAGTTCGGTGAGCAATGATAAGAATCCCTTGTATAAACATGAGGCATACATAAAGCATTCCAATATAGTTGGTAATTTCGGTGAATGCACACACTAACCATGAAAACAACTACAAGTACATGTAACTGAATAATGAATTTGTAACAAGGTATCCCTTGTAACAACTTCTAGCGCCTGGTGAGCAATGATAAGAATCCGATCGCAATTATACAACAGAAAAAACAACCAGCCATCAGATTAGCTTGCTTCTTCAACTCGATCAGCTGCCTTAACTGCTTGTTCATTTTCTTCAGTTCTCCCTTCACTTCCACCAGCCCTACATTGGGAGCATTAGGCATAATCGGAACGGCTCCTCTCTCCGCCGCATTCTCTACAGCAAGTCCTCCCCCCCCCCCCCCGAATTGCGCTCCCCAATAGCGCCAATTGATTCCTGCAATTGAAGCCTCTGAACGTACACATCGATCCACTCGAAATGCCTGCATTTCTTCAGGATCTGAAAACAACAACGGGAACCCTAAATCCCAAATTCGAGGGAATAGCAAGAAAATCGAGAGAAAACAGAGAAATTGGAGCGAGATCTAACCTTATCCCCCTCTCTATATGGCAAGCTCTCGCATGCAAGGAACTCACGTCCACGGTTGCCGTTCTCGTCCGTCTTGGCGTATCGACCGCTTCAGAGGCTCCTGGCATGGGCAGTCAGGGCATCTTGTCAAAGGCACGGGTCCATACTGCGGCCATGAAGAACGGGAGGTCGAAGAGAAACTAGACATCACCCGCCTGCCGGAGAAGGGCTGCCGCTGGCGGAGAAGAAGAACAATGGGGCGCAGGGAAAGAAAGGGGAAGCAATGGCACGGGCACGGGCGCGGGGCTGGCTCGGGCTCCCATTTTGCAACGGTCACCTGGGTAAGCTGTGGGTCCGGCGCACTTAACGTGGACAAGTTGTGGGTCCCACGATGATCTGGATAAGTGAAGACGTGTCCACTGCGGGGCACCAACAGCGGCCCCACTTGCCAGCACCAACCAACGTCAACTAACGGGATTCCTTCCGTCCGAGCTCCTTCTGCGGGTTTCAGACAAGGTTTTGAGAAAAACTGAGGAAAAACTAAGGGGCTGGGGAAAACTGAGCACAACTAAGGAGCCAGGGGCACGAAAATAGAAATCCCTTAAATCATTGTGCACACTGCCCCTAAGGCCTCGGCTGAACCATGGGATGTTAACATTTATCTTTGAGCTAAAAGAAGACGACTGCACTTTCTGTGATACACTAGTGCAGCGGGCATCGGCAGAGAGAGGGTGTTGGGCCATCGGCCGGTCGCACCGGCGGCTAGGGCAGGTGGCGGCGGAAGAAACGCATTCATTGGTGGCCGTGCACCTGGAAAGCGTCAAACATCGCACGTAGAGGCAGGCAACCAATCTGTCGATGGAGTCAAAGACGACAGAGAGCACAAAGGCGGGGCTCCATGGAAAACGGGGCGACGGTGAAGCTCCATGGTGGAACTTCATGTGGTTTTGTCTCTGAACTTCCCTATGTTTGTACTCTGACCTTCCCCGAGTTTTTCTTCTTTTAAGCTTTCTACATTTTGCCCCAAGTATTGTTTTCTGAACATCCAAGTTAGGTAGAAGTACACATCACATTAGCTGTATCTGAACTTTCCACATGCAGCAACTTGCACTGTCCATATGTGAATAGTTGTACTTATCAACCATGTGCCTCTGAAGTTTTCTTGTTTTTTGTTTTTGTTTGGGGAGTGTATCATGTGTATTGTACGACTTGCACCTTATCATCTAAAAAGGACTTGCACTTTCATGTCAATAGGGCACACGTACGTGTAGATGCCCAAAAGACTAATCAGAGGAGGATAGAGAGAAGAGGAAGAGCAGCGCTACACTATCTTCGGCTCAGTTTAGCATTCGTCTGGACTTGGGATTTCCATTATCCAATGTGTGTGCTTCAGGATGATTACCAGCTGAACTTTTAATCAGTTTTTTTCTCAGCTTCTAATGTCAAGCAAGGTGTATCTCCATTGTTCTGTCGATTTCTTACCTCCGATATGCCAACACACTTCTTTTTGGGGGAGATATACAAACCTGACGAAAAAGTAATATCAGTTTTCATTAGCATATCAACAAACACCTACAATTGATGGATCCATAAGATGTATTCACGTATCTGAACTGCTCGTCCATCAAGCTTACTATGCCGATAGCATCATTGCTGGGTCTTCCCTCTCCTCCCGATTCCCTGATCTTGAGTCATCTAAATTAAGGCAGACATTTGAGCCACACTTCCAAGCAGATACTGAATTTTTACACTTCCCAAATTGAAGAAATCCACTTCCCGCATAATACTTGTGCAATTATTTATCATTTACGGAGTACCTGGCAAACTAGCAGTAGCCCTATTTGTACTGCTGATATTTTTTCAGTTGTACTTCTCGTTGAATCAATCTGTGCTGCCCAAAAGAAAAGATTGTGCGCCTGAGCCGGTCAAAGGCTGTGCGCCTGAGCCTGTTTTCTTATTTTTCAGAAATAGCGCACCATCTCTGTCTGTGTACGAGCTGAGGTCGATCGATGGGGAAAAGGAGAGAACGGTGATGCTCGGGCAGCTCGAGCATGGGATGCAACAGGGGAATCCAAGCCAGCGGGGGAAGCTGTCGTGAACCAGGTAGCGGGAGTGCCGGACAACTGCGGGTTTCAAGAGGCGGCCATAGATCGCGGGCTAGCTGCCGGCAGCGAACACGCGCGCAGTGGAAGAACGGGGCAGAACCGCTGAGGTGGAGGTGGGGCGCATCTACCTTACCTCGGACCACCAGACGAGCAGCGTCGCCGCACACCCTGGGTGCACAGGAGGAACATGGCCGTGGGCTTCCGGCGAGGAAAGCCGCATAGACGGCGGACGGAATTCAGGAGGCGTCGGCGGGGTAAATTCGGGACGGCGCGGGGGGGGAAACCCATGGCGGCAGGGGGACATACCGGAGCTGGTAGGGGAGGCTGGGACGCCGGCGCGAGAGCTCGTGGGTCGCGGCGCCGGTAGCTACAGGGGCACGGGTGCGGGAGCTCGTCGGGGCGGCATTAGCTCCAGGGACACGGCCTGGGGATCTCGTCAGGCTGCTGCAGCGGAAGCTCGTCCAGGCGCGGCGGCAGGATCTCGTCCGGCGGCGGCGGCGCGTGAGCGGTCGGGAGGTGGGGATGATTTTGGTGGTTTATGAGCAGAAGAGTGTGAGAGGTGGGATGAGGTGGTTCCGCGTTTTTCAGATCGCTCCATGGATGGGCTGACCATTTTCCAGATCGCGGCGCTTATAGGTCGGTTGGTGCTCACAATAATATTGTGAGCACCGGTTTCAAAATAGTATATATATATATATATATTAGATACAACATGTAAGTCTGTTGCAACCCCTGTTCTCTCAGCACTTTGACGGTGCGCATCGCCGTGTGGGGCCGCCACCGACCACCCTCTCCCCGCACCGCAATTTGAGATAGAGAGGGCCGGAGAAACAAAGGGACCCGCGACGACGGAGGCAAGGCGTCGGTCGCGCGCGGCTCCTCTCGCCGTTCCTTCCGCGGCTCCCGCGACGACGGAGGCACGGCGCCGGTCGCGCGCGGCTCCGTCGATCCCGCCCATCTGCGTTGAGCCTGTGTCCTAGGGTTGCTGCCGCTGCACTCCAGCGATCCGGCCACCACCACGGGCCGGCGGCGACGCAGGCCATGGAGGGTTATCACTGCCGTCGTCCTCCATGTGCAGATCTCTCCATGGGGAGCCCTCCGTCCCGGTGTCCTCCATGGGCCGCTCCGCCGCAACAGGCCTCCGACGACCTCGCCGGGAACAACTCCACCCCTGCGCGGCCGGTGAGGCGCCTCTCCTCTTATATATATCTCTCTCTCTCACTAGAACGGTCAGGAGCGGGGCTTGGAGGCAGGGTCGGGGGCCGCGAAATACTGTTAGGTCGCGGGATCATCCGTAGCCAGGTCGCGAGCACCAGCAGCCCGGCAGGAGCCGCAGCGGGCGAGATCGCGGGCGGAGGTCCAGGGAGAGGGCATGACGGATGGAGGTCCTGGGCAGAGCCATTCTGATGAGATCTAAGATCCCGGGAGTGGCCCGATCTCGCGATTTGACCCCGAAGACCAAGGGAAGAGGTGGGAGAACGCGAGGAACACGAAGAACACGAAGAACGCCGAGACTCACGCAAGCACACCAACCCGATACACCCGATACTTACCCCCGTGGCTCGATGGACCACGCCAATAGAATCTCCTGGAAGAGGCACGCGGCAGAATTCCCGGAGAGAGATTGGGATTGGAGAAGAAGAGCTTGATGAGGGAGAGAGAGTAGCTTGTACTAGAATCTCACTCAACAAGATCCAAATCAACAACCAAGGTGCCTTGATTACAGAGGGATGATAACCCTAGGGAGACTAAGCTCAAAGGTAGGTTTGAGTTCAAAACAAGTCTGAGGGGTAAAGGAGGGGTCCAGGCTACTTATATAGGCACACATGGCCAGCAGGGGCGAACATGTACGCGAATGGATAACTTAGGCAGTTTGGTGGGTCATTCCCGTCAGACCCGGTTTGGATCCGGTCTGACCGGGCCTATGACCGGGTGGTCCGGTCCTGGGTCCGGTCGACCGGGCGCCAACCGGGAATCTGCGAGGTTTCCGGTCTTCGTCCGGTACGATGGAGATGCGCCCGGTTGGGCGTCCGGTTGTGGGGCCGGTTTGACCGGGTCCTGGGCCGGCCAGCGTCCTTCTCTTCCTTGGAGCGCTTCGAGCGACGTCGGGTTCGGCTTCGTGATCATCTCCATGTCCAGCTGCTCCTCTCCTTCCCTTGGCCATGGCATGTCCTCCTCTCCGGGGTCTTGATGTGCCTTGTACCTAATGATACATAACACATCGGCATGAGGTAGCATTCCATCCAAAGGGGTACCAAGATCAAGGGTGGTGAGGAGCGAGTTCACCTCATCATGTAGAGCTTTAACTCGGGCTCGTGTCATCGGTCCACTTGGGGGACTTGTTGGTCTTGGTGTAGCGACGTCGGTGAGCGGGGCTACATCATGTCCCCCCTTGGGAAAGAGTCGACCTCGACTCTTGCACCTCCTCATCTCCATGATAGGGTGACAAGTCCGAGACGTTGAACGTGTTGCTCACCAAGTACTTGGATGTCGGGATGTCGATGACGTAAGCGTTGTTGTTGATGCGTTTGAGGACCTTGAAGGGGCCATCTCCTCTTGGCTTGAGCTTGGAGTTGCGCTCATGAGGGAACCTTTCCTTCCGGAGGTGGATCCAAACGAGGTCTCCTTCTTGGAATATTCTTTCCTTCTTCTTGGCGTTGATGCGGTTTTCTTGACGAAGCACATGTTCTTGTATGGTCGCTCTTGTTTCTTCATGTAGCTTCTTGATGGCGGCGGTGCGCTTGTCGAAGTCCATGTTGGTCCGCTCATGAAGTGGGAGTGGAAGTATGTCGAGTGCCGTGTAAGGTTCGAAGCCATAGACGACCATGAAGGGGCTCCTTGATGTTGTCTTGTGCTTGGCGCGGTTGTAGGCGAACTCCGCGTGAGGAAGGCACTCCTCCCATGACTTCAAGTTCTTCTTCACGAGGATGCGTAGGAGAGTGGAGAGGCTTCGATTGACCACTTCCGTTTGGCCGTCCGTTTGCGGGTGCGAGGATGATGAGAATAAGAGCTTCACTCCAAACTTAGCCATGAGCGACTTCCATAGATAGCTCATGAACTTGACATCTCGATCCGACATGATGCTTGCCGGTATTCCGTGTAGGCGAACAATTTCCCTGAAAAACAATGAAGCAATGTGTGAAGCATCGTCGCTCTTATGGCAAGGTATAAAATGAGCCATCTTAGAGAATCTATCCACGACCACAAATATGGAATCATGACCATGCTTAGTGCGAGGCAATCCTAGAACGAAATCCATGCTAATATCGGTCCATGGTGCATAAGGAATAGGCAATGGGGTGTAAAGACCATAAGGGTTGGAAGTGGACTTAGCTTGAAGGCATGTCGTGCAACGGTTGCATAGGCGCTCCACATCTCGTTTCATCTTTGGCCAATAGTAATGAGTGGATAGCATCGCAAGTGTCTTGTCACGGCCAAAGTGACCCATAAGACCACCTCCATGTGACTCTTGCAAAAGCAATTTTCGAAGCGAAGACTCGGGAATGCAAATCTTGTTAGCTTTAAACAAGTAGCCATCATGCAAATAGAAATCATCCACTCCTCGTTCAACGGAGCACTTCTCAAATATTGGAGCAAAGAAAGAATCGGAAGGGTAGAGTTATTTGATCTCTTCAAGTCCCAAAACATGGAAATCCAAACGAGTAAGCAAAAGGGTGTTTTTGCGGGAAAGAGCATCCGCCACAACATTGTCCCTGCCCTTCTTGTATTTGATTACATATGGGAAGGACTCAATGAACTCGACCCATTTTGCATGGCGTTTGTTCAAGTTGTGTTGGCTTTTCAAATATTTCAAGGACTCATGGTCGGAATGAATGATAAACTCTTTTGGCCAAAGATAGTGTTGCCAAACTTCAAGAACACGAACCAAAGCGTAGAGCTCCTTGTCATATATAGGATAGTTGAGGCATGCGCCATCTAACTTCTCACTATAGTATGCCACGGGTTTGCCCTCTTGCATAAGAACACCACCAATACCAAGCCCACTTGCATCACACTCAATCTCAAAAGTTTTTGCAAAATTTGGAAGAACAAGAAGGGGAGCTTCGGTAAGGCGTTTCTTCAACTCATCAAAAGCATTTTGTTGGGCCTTGCCCCAAACAAACGGAACATTCTTCTTGGTAAGCTCATTCAAAGGGCAAGCAATGGTGCTAAAATCTTTCACAAAGCGGCGGTAGAAACCGGCAAGTCCATGAAAACTTCGGACTTGACCAACATTTGTAGGAGTAGGCCAATTGTGGATGGCCTCCACCTTGGAAGAATCAACTTCAATCCCATTAGCGGAAACCACAAAGCCAAGGAAAACCAATTTGTTTTGAGCAAAGGTGCACTTGGGGAGGTTAGCATAAAGCTTTTCATGACGCAAGATGCACAAGACCTCTCTCACATGTTGCACATGGTCCTCGAGGTTTTTGCTATAAATGAGAATATCATCGAAATAGACAACCACACTCTTGCCAATGAGAGGACGCAAGATGTGATTCATGAGGCGCATGAAAGTAGATGGAGCATTGGAAAGACCGAAAGGCATAACGAGCCATTCATAGAGACCAAGTTTGGTCTTGAATGCCGTTTTCCATTCATCACCAATGGCCATGCGGATTTGGTGGTAGCCACTACGCAAATCGACTTTAGAGAAAATCGTGGCACCACTTAACTCATCAAGCATGTCATCTAAACGCAGAATGGGATGGCGGTAACGGACGGTAATGGCATTGATGGGGAGACAATCCATACACATCCGTTGCGTCTCATCCGGTTTAGGCAAAAGAATCATGGGAACCGCACAAGGGCTCAGGCTTTCGCGGACATACCCTTTGGCGAGGAGATCTTGAATTTGGCGTTGGATCTCCTTTGTATCTTCGGGGTTGGTGCGGTAGGCGGCACGGTTTGGAAGCGGAGCGCCGGGTATGAGGTCGATGCGGTGTTCTATGCCTCGAAGTGGTGGTAGTCCATGAGGGAGCTCATCGGGGAAGACGTCTTGAAACTCCTGCAAAAGAGACAACAAAGACGGAGGAATGTTGGTTAAGTCGTTAGTCGCCGACGATGGTCCCTTGCATATGAGCACGTAGTGCAATATGGTGGATGGGTTCTCTTGGACCTCTCTCCACTCACTCTTGGTGGCTAGGAGAACACTCTTGGTCTCACTCATATATGGCTTGTGGCGCTCACTATCTTTGTGGTGGGTCGCTCCCTCTCCTCTCATCTCACTATGGTGGGTGCGGAGTCGTGCCCTCGCTAAAGCCTTTGCATTATCCGCGATGATTTGGCTAGGAGTCATCGGGCGCAACTCGAACTTCTTGTCGTTGACCTTGAAGGTGTATGTGTTGGAGAGTCCATCATGTATAGCCTTCTTGTCAAATTGCCAAGGGCGGCCAAGCAACATGTGGCACACCGTCATGGGTACCACGTCACACTCGATAGTGTCCTCATAAGGTCCAATCTTGAAGGTGACGGTGACGGTATGTTGTATCTTGACGTTGCCCTTGTCACTCAACCATTGGATATGGTAAGGGTGAGGATGCTTGCGGAGAGTGAGGTTGAGCTTCTCACACAACTCGGTGCTAGCAAGGTTATGGCAACTTCCACCATCTATGATGACCTTGATCGACTTGCCACCAATTCCGGCACGGGTTTGGAAGATGTTGCACCGTTGGTCTTCCATAGCTTGAGGTTGTGTTGTTAGCACCCTTGTGACCACAAGTGAGGGACTTGGGTCATGGTCGCATAAGAGAGGGTCTTCTCCGCTTTCTTGCTCATAAGCTTCTTCACTTTCCACGGCGGCTTGCACAAGGGCCTCGTATTCATCTTCATCTAGCGTCTCAATGTCACCATTCTCCATAGTGATCATAACCTTGGTGTTCTTGCACTCAAACGATTTGTGACCTTGGGTGCCACACTTGAAGCAAGTGACACTAGAGGGTCCCGTGGATGCCTTAGAGGAGGCGGTGGAGGAGACTGTTTGCTTCATGCGACTTTGGATAGTCGGTTTCTTGGATGTCGTAGATGACACGTCGGGCTTGGCACTTGTAGTGGGAGGAGTTGATGTAGTCGGAGGAGTTGATGAAATGAGCTTGGAGGAGAAGTAGGTCTTGACCTTGGATTTCTTGATGTCCTCAATCACTTGGCGCTCGGCCTTCGATGCTTGGTGGACCAACTCAACCATGTTGGAGTATGGTTGGAACTCCACAATTCTCTTGATGGGGTAGTTGAGGCCATTGAAGAAACGAGCAATGGTTTGTTCCTCGGACTCTTGGATGTTGGATCGCATCATAGTGAGCTCCATCTCCTTGTAGAACTCCTCAACGGTCTTGGTGCCTTGCTTCAACTTTTGGAGCTTGTTGAAGAGGTCGGTCATGTAGTGAGTTGGGACAAAGCGAGCATGCATCTCTTTCTTCATCTCTTCCCAAGTGTCAATAGGAGGTTCACCCTTTTCTTCCCGAAGAGTGAGTACTTTCTCCCACCAAGTGTTTGCATAATCCTCAAACTCAAGAGACGCCATAGCCACCTTCTTGGCACCGGAGTAGTTGTGAATTCGGAATATCTTGTCAACCTTCAGTGCCCATGAGAGGTAGGCCTCGGCATCTTCTTCTCCTTTGAACTTTGGCATGGTGAACTTGAGCCTTCCGAACATGTTCTCTTCATCCTCTAAGTTTCTTCGGCGAGGACGGATGCCTTCTTCTCTTGCGGCTTGAGGTGGGATAGGAAGTCTTGGACGACCAACCATAGCATTGGGTTGGCGTTGAAGGTGGACACTAGCTTCACTTGGTTCACGGTGATGATGTTGTTGAAGATCTTGTCGAGGTTGTTGACGAGGCTCATTGTTGGCCCTCTCATCTTGATCATGTGGTGGATCTCCTCTTCCACGTTGATCATGGCGAGGATGGCGCCGGAGGTCTCGTCGAGGTGGATCTTGAGGACCTTGGTCTTGGGGTTGGCCGTCACGCCCATGGTGGGCATGGCGATCCGCTTGGTGACGATCTTGTTGTAGGACTTGGTCTTGTGGAGGACGCTCATGTGGACGAGCATGGCGATGGATTTCTCCGCGCCTAGAGTTGGAGCAAGAGTCTTCATGACGAGCTTCTGGGCTATGAGGTCGATGATGGTCTTCATGCCTTGGGGACGAGCTTGAGGACGAAAGGCCACCATGAGAGTAGTAATCTTGTGGCGAGCTTGATGATGATGAAGTAGAGCGGTGTCGGCGATGGCGACCCAAGTTGGTGATGGCGCGCTCGAGGCTATCCATGCGCCGCTCCATGTTCGCATCATTGGCCGCCATTTGGCCATTCAAGTTGTCGTAGCTTCACGAAGGAGAGCCAAGTCTTGGTTCACGGCGGAGAAGTTGTGAGCCACCTCATCGTATTGCTCATCGATGCGCGTCTCGAAGAGGGTGAGTTGCTCCTTGAACTCTTGTCGTTGCGTCCATAGGTTGTGTTGAGTAGCCAACCTCTCGGTGTTGTGGAGGATTTCTTCATCCCTTGTGGTATCTCCGTTCCTATCCATGATGGAAAGACAAGAACTATGTTGTGTATGTTAGTGGAAGGAGACTACCTCACACTCTTACCGAGGTAAGATAGTATTGAGGCAATCAACCAAGCCAAAAGCAAGATCAAGTGTATCGGGACACACGCAAAACCACACGCAAAAGCTAGCAAATATGGTGTTAGGCGAGTGTTGTGGAAAGCCAAAAGACAAATCCAAGATTGAGTATGTTGTTAAAAGTGGGTAAGGTCCAAAAATCCAAATGTCAATGTGAAGATCACTATAAACACGGAAAAGTTGTGGAACACACACACGGGATAAGCGGGGTTAGTGCAACCAAAAGTGAGCGGAAAAGTGTATGTATAAGTGCTCGGTGTCACACTAACACAAGGAGAGCCAAAGCTTTGGTTGCAAAGGAAGAGACAACAAGATTCACACGCGGCCTCTCTTCTCTTATCTCTCTTTTGCTTAAAAGCTTATGACTCTTTTGTACACGGTGGCACTCACACGCTTTTGTATCTTTGGTGGCACTTGCACACTTTTGTATGTATGGATATATGGATGTATGGATGTATGGATGTATGGTGCTACTTGCACTCTTTTTGTGTTTTTGGGGCTTTTCACGCACTATGTTAGCGTTAGCCTCACTTTTGCTATCTTGCCACACGAGTGTTTGCTTGGATGCTTTACTCAACACGACACACACACCTCACAATGCGGGGCCACGTGCAATGTCTCGCAACACTAAACAAGCAATGCTCGATGGGATAGATCGCAAAAGGAAGAGGGGTTACAAGGGAAAACTGCAAGTTATACCTGCGATGATGGTGGTGGTGGTGATCGCCGGAAATCGAGCTCGAAGGAGGGCGCGGAGCTGCGCCCGGTCTGGGGCCGGTTGGACCGGACTGAGGACCGGCGTATCCGGTTGCCGCCCGGTCGACCGGGTTCTGGGCCGGCTCGTCCGGTCTGGGGTCCGGTTGACCGGGTCTCAACCGGGTTCGTCGATTTCTCTCTCCTGTTCTTCCCCAAACCAAATCCAAAGAGCAAATCGACGGGAAAACGATGGAATTGGAGGCTCAAAGTTGGGAAAATAGTAGATCAAGCACAACAACACCAGATCCATGGACCAAAACCACTCAAAACACAACCAAATCACAGATCGGTCAAGAGGCAATTTGGGGCTATTTTTGGGGATTTTTTGGAAAATTTTCTAGAAACGAAATCGGGTGGGTGGAGGGTCAAATCCGCGGTAACCAAGAGCTGCTGATACCATATGATGAGATCTAAGATCCCGGGAGTGGCCCGATCTCGCGATTTGACCCCGAAGACCAAGGGAAGAGGTGGGAGAACGCGAGGAACACGAAGAACACGAAGAATGCCGAGACTCACGCAAGCACACCAACCCGATACACCCGATACTTACCCCCGTGGCTCGATGGACCACGCCAATAGAATCTCCTGGAAGAGGCACGCGGCAGAATTCCCGGAGAGAGATTGGGATTGGAGAAGAAGAGCTTGATGAGGGAGAGAGAGTAGCTTGTACTAGAATCTCACTCAACAAGATCCAAATCAACAACCAAGGTGCCTTGATTACAGAGGGATGATAACCCTAGGGAGACTAAGCTCAAAGGTAGGTTTGAGTTCAAGACAAGTCTGAGGGGTAAAGGAGGGGTCCAGGCTACTTATATAGGCACACATGGCCAGCAGGGGCGAACAGGTACGCGAATGGATAACTTAGGCAGTTTGGTGGGTCATTCCCGTCAGACCCGGTTTGGATCTGGTCTGACCGGGCCTATGACCGGGTGGTCCGGTCCTGGGTCCGGTCGACCGGGCGCCAACCGGGAATCTGCGAGGTTTCCGGTCTTCGTCCGGTACGATGGAGATGCGCCCGGTTGGGCGCCCGGTTGACCGGGCCTGGGACCGGGGCGTCCGGTTGTGGGGCCGGTCTGACCGGGTCCTAGGCCGGCCAGCGTCCTTCTCTTCCTTGGAGCGCTTCGAGCGACGTCGGGTTCGGCTTCGTGATCATCTCCATGTCCAGCTGCTCCTCTCCTTCCCTTGGCCATGGCATGTCCTCCTCTCCGGGGTCTTGATGCGCCTTGTACCTAATGACACATAACACATCGGCATGAGGTAGCATTCCGTCCAAAGGGGTACCAAGATCAAGGGTGGTGAGGAGCGAGTTCACCTCATCATGTAGAGCTTTAACTCGGGCTCGTGTCATCGGTCCACTTGGGGGACTTGTTGGTCTTGGTGTAGCGACGTCGGTGAGCGGGGTTACATCACATTCGCAGCTGCGGTGTAGGCGGCGCTGCATGTCAAGATCGCTGCCGCCTCCTGGACAAGGAAGGGCAGCAATTACCATTCTCCTGTCGGCATTCAGATGGAACATGGAAGGGACACCGGTAAAGATTTGATTCACTTCATTTTCATCCCGCTGTGTAGCTAACCCGTGGGGAGGTAGGAGAGGAAGTGGGTCTAGGCAGCATGGTTGCATCTGACAAAATCGATTGTTGGTCACAATAGTCTGTCAGTTCAAAAGCAAAATGGCTGGGTTCTTCTTAGTTACTAATTTTATTTGTTGTATCTTCTGTTGTCTTGCATCATATATGGAATGTTTTGCAGATGTGATGGCTGCAGATCTTCAGGCCTAGGAGCGGCCTTTCTTCACTTTCCAGTTGCAAGGTAAAAGATGGATTTATTGACTGGTTTGCGTTCAGATCATTTATAAGTATATCAAGCAGGCTTTCTATTCTTAATGTGCACCGTAATTGAACACTCACCATATGTACACTGCCCATGTGCCTTTTGTACTACAAGAACTTTCCAACTATAGGATGGCACTAGAACAATATGTGATTCAGTTAGAGATTCTGCATTTGCTGCACAATATGAATGAGCCGTGGTTTATGAAATTTCATGTTAATTATTCATTTCCAGGAACTTTGGACACACCACTTTTCATGTTTGGCGAAGCAAGAAACTATATGCATGGTATATTATGTGAAAAAAAATTAGAGAAATATTTTGTGGAACTTGCAACCAATAGTTAATCGATCAACGCGATGGCTGACTAACACCGCAAACTGCACCATTCTTTGTGGAGCTATTCTCTACAACATAAGATTTGGTCAATGATATTCCTATATGCTGAAGTTTTACCTGACTTGGTTACTTTTATTGGTATCTGTTTCAGGGAAAAAGCTGTGGAGAATCGAACGGATTTAGTCACTGCAGCTACCATACTGATCTATAGAAATTATATGTTATAGAAATACTAGATTAGGGTTGAGTGGATGCAAGTTTTATTGTTTCCCCCGATTTCATTTTAGCCACTGTCAGCTTCTGCAAGAATACAATGAAGTCTCTTTCAGTTTTCTCACTGCATGGTCTGATCTTTGTTCGCATTTTCTTTGGCTGTCGTTGGAAAATGGAATAAGATGATGGACCAAGTTATGTGGTTACATTGCATAATTGCTCTGAAGCTCACAAGAAATTTTAGTAACCTGCATTTGCTCTGCTCAATAAACCGCTGTGTTGTGGAGTTTCTTATCTGCATGTATGTTTTTTTTGAAACAAGTACTAACATTTACCGTCATTTACCCCAAACCCAAATATGAAAATATGAGTAACTTGGACATATCTGTTGAAAACACTAAGAAATAGGAAACTGTTAGTGAAATTGTTGTTGGTTTTGTCAGGAATCAGAGAACCATAACTCCACAAAGGCAACAACCCATGACAAAAGCTGATCTGAAGGTATATGCCACATACCACGCTTAATTTTTTTTTTGAGATGACCACGCTTAATTTCTAATTAGAACATACTAGTCATCAACCCGTGCATCGCACGGGCTAACATTTTTGTGTTTCACATTATTGTTTGGGACTAACTACAACGGTGTTATTAAATTGTTACATCATATCTTGCATCACTTAAGTAGAAGTGAGAAAGGGTGTGAAAGTTGTGGCCCTATGCTAAGTAAAGTTTTACCAAACTTAAAAAATATATAAACAACGATAGTATTATATTGATAAAATATGAAAATATAATTTATGATATTCTAAGGATATGGATTATGTATTTTATGTATCAATGATCTTTTCTACAAACTTGATCGAAATTTACATAGTTTGTCTTTTGGAAAAAGTTATTTATACATTGGAACAAAGGTCGCACAAAGCACATTACATGTCTCACATGATATGATTTATATTAGCTACTGAATAGTTTTCCACATGTATTTATTATTACAAACTTGTGATTCTATAGGAAATAAAATGAAGTCGACAAATGCAACATGCCAGAAATAGTACTTCCCATCAATGGCACATAATGCTGCTCCTTCCGTTTCAAAAAAAAAAAAGCTGCTCAAATTTTTCTACATACGGATATGTTTGCAACTAAAATATGTCTATATACACCAGTATAGAGATAAACTTGAGCAACATTTTAGGGATGGATGAAGTATATGGATTTGGGAGGGTGTAGTCAAAAATATTTGTCACCATTGATTAAGATGCATGTGAGTGTAGAGTCCGGCGTACATATTAATGTTCTTTTCTAAAAACTTGATGAAACATTACATAGTGTTGAAAAAAATGCTTTATTCATTGAAACAGATGTAGTACATTACATATCTCACATGATATGATTTATTTTAGCCACTGGATATTTATTATTACGAACTTGTGATCCTATAGACATAAAATGAAATCGAGAAATGCAACTTGTTGCCCTAGATACACTAATCAGCAGGCCATAAGTTCGTACTTCCCATCAGTTTCAGATAATGTTCTATAGATTTGGGAGGACGTAGTAAAAAAATAAATTGTCACCACTGATTAACATGCATTAGACGACACGTTTTAAATCTGAAAGCTGGCATGGCATATTTCGTTGAATCAGTCTTTTTCGCCACATCGCGTATAAAGGGAATCGAACCCAACTCTTCCACGAACCCCCCATGAGTGTAGGAGGCTGCCGTGGGAGACATAGCGATCTCGACATTCGACCAGGATTCGCAGGTCCTCCCTTCCTCCACTATCCGATCACACCGACCTGCAAGTAGAGCAAACCAAAAGTAATATAAACCGATCAGAGATAGACCAGCCAGTAATTAATCACCAGAAAATTTAGGAAACAAAAGCGAAGCAAAAGAAAGCCAACGATATACATCAACATGCACCTTCTGGATAATAATTATTTAAGTCGATCCATCGCCATATCATAAATTATTGGTCTGCTCACCGGGTCTATGCGTGGAAGCCTTTTTTGCAGTCTCAAAGCGGCCGTCTTTCATGAGTTAAGGCAACACCATGTACATAAGCTGCTCATTGGCATATTCGTACTCATGGCCTTCTGCCTGACATGGTCATGAGGAGACAGAATCGGCAGAGAATTTCTTAGATTTAGAGAAATATATAGGTTACACTATTTTAAATTAATGTTTTTTTCTCCCAATTAATATAAATAATCTATAGGGAGTCAAACATTTTATAGTTTTAATAAATATTTAGGAAAAAATCAACATCTATAATATAAAATCTATGGTACAATCAATAATTTTTAAGCAATATTTTGAGAGGGATTACCAAACAAAAGAGAATTAGAAGCTTCAGTTTTAAAGATTAGCATGTTCTGCAATACACTACCGTACTTATTTATATGAAGAAAAAGTAGTATCATTTTTTCAAAACTTGAATCATCTAAGACAGATTCCTACTATTCCCTCGGCCTGGAATCAACTGACTCACATTTTCTTTCTATTTTTCTAGATTTGCACGCTTCTACAAATGTGAGTCAAATTTTGGGGGAAGTATGTAGAATAAAAACTCCGTGAAAGATATATGCAATGCCCTTAGACAAATTTGGCTAGATATAATTGCGGCCTTACCAGAAGTATAATATGTTGCGTAAGAGTAAGAATACTGAATTCATTGCCACCGAGGAACACATCATTGCGGCAGTACTGGATGGAGTATAATAAAACATCTTATATTTCGATACAGATGAAATATTGGGTATAGAAAGTATGATTAGAAAATTGGAGTGTAAGATTAAGAATACTGAATTCATTGCCACTGAGGAATGCATCACCCACCTGCGAACGAAATAGAACAATCTTATATGCAATGCCCTTAATTGCGGCGGTACTGAAGGGAGTATACTAAAACATTTTATATTTCGATACAGAGGAAATATTGGGTATAGAAAGAATGATTAGAAAATGGGAGCCTAAGATTGAGAATACTGAATTCATTGCCACCGAGGAACCCATCACCTACCTGCGAATAAAATAGAACAGTTTCACCCTTGTTTCGCCAGTCCACCACTTTTAGGTCAGGCAGTTTCCCCGTTGGCGGCCGTCAGCAGCTGATCTGCATTAAACAGTAGTTGTCGTCCGTATAACTTCCTCCCGTACTGAATCAATCATCACCTCATAAGTTCATATGCTAGACTAAAATAGACGACGGATTATTCCTCAATGATGAGATAATAAATATAATTTACAGTTCAACAGCGTAGTGTGCAGCCGGCAACTTAGATTTGATCAAACCCACTTTTATCAGTAATTAGTTCTACTAAGTTAATTAAGTGCTATAGGTCTTTTGCAAAAAAAAAGTTAAATTCTATGGGTAAAAGCAAACGTGGACCATGTAGACATGCATTGCATGCGAAACGAATCAGTGGATCGATGGTTTTGTTGGGTCCTACCATGCATGCATAAAATCGACCATGATTCAATCATTCATGGCTCCTCGATCTGACCAGAAAAGAAATCTTGTTGCGTACTTTCAGCACTGCACATGATGTGAAAACCGCACCCTCCTTCTACTGCTGCATGGACGCATGAGTGGAGATTGGATGCCGCATCTCCCCACCTGCATGCGCGGATGGAAATCGGAGGCATTTTGGAAGTGCGGCCGCCGGATTACTGGGCAACGCGAGATTAGGAAGGAGGCCATGATTAGGATTTTTTTCTACTACGGTAGTGGATATAATAGAGGAAGCGCGGGTGTGGAAGTCGCGGCACAGAGAGATCATCCGATGGCAAGAGATCTAGCATTAGTCAATCTAACGGACATCAAACGCTAATCTCTCAGGATTAACGTGGAGGCTCGTGGGGAGTCTCCAATTAGTAAATATAAGAAGCTGTGCATTTCTGTAGATCGATTTGAAAGGCTTCTGCAATTAAAGACACTAATTTCAAACTGTTCATTGTTCAAATGTAAACTGTCATGCTATATAAATCAGCGGAGGACAATCCCACAAAAAATACGCTCTCTGAAAATTATCTAGCCCGCTGCTTTATGCAATTATATGCATTTTCAATGTTACTCTTCTGTTTGCTCATTTTGTTGCTGATGTACAAAGAGCACAATTTTATCACGTCCCGTGCTTCCTTCCCACTGTAAGTCAACTAGCAGGATTACCTTTTTCTTTCATCATGGTACTAGATTGACACGTGCTAAACTGAGTCCAAGATCACAGTAAGAAAGGTTGTTCATGTTAGTTTTGGGTCTTCAAAATGTCAACGCAAGAGTATATGAGACTTTATACATGATCTCTTAATGCATGGTCTACTAGGTTTAGCCTGGAATCCTAGATCTTCATGGATACAATATCAGTAAGTTCATTTCATACTGCATACTATAAGTTTTCTGAAACTCGGTTCCTTATAGTGTCCATTTGTTTGTTTAGCTTTCACCATTATAAAAGAGCATGTACCTAACTACAAGTGTTCTGTTTTCATGAAACCAAACAGTGGATGGTAGGGTCCATGCACTAGATGTTTCCAGAGGAACTGAACATATCCTAACCGGGAGAGGCGTGCAAAAATCAGAAGGAGGTCCTGGAACCAGTTACCGGTTATCCATTTATATATAAAAAAAGAAACGAAAATTATCTATGGACTGAACAGGTAAGAAACGGAAGAGGAGGGGGTATGTGTTGCTAGCTGATTGGACGAATGTGAGAGAAAATAGCCTATCTACAGCAACCAAATCAAGGAGGGATTGGCTAAAGTGTTCAGCTTTTATATAGGCTATTATGAGCTTGTTCTTATGCATGGTAAGAGAAAAAGAGATAGAAAGCATACTGGATGAGCTCGATGCTGCTGATGTTGTGGGCTTGTGCTTGTGCTTGTGCTTGTGGTATAGTACCACGTTTGTGTCTGTTCAATTTGTGTTCACTGGAAAAGTAGGAGCCAAAACTACATTACTAACATGAGTCTGTCCGAAGGTCACAAGTTGAACATTGTGATTGTAGATACCAAGATTGATCTGGGGATAGAGTTTGAAGAAAATGTCGACAACTCAAATGCTAACAAAATTTAAAAATTAGAATGCCTAGTTAGGAGTTTGCTACAGTATCATGATCTACAACCTTGAAGGAATTAGTAGTCTGGACATTGGATGTATTTGTGAAACCTTGAATCTTGTGTACTTACATAAAAGTCAAGTGCACAAAAGTAAGCCATGGATCCTCCCATTGAGTGCCTTATAACTGTGTCGCTGGTGTGCAGATATGTAGATTTTGACGTGGGAACATTACCTGTGATGGCTAGATATAAATTTCTATCATTATAGGAGTCAGCTTAATTTGGGGTCTTCACAAAATTGAGGTGTCCTAAAAAATGTCTTGATTTACCACAGTAACTTTTGTGCCAGCTTCAGCGCAAAGAACTTTAAAACCAGCTTTGCCTGAAAAATTGCATATAATTTTGTTCTTGTTTTGTTACTTTTTACCCATGCCATAGTAATATTTTACTGGTTGATAGAGGCATGCTAAACTGCACGTGCTAATAATGTTGCATCAACTCATGGGAAAGACTTGAACTGTTAAATCATTTTATGTTTCTATGACAAGCTAGAAACCCGAAGGTATCAAGGATAAAAAAGAAAACCTTGGGTTTGTTCAGTCAAAAATAAGATATTGAGGTATATGGATATTTAGATATAATCCTATTTTTTTCGAGATAATTGTATATAGTGTATGTTACGTTTTTGTCTTACTGATGCGATAAGAAATATCGAACAACCTCCAATTAGTATATATCAGATATATGAAGCTTGCTACATATTATAAAGAAACAAAATATAGTTTCTGGTATGCAACTATCATATTAATTTCTTTATGTTTCCAAGTTACTATCTTTTAGATTAGCCAAGTTTATTATTTTGTACATAGGCTCCCTAATGTGTGATTGCCCCCGTATATTGTGCAGTTACCCCCACTGATTGTTTCATGTTTTTGCTTCCGCTTATAGCACAATGCAACTTTAGTAGGGTGTCATTTTTATTAGCTTATCTTTGCGATAAATGTTAACGTGTGGATGTAAATATTGACTCTTTTTTCTTTTGCAGCACATAAAAACTTGGAATAACATGCTTGGCAGTGCCACAGAGGTAAACACATGGGGTTCCACCGCACCGGTCACGTTGTGCTAGGATACCATGTAGGGGGCGCGATGAAGTGCGGCTTTTCACTACAAGATGGTCGTTTGACCTTCACACGCACACCAATACCGCTCTGTTTTTAAGTACATGATGGTTATTATCCCCTGGTATTGGTACACATTCTGTGTTGTTCCTCTTACTGTTATTATTACTACTTCCTGTGATTCATAATAAGTGACGGACATTAGATTAAATTTGGATAAATTAGAACTAAAGCCCTGACACTTATTATGGATTGGAGGGAATATAATTTTTCATGTTATTTCATTTTATCGCCGCCATGGTACTTGTGAAATATAAGAACGAACATGTATTAGATACATGCATTTGTCTCATGGCTACAAAAGAGTACTAACATTTTTCTCCATTCATGATTTCACATTATAGGATGAATAAAATAATTTGTGTCACTGACAGAGAAAATCCATGTTTCAGATGGTATATACTAACAGTGGTTGAGGCATTAACATCTACTCCTTCATGTGGCATCATAAATTTTGGAAAAGGAAATACCAAACAACCACTACTGATTGTGGGAGTTGCAAAACCTTGCCGCCGCCACGAGGTTGCAAGGTCATCGATGTCCACTACTGTATCCATCAAGCTGAAATCTATAGCCGTCTGTCGCCATCATCGGCAGCGAGACACTCTTTTTCATATTGGTTAGTTACTATTGATTTCAGCAGCTTCTTCTTTCATACAAAGATATGGATCCGTGCTCGTGGCTAGAGTTGCTTAGGAACATGTTCTGTAATGCTACTTTTGTTAGCAGTTGGGGGTAAGGTTTGCAACATGGCCAAGCAATTAGTGTTAGATGAGGTTTCAAAATTTCTATTAAATAATATGCTTAACAATGCCAGGCATGAAAAGCGAGGTTCGGAAGTAATTAGTTATACAAGAGGCTCAGAAATTTCAGTAAAATGATATGCTTCTTAGTTCGGTTCATTGCTCAAGTGGATATATGTACTGTTTTAGCATATTGGCTTAATTAAGGAAGATGGCTACAATTGGCCTCACGAGTATTTTATAACTCTTACGTGGCTCTCAATCTTCACCATGAGTCAAACATATTAGCATGATAGCCTCCAAAATTTTATTACATCCAAAGAATTATATGGATCATTAAAAACATATATATGGACAGATGACAGCTTACCATTATCGGAAATAAATGAGGTTAATACCAGATATTAGTCATTTAGCTACACTCTTACTTCTGTATCTTCTAATTCTACTTACTAGGGTCATCTTTTGGTACAAGTCTTTTCCTTCTTTTTCTTGCTGGATATATTTTAACTTCTACTTTAAACAAAAAGATGCATTGCCACACTTTTGAAGCTTAGGGCTTTTAATCAGGAAGATAAGGCTAGCTGGCATTACAGGTCCAAATTTCTCAATCTGTATTATATATAATAACCTCAGATTTATATGTATTATTGCTTCTTTCAAACAATTTCAGTATATATGTGTTATGATGTTAAATTACATTTCAGAACACTGGCCAACTATCCCACATTACTCGGGCCTTCTTGGAGAGATACAAGCAAATATGGTGGTTTTATTGGTCGAATGAAGCTTACCTTCATTTTTTTTTGTCAGACCAATGGAGCTTCCAATTCAAAGAATAATGAGCCAGATAAAGGAAAATAGTGGAAAATTTACTGTTAACTAACAACATCTCAAATGTTTGATTTGAACTTGCAAAAGAATACTAATAGTTTTCTTCATCATGATTTCACATATACCATGAACTTCAATGCATTGAAATTTTAGGATTTCCTTATGTTGCTAATTAGCGAGGTGAGTTATGGCATAGAAGTTTTAGACATTATAATAAGGGGAACTAACCTTGGATTCGTTAGTGCAGTGATTAGGAGATTTGAGTGTCTCTGGTACATTTAAAGCGAAATTGTCTTCGTATTGGTAGTTATATACATTTCTTTCATGTACACAAAACATGAAACATTCAGGGTTGTTTTGTCTCCATTCTCTCTTCCTATTGTGGCGCACAATTAATTTATAGACTGCTATTTATGTTACGATGTCCGTGTGTGTCTGGATGATCCTTTTATAAGGATTTTAAAATGGTTTATTTTACGAATAATAAAACTAAACATGTTATGACCCACATGAAAGTGGCTCTCACAGAAATGCCAATTCAAATGACCACCACGTTTACCATAGAAAGATCCAACACACTATAGGTGGCGCGGCGAACCGCGCATATCCATCTAGTATATATATAGCCCAACTGTTCTCGAACCCCCCTTAAGAGTGGTTCTATAATAGTTATTCTCGAACCCCCCCCCCCCCCCCCGAACCAACTAGGAAGCGAACCTCCCACCCCGCGTGCAGCCCACTTCCCGCCCCGCGCGCCTCCCACCTCCCGCCCGCGCGTCGCCTCCCACCTCCCGCGCGCGCGCCACGCCCACCACCTGCCGCGCGCCACGCCCACCCGTATAGAAGTTCATATTTGAAATGGAAGTTCACACCTTACAACGTTGAGATCCGTCTGGAAGTGATCTCTGTCCAGAGAAGTTCAGATGCGACGAAAGTTCGCTATATTTTGTGAAGTTCACTTCAAACTAGACTAAAGTTTCGGAAGTTCTCCCTGTACAATATTGAAGTCTATCGGGAAGTTCAGATTCAGGGAAGAAGAAGTTCACATCCATGCTCCGACGAACACCCCTGGACATCCAGGATAGTCGCTGCTTGAATCCTCATATTTCCACTCGACAAATCATTTGAATTTGCTTAATAAAGCAATGGAAAGATCTCCCACTCAAAAAAATATAACAAAAGTTGGAATAAGAAATTTGAAGTTCACTCGCAAAAAAACAACGGTTCACTTGTTGGGATGTCCGAAGTTCGGTTTTTAAATCTAGAAAGCCATACACTGTTTAAATATGAGCAAACATGAGCTTACTCTTTGAGCTTCAACGGTTCATTGTACAAAATCAACGAAGTTCACTCTAAAAATACCATGCAAATAGACAAGTTAAAAATTCCATATTTTGGTAAATTTTAAATTGGTCTTTAATTATGAAACATTTTAGGAAATGTCCTATATGAGAAAGTTGTGGAATCTGCATAGCTTTCCAATGATATTTTATTTGCATCATTTCAATTGGTTTGAAAACTTCGGAAAAAACAATATACAATATGGAACTTTTATACTGCGATCGGAAGTTCACTAACATGTTCGGAGAAGTTCACACCTATTTACAAAGCAGTTTAGGTAGTCTATTTTTCCTGGACGGAAATCATACACATAGAAACCATTCACACGTGCTCCGATTGCCCAAATCGGCATCCACCGCGTGCAATTAACAGTGATATGACTCTGCTAATACTCGAAAGTACCTCCATGCCACACATAATCAATCTAGGCAAGCCTATTTCAAAATGTTCATGTGTCGACGTCATAACTCATTTTGCATATTTATGAAATTAATCTTAAACCGTTTAGAATTTGGAAAACTATTCAACATGAAAAACTTGCGCCTAACAAATATCTTTCAAGAGCCATATCATTTGTAGCATTCTGAGAAGTGGTTCGGAAAAAATCCCAAAAAACAGTGCAAAAAAAATTAGAAGTTCGGAAAACAGATTCACGTAATTTCAAATCTGCTCTTAAACCATACATAATTTGGAAAACCATTGAACATCAAAAAGTTTCATAATTTGCATACCTTTCTAACGGTATATCATATGCATCAATCGGACAAACTATTTAAAAATTGGACTGAAAAAACTGCACGGAAATGCAGAAATCCGCGAAAATCTAGTTTTGTATATTTGAAATTACTTTTAAACAATACAAAATTTGGAAAAACATTGATAACGAAAAATTTGCGGGATTTCTATATCTATCCAACGTTATATCATATGCATCATTTCGATAAGTTGTTCATAAATCAACCTCAAAACAATGTCCGCTGAAACAGGAAATTATGGTGCTCCGCTCAGAAGTTCACGTGGATAGAAGGGGAAGTTCAGAAAAGGTTCGAGAATAGTTATTCTCGAACCGGTTCGAGAATAGCAGACCTATATGTATATATAAACCGGTGCTCAAAATAATATTCGGAGTATCATCCGACATTATAAAGGCGCAATCCGGAAAATACCATCTGAAAACTGATCCGCACCAGTCAATGCTCCTCCACACAACAGCAAGAGTTCCCGGATGCATACTGATTTGGTACATAGCTGGATACTCGATGGAGACCAAATAGATGCCGTCGCCAGACTATAGCCTGTGGGTTTGCTAACACATCTGTGGATACTGTTTTTTTCCTTCCTGGTTGGATGTTTTCTGAATTTGGCATTTAGTCATTCATGTCGTGGGACGACGCCGTGGCTGTATACTTCCAGGTCCGCGGCGATTAGTTACTAATGGTGGACAAAAAAGGACCAGCTCTCTTAATACTGTAACTATTATCCTCACTGAATATTATTTTATTTTTCTCCATGTAGCTTTGCTTCTGTGCTGTTCTTTGCGATTGAGAGCCTCGTGTGAAAGAATTGAATTTGCTTCTCTCATATTTCAGTTTTGACGTGTGACTCACAGAGAAGCATGCCACGGTTTGGATGGTCGCTGCGAAGGATCTGAACTGCAGCTGCAGGTGTATGCATCGATGGACATGTATAAGTGCAGCTGCAGGTCTATGCATCGATGGGTACTAGATGGACCTTGCGCGCTTTGCGGCGCCGTTTTTTCATTGTTGGCGCATTATTATCCACGTTTTGATTACAGCAAACTTATTTTGGGCTCATAGTTGGTCTCTGGTATAGGCTTTTTTCCTTTACAAAATGGTTTGAGAAAAAAACTCTTTCTTTGTACTCTTGAGTGTCTTGAATTGGCTAGGCATACATATGCATCAGATTGCAATACTTGGTACATGTATATAAATACACAACAGGAATACTCATGAAACCAACCACCCAGTTCTTAAGCATCAAAGAGTGGTAACAGCTCCATCAATGGTCGCCGTGTATGATGTATCCAATAAGAACTAAACTACAAATTAAAACCATAATGATTTTTCTTTAAATTGGATGATCAAAACTGAATATGTACCATCACTCTTCATCATAAAGGCAATTATTCCAGCTAGTACTGATTCCAATTAGAAGACCAGTAGTTGTAAACTGGCTTGCCTACCATGAACTCACTGGTCATGATACAGCACTTCCAGGAGATCTAGTGTATATTAGACCATGCAAAAACACCAGCATCGTCTCATAGTAAAAAGGACGAAAAACATGAGATAAGAAATCAACGCCATCTTATTTTTTGCACGAGTAAAAGTGTAGAACCATCAGGACCACAGGACTAAGAGTTCCGATGGTAACATGGCAGATAAACAATTAGTATGCCATATGAAAATAATCCAATACATACGTTTCCATCTGAAGTGCGACAACAGAAAAGATAATCCAATATATACATCCCTCAATTGTCTGAAGTGCGAAAACAAAAATGGAACTCAATCAAATACATGCATTGGTCAATTATCTGAAGCGGGACAACAAAAATGGAGGTACACTTGTCAAGAATAAACTTCTACCTATATACTACGTAGATATTAACAAGACATTCATCTTATACACATGAAGCACGCCATTAGAAAGCATAATCATGAAAAGGGGAACACACAATATGTTGCTGTTTTTATGCTAACACTAAGGATGGATGCTTTGCAATTTTGAAATATTGCAATACTCAGTTGCGTCAAGGTAGTTTAGGGGATTCACCCAATTTTTTAGATTAGGCAAACACACTAACATGCCATCATATACCATGTTGACCATATAGAATAAAAACAGGATGGCATGAATCCAGATAGAAATGGCGGTCTTTCATTGACTTAAATGAAACTTATACTACTGTGAGCATGCATGATACCTAACCTTGTCTCACAAAGGTAGTCAACATGATTACCCAAAAATTAGAAAACTAAACGTGAATTGAAATTGAGATGGAGAGAAATTTTAAGCGAGTGTGGAACTATCTACTCTCTCTGTCCCACAAAGAATGTCTTAGATTTGTCTAAATTTGGATTTTTTTAGGCACTATTTAGTGTCTAGATGCATCCAAATTTATACAAAGTTGACACATCTTCTATGGGACGGAGGGAGTATTTAAAATGTCGGATATCTTTGACACAACATTAGATAGCACAAAGCCATACCTGAGCATGATGAAGAGAATTAAATCATGAATGTAATCTGACCCATCTCAACCCTGAGGTAGTAAGCTTCAGAGGCTCGAGCAGCTTCTTGGCCACTACTCCTTCACTTGAGATGTTTCCCCCTCTGGTTAAGCTTGCCCACAACATATAGCAGTCTTAGTTATTTGACGGTGATTTTGTTTGTACTACGGGAACATAAGAATGAGGAAGATCTGAAACAAAACACTAACTAAGTACATGTCACCTTGTAACAACAGAACAAAGTTGTATATTAAAATAGGATGGTCTAACTCAGTGAAATATGTAGTTCTTCATGTCATATAGAAATTTCCTGTAACATATTTGGCTTCAACAATCAAACCTGAATGAAAGAAAGGAAGTACAAACCTTCATTGGAAAGAGCAAACAGAACTTCATCTTATGTCATCAAATTAAAGCTGCATCCGAATAAGCATTTCAAAGGATGATAGATAAAAAAATTAATTCGTCGAAGTTCCATATAAGGAGGCTGTTATCATGGTACAGCAATATCGAACTAAAACAGGGAAAGCATATACTTCGATGGAATTTTACCTAAAATATTTCAAGATCATATAAGATGTAGAATGTATGCAACAGTGCTAGAAAGGAGATATCCAAAATAGCTTGTCAAATCAGAGCGCCAACAAAAAAGAAGTAGTATATTAGGAACATAAACATATGTACGATAAATTGGATCAGGATATGGAATTCGACATCGGAAAAATAACCAAATGTAACTGATTAAGAAAAATCTAACTATTCAGAAAACGTAAAGCATATTTAGTTAAACTGGTTCTAGGGACATGTATGTTGACGTTTATATGGACAACAGAAAATCACTTACTCCATCGCTGGTATTCCTAAAGACGTGAATCCGGCATCTAGAGGTTTTTGACCTGTTCAAACTCATTGATAATACTGTGTGTGCCCCCATTACTCAAGGTATACTTTGAGGATATATAGTCTATTTGAATACATAATTATGCAAGATGACTAATCCATCATGCGCCATTCCTAATAAAATGTTCACCATCTTTTAAGTAAAAGGATATCATAATGCAAACTTAGTTCAAGAGTCTCCACCTCAAAGCATAAACTGGACATTTGAATTGTCCAATGTGTGCTACTACCTGCATAGAAAGAAAACATACATATATTAGTTTCGTCACTTGGGCATTTCGTCGAATGTTTGTAATGCACATAGAAAAAGCAACGCATCAGTTGAATTGCTTTGCAAGGTACAGTTAACGTGCTCTGATTCAATAGAGCAATCAAAGCTACAAAGTAGAAGTATTTGGTTGGGGCCGAGACATTAATCTTGCTGAAAACCATGCATAACTGAATCGTGCGTGCTTTCCAGTTTGCTTTGGAAGACATAACTATTAAAAAAGTATTTTCCAATCCCAATTGGGAGATGATCTATAGAATCACACGCCGACTACATGAGCATAAATACTTATGCTACTAATGGAAACTCCCTTGCAAGGTTCTCAGTCTGAATGCTGTTTTTTCTGTCTTGTGGTATCTATAGCAGGTGGCACGATGTGTTTCGGTAAAAAGAGGAACCACACGTACTCCAACTCTTTCTCGACTCTTTCTCGACTCGATTGAAAGAGTTGACCGTATCTGACTTATCTGGGAGAACGGAAAAAATCGGTATTGGATCCGATAGGAGGCGCACAATCTGCGCAATTCAAGAAAGAAGAGACACGGGAATGAAAAGGACGGGGGACACTGAGAGAAAAGGGGGAGGTTGCAGGTCCATTACAGACTTACAGTCGCAGCTCGCATCGAATCGGCGGCGGCCGTGGTAGCGACAAGAGGAAGATTCCAACCAAAATAACAGATCCAATACAAATGCTCATCCAGGGAGAGGGCATGGTGTCTGCGAGCTCACCTTGAGATCTTGAACACATCGATTCGATCGCAGGGAAGAGACCCGTGGGGAGGGACTGACGACAAAGAAGCCAGCCAGCGTCACGCCGCTGGAATAATCCATTGGCGCCAGTTCTGGCTGGTGAGCCATCTCCTCCATGCCCTCTCCCAGTCTAACGTCACCTTCAGGCTGGATACCGCCATCCCGAACGAAGACGGTCACAACGACGAACCGAGCCGTGGCGGTGTATCTGGTCGAGATGGCGGTGCGAGGGCAGGTGTTGAATGCCCAGACTGTTCTCGTGCGCCGCCTCTCCTCTCCATGGGAACGCAACAGGTAGGGCCCACGACAGTGACCCGTCGGAGGCTCAGAGGCTCTCCCAACACTGGGAGCTTAGAGCTCTTAAGAGATGCTCAGGGACATGGACTAGTTCATGTTGCTCGGAGGCAATTAAGGACCAGGCCCCGGACATGCAGCGATTTGAGCCGATTGATGATTCATACTTATTAACTCCAGCGGGAGTGGCATGTCAGTATGATTTTTTCTAACAGAAAGTATTATTCCCGATTGCTCACCCAACTCGACAAACTGACCATGGCTAGGGCTATCTGACTGCACACGTGTACCATTTATTCTACAATTATCGGTGTGTTATTATTTGCGTAAGCACAGATGGTTCTTGTTGTGTAGTTTTTTTAATACACTCGGAACCAATTTGAAGAACACACCTTTAACGAGGAAGTGTAAGTTGAAAGGATCGTATGCCACACCTAAAAGGGGGTGAATATGTGCTAACCAATTTTTAGTTTTTTTCAATTTAGGCTTGACACAAAGGTAAATTCTCCAGATATGCAACTAAGTGAATTTACCTATATGACAAGGTTACCAACTAAGCAAGATATAGCTACGCAATATATAGGAGATAGAATAGGATAGAAGTAACCGAGAGTGGAGCACGCGATGACACGGAGATGATTCCCGTAGTTCCATTTCTTTGCAAGAAGGTACGTCTACGTTTGAAGGAGTACGGTTGCTACGAAAGTCAAACCAACAGCCACGAAGGCTTCACTCTGTGAGCAACGCCACGAAGGCCTAGCCCACTTCCACTAAGAGATTTCCTCGAGGCGGAAACCGGGCCTTTACAAGGTTCTTAGGGCACACATCCACAACCAAATTGGAGGCTCCAAAATCTGTAACAACACAACAAATCAACAAGAATACATCAACAATAACAACTAGGGATCCAAAGAGGAACACTAGCAAGAGAGCCCTCAACCATATGAGGGTGAAATGTAAATCGCTTCGGTGAGGATGTAGATCGGTGTCTTCTCCTTCGAATCTCCAAAGATCAAGAGCTTTGGTTGGGTGAGGGAGGAGATCTTTCAAATCTTGAGTTCTTGAGGTGGCTCTAATGGTGGTGAGGCTTGGCAGATTTTTGTGCAATGATTGAGCAAGGAGGAAGGAAGAAGAAGGGGAGTATAAATACCCCCTCCCAAAATCCAGCCGTTGGTGACTTTCGAGGGCCGGATAATCCGGCCTGAGTTGGGGCTGGATAATCCCCCCCCCCCCCCCCCCAGAAAATCCGGCGCTGGAGAAAAACCGGCCAAATGTCCGGCCTGATGGCAGGGAAGTACTGAGCCGCGTCGCCTCTGTTCCTTAGCCAAAAATTGGGGCCCGGATATTTTGCAAATATCCGGCCCGGATTATCCGGTCCGGATTATCCGGTCCAAAATGTCCGGCCTGGGGAATTTCCGGTCAAAAATCTGGCCAAATGTCCGAGGCAGTACTGAGCCGAAATGTCTTGAGTCCTTAGACAAAATTTGGGGGCCGGATATTTTGCAAATATCCGGCCCAGATTATCCGGCCTAGTGATCTTGTTACATCTTCCTTTTGACTCGTTTTTCCACACAAGTCACTCGTATACATGTATCTATATAATCCCTGCACCACTTCATCAAACATTAGTGTATCACATACATTGACATCAAACACACAAAACATATTGTGAGAGATGTTCTTTCAATCTCCCCCTTTTTGGTGTTTGATGACAATATACGGATTTGCAAGAAAATCACTATAGAGAGCAAGCATGTTGGCAAAACATAGAGGCACTCCCCCTACATGTGTGCATACAAGTAATTTTCATTTGAATACAAATACACAACATATAGGTGTGAGGTGCCTCAACACAAGTGGTATCCAACATGAGCTCAAACAAGAGACATAGACATATATGAAGTTGAGACAAGGTGATAGAAATCATACCCATATGGAGATATATAATACCGGATATATAACATCACACACCATATAATAAACCTTGATCTCAACATATAGAAATCCGAAAACCTTAACAATGTCTCACAACCACACAACACATAGTTTTGAACAAACAAACCAACAAGCCAAATAGTTCAATAAACGACATAAAGGAGGACACAAGCAATAAAGGAATGATAAACGCATATGCTTGTGTCCTAACCATGCAAATCCCCGAGAGAAGACCTAATAGAACACTTCTCCCCTTTGGCATCGAGACGCCAAAAAGGGGAAAAGCGCGATGCTACTCGCCCCATGGAGATCACTCGGATTCCTCTTCGGACTGGTACTCATCTTCGGTGTCAGCGGCAGGAGGAGAGTCACGAGTGAAGACGGCCTGCTGAATGCACTGCTCAAGATCATTCCAAGGAACCTGAGAAGAGTGCCACCCACTGTAACCTGGGTGAACTGGAGGCTAAGGCGGAGGTCCTTTCTCACTGCTGTCTACTGCTGGCTTCTATTCCTGTAGACAGTGTTGGGCCTCCAAGAGCAGAGGTTTGTAGAACAGCAGCAAGTTTCCCTTAAGTGAATCACCCAAGGTTTATCGAACTCAGGGAGTGATAAGGTATTAACTTGTCAATGCCTATGGATTGTAGGCTAGGGTTTAGTTGGAAGTAGAGGGCAAGTAGATTTCGAAGGTTTCAGCCGAAAAGTACTCGACGATTATGAAAACTAGGGTTTGTAAACAATGATTCGATGATTTCTGCGTCCCTCGACTCCCCCTTATATAGGAGGCGGAGCCGAGGGATTCGTGCCGTACAAGTTACAGAGTCCGGGAAGGTTTCTAACTCATCCCGCAAGATTACAAATAAGACTTTCTATTACAACTCTAGCTTTCCTTAATAATATCTTGGGCTTCCGAATCTTCTTATTCTTCGGGTAGTGGGCCTTCAGTAAACCCCGGGTACTATCTTCGGCAGGCCCATTTGGGATGCCTATGTCAGTAGCCCCCGAGATTTTGCTTGAATCGCAGAGTTAAGGAAAATCTCCACTGTTTATTTTTATTCGACAACTTCAACTTCTCTATATTTCTTCTCATAAATTTCTATATTGTACAGGGATAATGGTAATTGGGGCTAGTTCATCTGACGGATCAGGTACTAGTTAACTGCTCTCGTGGCAATCCGCAAAAACCTACTTCAAGATCACGTCCCTGGACATGACCTCGGGATACTGGTGTAAACGTCGACAGGTGCCGCTTAAGGTCTTACCATTCTGTCGAGTCCCAGTAAAATTTATCGGGTACCTAACGCGTCCGTTAGGATTTTTCTTCGTATCTGTTGATACGGATAAAAGTAGCAGAGCGCAGTCTTCGGCGATGCCACGCCCAGCAGAACGGATCTGGGGTCTTACCTTCGCAAATTTGCGGCATTCAGAAATTGATCGCAACTTTGGCGTTCTGAGAATATATTGTCGAGTGCTTTTTCGGCTGTTGGAATGGCACATTTTATCGAGTCAAAGATGACTTATATTGCTCTCCCGATGGGAGTATATGCAGAGTTATTTATAACTCAAAATATACTCTTTTGCTCTGTTATCTTTCTTTTTGCTCTTTCATTCTTTTCTCGTCTTCTCTTTTTTTTTTTATGATTTCATCGGGCACGCGAGCAGCGTTCCCGATGGGAGTAGCCCCCGAGGCTATAGCCAAGGACTTGTACTTGGTTGTAGGCTCCACGCCTTTTGCCGCTATATTTTCTTTTTATCTCCCGAAGTTTTATAATTCCTCGGGTGCGCGAACAGCGCTCCCGATGGGAGTAGCCCCCGAGGCTATGAGCAAATATTTTGTATTTGATCATAGGCTCACGCCATTTCTATTTTGTCTTTCCGGATCTTTTTTCTTTTTTCCAAAGTAGCCCCCGAGCATTTGATCAAAAACTTGTATTTGATCAAAGGCTCAGCATTATTTTTCCATGTCGCCTTTTATGAAGCTGTGTAGTCGAATTTTTCCTTCTGCCAAGGTGACGTTATTGCTGACGATAGCCACGATTGCTAGTCAGAAATTTGCGACAAATCTGCTCTCGCTGCCATGCGGGCCCAATTGATCCACTTTCTTGACACGTCGTGCAAGTGGGGGGCACACGTCCTCCGCTTTTTCTGGCGCACGCACCGTAACTTCCCCAACGTTAAGTTACTTTTTTACCCTTGTTGCCACGTGGCTATCATCTGTCACACATGTTCCTTATCCAACGGTTCGTTGTTTCGCCGCACCCTTATATAAGATCATCGTCTTCCTCCTTGAGCACTTCCGCTCGCGCCGTCCTCCTTTTCTCATCTGCAAATTTCCTCCTGCGATCCACAATCTCCTAAGCTCCTCGCTTCCAAGCTGCAAACCCTGCGCCATTGTTGATGCCACCGCGTCGATTGATAAGGCACAGCACGCCGGAATCCTCCATGGCCGCCGTGGATCTTGGGGCGGCGGAGTGGGAAAGATCGAAAATTTCCACTCAAGATGTCAACATGCTGAAGAAACTGGGGATCAGCAAGAAACCCAAGGCATTGTGCTTTCCCAGTGAGGAGAGCTACCCAACCCCTCCAATGGGGTACCGGGTAAGTTTTGTCGACCACCTCATCCGCGGTCTTTCCGCCCCTATTCATCCTTTTCTCCGTGGACTGCTCTTTGTCTATGGTTTGCAACTCCACCACCTCACGCCAAATTCAATCCTCCATATCTCCATTTTCATCACTTTGTGCGAGGCCTTCCTTGGCGTCCAGCCTAACTGGGCGCTATGGAAGTGCATTTTCTTCTGCCGCCGTAATGGCTCGCCCAATGTCGCATTCAGGAGGAGAACCATGGATGTGCGGAGGACAACATCCCTCCTTTTGATGGCGCCGAGAAAATCTTTCGCCGCCGCTCCTGGGACGCGGAGGCCACCGAGGAAGAAAGGGCGTCGACAGAAACCTTGATGGCTCGTATCCACGAGTTGCAAAATACTCGCGGCAAAGAGTTATCGGGTATCCAAATCACTGCATACTTTCTTAGGACTAGAGTGCAGCCGCTTCAGGCTCGCAAATATCCTCTCTGGAAATATGCCGGCGACAAGGATGTAGATCGGCTGTCGGTGAATTTGGAGGTCAAGGATTTAGAAAGACTTGTCCGAAAAATTTCATCTCTCAGCAAAAAAGATGCTGTCCCTTCTTCTTGCCGTGTGACGCCATTCAGCGCCGCCAATCCACTTCCTGAGGTAATCTTTGTCTATTGTCTTGTTGTTGCTTTGCTATCTTTTTTGTAACTTCATTTCTGACATCTCTCCCTGTTTGATTTTGCACAGAATCATCCAGACCTTGTCTCGCTTCCTCCTCTTCCTGAAGGTGGAGAAGTCGAAGAAAGGGCCATTGTCACTGATGACAATCAAGAAGCTCCGTCTTTTGTGAATGAACCCATAGATTCTCGAAAATCTGCGGGATCTTCCGAAGGCACTGCGTCGGCACTATCTCCTCCTCCCGCTGTTTCCCCAAAAGGCAAAAGGAAGAGGAATGACGTCGAAGATTCCGGCACTTCCAAAGCCGAAGAAGTTGATCCTTCTTGTCAGAAGGAATCTTATGATCCATATCTCGCATCCCTCGTCAGCTCGTAAGTCACCTTGATTTCCCCTTATTTCTGTAGTCGAAGTTTTTGTCTCATCTTGCTTTTTATGCTGTCAATCTTTAATCGCAGTGATGATGAGGACGAAGTACCAACTCGTGACGTGGCTCCTCGAACGAGCGCGTCACGTACTTTACTTGTTTCGGAGACGCTAGTTGAAGGAGAAGAATCCTCGCCTCCTCAACAAAACGTCGTCACCACCACTCCTCCTTCAAGCCCCCTTGCTCCTTCACCAAAAAGGACAAGGGTTGAAATGATCATCGAACCTGCCCCCCAATTGGGTAGCTCTTCTACTCCGCTCTTGGATGATGTAAGTTTTTTAATTTTCTTGCCAGTATCTATATTTCCTCTGTTTACTTCTTTTTATGCCTTCAAATTTTTTCTCATACTGATATTTTCTTTCTCTGTTCTTCCTTGACAGCCCATGATCAAAGAGCTTGTTCGCATTGGATCCCAATTCATTGGGTACCGTGAATATGCCAGCAGAACTGAAGGTAATAACTTTTTTGCTGTCATTGTATCTGACTCCGTGCTCCTGTTTTTTGTCGCAATTTTGACCTTTCTTTTCTATTTCGACAGAGAAACTTGCAGAGGCCAACAAGCTTGCCGACACTCTTGCTCAAAAACTGGAGCAAAGTGAAGCGGCTCGCAAGAAAGCTGAACTTGTTGCTAGCGAAGCCAAAGCAGAGGCTAATGAAGCCAAGGCAAAAGCTGCTAGTGTCGAGGAACTGCAGAAGAGACTTGAAGATGCTGAGGCTGCTTTAAACGAGCACAAAGCCGCACAGGACACCCGTGAAAAGGGAATCCTCAAGCGTTTGAACACGCAAAATCGTCGCTTCCTCGGTAACTTTGTTGATCCCTTCTATTTTTCTTAAGACTTGCTTTCTTTTGTTTTTACTTGCTGTCGACTAACATATAATTTCTATGGCAGGTCAAACAAGCCAAGATTTTGACCTTGAGAATCCCACCAATGATCCTCTGCTTGACGCACTTTCTTATCTGGAGTTTCATGGCCAAGAAATTCGCGAAGGCGTGGTGAATGCTGACGCAGGATTGTCGAAGTTGTTTCCCTACTTCTTCCCGAAGAAAGAGGAGCCTAAGACTTTCCTTGCCCTTGCCAAGGACTTCAATCCGCCAGAGGATCTTGGACTGAAGATGCGCCAGGAGAACATGAAGGTTGCTGTTGAAAATACTGTTGCCTTGGTTGCTGACAGCCAACAAACTGTTGACTGGATGAAGGTTGGCGACACCGAGCAGATAGAGCAAACAAAATGGCGGTCTTTGATCAAGGCGGCCAAGCCCAATACGAAGAAAATTCTGGCCTATCTCGGGATCAAGCCATCTTCAACTCCTAGCTCATCGAGGCCGGAGGTCTAATTGCATGCCTCTCTGTTTTTTGCTTTCTCTGTCTCTTTTGCCCTTGTCGCCAATTTAGCTGTGGCGACAATTATCCTGGTAGTCCTTTTGGAGAAACTTCTTTTGTAATGTCTATGTAAATTTTTCTAGAAATTAATGAAATTCCCTCTGGCACTATCATTGATCCTGGCGCTTTCTTTTCCAGTTAATATTTGATAACTATTCGACCAATCCTTGCTCTGCCGATGCTTCACCTGCTTCTTCCTTCTCGAAGAAAATGCTAATCGATGATAACCCCCTCGAAGGTTCTTGAAGCAAACATTTGTCGGAAGATCTGCAAGAACTTCGACAACAACTTCAATCCATGAAGAAACAAACTCTTGCGATGATGGAAAAATCTCGACAAGCGTCCGAGAGAGAGAAAGTTGCTCTTCAACAGGCAAAAGAAGCCATCGCTGCGAAGGATGCTGCTGTTGCTGAGGCTGCTGAAACTTCTTCTCGCGAGAATTATATGCTTCAGCTAATGACTGATGCCAGTTTGGACATGACAGGTATGTTTCCTGCTCGTAACCGTGTTGGATGTTGTTCTTCGCTATTCGTTCCTTGATATTTTGTTTGCTGTGCCAGGCTCGTTTCTGGATACTGCTGCCGAAGACCAACATGTTGAAGCTCGAACCACTGTTTTGCTGAGACTGGCTGCGCAACATGGATCTAACTTTTGGGTTACTCCTGAGCGCACCCGCCAAATCGTTAGATTTCAAGATCGCGCGGCTCAGGTCCGTGACTTCCTTGACTTCTGTACGAAGACTTTATTCTTAGTTTATGGAACCATGTTCCCTCGGAACAAAATGCCAGAGACCCTTCCAGCTTTAATGGAAAATTTTCGAGATGCTCCTCGAATCCATGACTTTGTGCGGGCTCAACTTTCTGCTGGCGCAAGATTTGCCATGATGATGATAAAAATTTGCCATCCAAAATTGCCCATAGATCAAATTGTTCCTACTTGCCTGGCGAAGATGGCAAAGAAAAAGAGAAATATGGGCAAGATTGATGATTTGGTGACTCCTGTTGCCGAAGATATGATGGATGAACTTCTTCGGATGGATCCTGAGTTCTTCGTGAAGGGAAGCTATGCTGAGCATAGTACTCGTCCTTCTACTGAGCGAATAACCATAGATCATGTGCTAGGTTTCCCTTGAAGACTTTTTCCTCTTCTTGCTGTACTTCCATCATTGATACATCTTTGTGTATTTGTAAACACAATCTATATTGTAAAGCTGTTAACTCTGTATTTTTTTTATTTTTGATCACCGAGTCTCCGAGCTTTTGGCTGGAGTTTATACTGTTTTACTATCTCGAAGGTTTTCCCTCCTGTCATAATAAGATATCTTTGTTTTTTCATTGATGGGTTAGAAGCCCCCGAGTGTCGTGGTGTCGAAGTTCTATATTTTTGTTGCGAGGTTCTTGGACCAAGGCAGTAAGATTTTAACGAGTACCCTATATTCATAATTGTTAGCTTCCGATGTTTATATTTGGCGAGGTATTAGTGTACCAAGGCGAAATATTTCGGTAAGTTTTAGTTTGTCTATATTGTACGTATTTTGAGACTTGAAGGCATTGAGCCCCCGAGTGTGTCGAAGAATAAGAAGTATATCTCCACTATCTTTATTATATTGCAGCACCGCGAGCCCGCCTCATTAAAAACCTTTTCGGCCCCACTCGGTGCCCCGAAAAGGAAAAGAGTGCGTCTGAAAACTCGCGGGCGTTTCAGTATATTGTATTTTTACAGAGGAGGACTATATTTCAACTCTAGGCGTAGAACCGCCTGAGTTGCGCCACGTTCCAGGGGTTTTTCTCGGGAGCCCCTGTCTTCTTGTCCTTGATCCTGTATGCTCCTCCGTCGATGACTTCTGTGACGACGTAAGGCCCCAACCATGGTGATTCGAGCTTCTTAGTACTTTTTTGATTTAACCGCAAGACCAAATCCCCAACTTGAAAAGATCTTGGTCTTAACCGTCGACTGTGGTAGTTTTTGAGGTCTTGCTGGTATTTGGTGACTCGTGAAAGTACTTCGTCGCGAGCTTCGTCGAGTGCGTCCATATCATCCTCCCGAGCGTTTTGTGAGGTTTCTTCGTCATACTCTGTTACCCTTGGAGAATCATGCTCTATTTCAATTGGTAGTACTGCTTCGGCTCTGTGGACGAGAAAAAACGGAGTTTCTTGTGTCGCCGTATTTGGTGTTGTTCGGATGCTCCACAAAACACTTGGCAATTCCTCTGGCCAAGTATGTCGAGCTTTTTCAAGCGGTCCTAGCAGGCGCTTTTTGAGGCCGTTGCAGATGATACCATTGGCTTTCTCGACTTGTCCGTTAGTTTGCGGGTGTCCAACTGACGCAAAGTGCAATTTGATGCCTACTTCTGCGCAGTATTCCTTGAATTCCTTGGATGTGAAGTTTGAACCATTATCTGTAACAATGCTATGAGGCACCCCAAACCGAAAAACGAGGCCTTTCACAAACTTTATTGCCGACGCTGCATCTGGTGAATTTATTGGCTTCGCTTCTACCCACTTGGTGAATTTGTCGACAGCGACCAGCAAGTACTCATATCCTCCAGGCGAAGCTTTGTGCAACTTGCCCACCATATCGAGTCCCCATTGGGCAAAGGGCCATGACAATGGTATTGGTGTTAGTTCTGCCACTGGAGAGTGAGGTTTTGTGGCAAACCTTTGACACGCGTCGCAGGTTCATACTATTTCCTTGGCATCCTCGATTGCTGTCAACCAATAGAATCCTGCCCGAAAAACCTTGGCTGCAATAGCTCGACTACCTGCGTGGTGGCCACATATTCCTTCATGTACATCCTTCAGAATTATTCTTCCTTCTTCGGGTGTGACACACCTTTGCAGGACGCCTGAAATACTTCGCTTGTATAATTCCCCTTTGATCACTGTGAAAGCTTTGGATCGTCGAATAACTCGCCTTTCCTCAACTGGATCATCGGGTATTTCTTTCCTGAGGATGTATGATATATATGCTTGCATCCAAGGAATTTGTACCATCATCACAAGCTCTTGGTCCTCTTCATCCTCCGTGGTTTCTTTGAGGGGCGCCGAAGTTTTCTCTTCTTTTGCTTTTTTCTGCACCTTTTTTGGCTTCGTGGATCTCTCCGCTATTTCTTCCCAAAATACTCCTGGCGGGATTGGGAGGCACTGCGACCCGATGTTTGCGAGAACGTCGGCTTCATCATTGCTCAATCTACTGATGTGATTTACCTCGCATCCATCAAACAGCTTCTCGAGCTCATTGTACACCTCCTTGTATGCCATCATGCTATCATTGACTGCGTCACATTGGTTCATAACTTGCTGAGCCACCAATTGTGAGTCGCCAAAGATTTTTAGTCGAGTTGCACCACAAGCTTTCGCCATCTTCATCCCGTGTATGAGGGCTTCATATTCTGCTTCATTGTTGGATGCGTTAGGGAACGTCATCCGAAGGACGTATTTCAACTTGTCGCCTTCAGGTGATATAAGTACTACTCCTGCGCCAGCTCCTTCTATTCTCTTGGACCCATCGAAGTTCATGGTCCAAGTTCTCGACAAATCTAGGGGTCCCGTGTTTTGTAGCTCCATCCACTCTGCAATGAAATCTGGTAGAACTTGCGACTTGATTGCCTTTCTTTTTTCATACGTGATGTCCCGAGGGGAAAGTTCTATTCCCCAAAGGGAGACACGCCCTGTAGCTTCTGGATTGTTCAGTATATTTGAAAGAGGTGTTTCGTTGACTACTATTATCGGGTGTGCCGAAAAATAGTGGCGCAACTTCCTTGCCGTTGCAATTACTCCATATGCTAGTTTCTGGTACTGCGGGTACCGCTGTTTGGAAGGCGACAAAACTTCACTGATGAAATATACTGGCCTTTGCACTCCATGGAGTTTTCCTTCTTCTTCTCTTTCAACGACTAGCACCGTGCTAACCACTTGGGGCGTGGCTGCAATATATAGCAGGAGAGGTTCCTTTTCCTTCGGCGCCACCAAGATTGGTGGTGTCGAGATTGTGCGCTTCAAATCCTCGAAGGCTCTGTCGGCCTCTTCGTTCCACTGGAATTTCTCTCCTTGCTTTATCAGAGCGTAAAATGGTAACGCTTTTTCTCCCAGCCTGGCGACGAATCTGCTCAAAGCTGCGACTCGCCCAGTTAGCTGCTGTATTTCTTTTAACTTTGTTGGCTTCCTCATTGTTACGATAGCTTGTATTTTGTCGGGATTTGCTTCAATTCCTCTTGCTGAAACTAGAAACCCCAGAAGTTCTCCTGCCGGAACGCCAAAAGAACACTTCGTCGGGTTCAGCTTGAGGCAGAATTTGTCGAGGTTGTCAAAGGTTTCCTTGAGATCCTCAATCAGCGTTGCCCCCTTTTTTGACGTTATGACGACATCGTCAATGTATACTTGCACGTTTTTCCCAATCTGTGTCGCCAAACACTTCTGCATCATCCTCTGATATGTTGCTCCCGCGTTTTTTAGACCAAAGGGCATTGTTCTGTAGCAAAACACGCCGTAAGGTGTTATGAACGCTGTTTTGGCCTCATCATCTTCTTTTAGTCTGATCTGGTTATAACCAGAGTATGCATCCAAGAAGGAAAGACGTTCACATCCTGCCGTGGAGTCGATGATTTGATCGATCCTTGGGAGGGGAAAGTGATCCTTAGGACAATGTTTATTGAGACACGTAAAGTCGACGCACATGCGAAGGACTGTCGTGTGTTTCTTTGGCACCATCACTGGGTTAGCTACCCATGTGGCTTCTGTAGATATCTCTTTGATAAAACCAGCATACTTAAGTCGATCTATTTCTGATAGCATAGCTTTGCGGTTTGGTTCCGAAAAACGCCGCAAGGGTTGTTTGATTGGTCTCGCGAGAGGATCCAAGTTGAGGTGGTGCTCGGCAAGTTCCCTGGGTACTCCTGGCATGTCAGCTGGACACCATGCGAAGATTTTCCAGTGCTCACGGAGGAACTTGACGAGCGCGCTTTCCTATGCGAGATCCATATTTGTTGCAATGGACGTCGTCTTTTTCGGGTCTGTCGGGTGAATCTGGACCTCCTTAGAATTTTTCTCGGTATTGAAAGTTGATTCTTTATTTGGCCTTCCAACGTCTGGCAGCACGTCGTAGTCAGTCATACTTCTTGACGCCAAATACTCAGCTTGCATCCCGAAAGTTTCTGATATCCGATGAAAATCCTTATCGCACTTATCGGCTAAGGCGAAGCTTCCTTTGACTGTGATTGGTCTCTTCGGTCCAGGCATCCTCCACAACAGGTATGTATAGTGTGGCACCGCCATAAATCTAGCATATGCTGGTCGTCCCAACAGAGCGTGGTACTGCGACGGAAAATCCACAACTTCAAATTCCAGCTTCTCGATTCTATAATTCTCTCGGGTTCCAAACTGAACGTCGAGATTGATCTTCCCCAATGGATAACTTGGTTTCTCCGGTGTGATACCATGGAACCTCGTGTCTGTTGGCTTCAAGTTTGCTAGGAATATGTTCATCTTCCTCAATGTATCTGCATACATAAAGTTTAAGCTGCTGCCGCCGTCCATGAACACTCGAGAGACATCAAATCCTGCAATAACTGCTGGTAAGATAAGTGCTGACTGCCCTGGTCGAGGAACTTGCTGCGGATGATCTGCTATGGTGAAGCCAATATCTTGCCCTGACCAATTAAGATACTCGACTGTTGGTGGAGGCATTTTTTCTGCCATGAACACCTGTCGTGAGATTACTTTCTGAGCTCTGTTGGATGGCCTTCCCTTCTGAATCATCGACACCGCTCCGTTGGAGTTAGGATCAACGTAAGGTGGTGGTGGAGGTGCTGCCGCTATTTTGAGCTGATGTCGATTGTCTTCTGTAATCGTGGGGGGAGGTGGCAAGTGAATTTCGCTCCTGGGTTCTCGGGGGTTTCTCTGTGCTGCCCGAGCGTTAGCGTGCTCTGCCCACCTTAACATTGCCTGAAAATTGCGACAATCTTTCTGCAGATGTCCTGACTGTCTTTTTCCATTGCTGTCGAGGAAAAAGTGCATCTGACACGGCCCATTCATCATCTCTTCAGGAGACACGAAAGGCCTCGGGAACCTAGGCCCGCTATTTTGCCTGTTGTTTCGAGAATCGTCTCTATTATCGCCTCGCTACTCATTGCTTCTCTGATAATCATCTCTATTGTTTCCTCCTGTGTTTGCCCGAAAACCTGCCGAAATTTGTCCTGGAGCATCGTAGTTCGGGTATTGCCGAGGAAATCGTCGCCTCGGTTGATAGTTTCGACCACGGTCCTCCTCTGGCGACCTGTGCCGTTTGTTGTGGACAGCATCTTCTCCATCTGCCCATCTGTTTGCTATTTCCATTAACGCAGATACTGTCTTTGGGTTGGTCCTTCCCAAGTCCTCGACGAAATCTCCACGCCTGATTCCTGGGACAAACGCATCTATCGCTCTCTCGTCAGATATATTTTCTGCCGAGTTTTTGATGATGTTCCACCTTTGGATATATTTTCTCATTGGCTCGTCTGGCTTTTGTCGACATGCTCTCAACTCCTCTAATGACGCAGGTTTTTTGCACGTGGACCTGAAGTTTTTGACGAACACGTCCTCGAAGCTTTCCCAGCTGTCGATAGATCCTGGAGGAAGTTTCTTTATCCAAGATCGTGCTGCTCCACTCAAATGCACCTGGATGCTTTGCATAGCTGTTGCCCTGGTTCCTCCTGTGAGCTTCACTGTCTCGAGGTAATCAACTAGCCAATCCTCTGGATCTTGAAGGCCATCGAATTTCTTGAAGTTGTCAGGTAACTTGAATCCTGAAGGGACTCGAGTTTTTCGGACTCTCCTCGTGAAGCACGGCAAGCCACACATATCCTCGTCGTTAAGCTCTGGAGATTACCGATGTTCCCTTCTGCTTTGCCGCGCTCTGTCCACCCTTGCTTGTGCTGCCGTGTCTCTTGCTCCACTTGGTCCTTCAGGAGCTGCCGCTGCTGCTGCTGTAGGTCGTGGACTATTTTGCCTTGCCACTCCTTCGGGAGGCGTTGATACAAACGCTGTCCCCATAGCTCCAACTCCTGCTATCGCCATATTGTATAGTGTTTCCCTTGGATCTCCTGGAGGTGGTTTAGATGCGAGGATAAAAGCATGTGTCGCCATATACCCAGCCTCTGGTGTCTTAGGGATGATGTTTCCTCTTGTATCTATCGACATAAAGGACATGTCGAGGTTTTGGACCAAGTGCTCTCTTTCTGCTTCGGGTATGTGTTGTAACCTTGATCTTGCTCTGTTCCGAGCCTCCCTGTGGCTATCACCCGAAGTTCTAGATTGTCGACTCAGGTCTGCCCTTCTCCTGCTGGATGCAGAAGCGGCCTCCTTTCTTCTGTTTAACTCAGCTGTCTGTTTTTCCAATTCTCTTGCAGCTCGTGCGAGCCTATATTGATATGCTTGCAATTCCTCTGGCGTGGCTGTGGTGGCCATTGGTTCTGAGCCATCCATAGCTCTCGCGGCTCTGTCCCACGCTGCTTGCGGGAGTTGAACTCTGTGTCGCGGCTGTGGCCCGACGTACTTATTGCCCAGGCCTCGTCGCAGATCGGAGGGATCGACGTATGGATTTCCCAGATCGTCGAAAGCCTCAGATGTTTCCTCTTGGTCATTGCTTGGCTCTCCAATGGCATAAATCTGATGATATTTTGTGTTCAGATCTATGTTGGGTTTGGTGACACCATCATTGAGATTGGTGAAGACCTTTCCCACTGTAGTAGATTTGTCGATGAAGTCGTAACTGTCGACACTGCTTGAGCCATCGCTTATATATGAGTCCGCAGATGACTCAAACGACATGTCGCTGAAGATCTTGGCGAGTTTCTCTCTTGCCCTGGTGCTGATGTAGCGTGTCGACGAAGTTTCTTCTTCTCCTGATTCGGTTGACGATGTGTAGCTTGAAAAATCGGAATCGACCGCCGACGATCCCGACGAAATCGGAATTTCGACACGATACGATCCTTCCTTCTCGACGCGAAAGCGAAACCTTCCGAACGTCATCCCCATAGGCTCCGCCAGATATGCATATGCATCCAAACGGGAGGGTGGGTGAGGAACAAAATCGACAGGACCAGCAGCGATCTGTTTACCTCGATCCATTGCGTTGCTTGCGGTTGATGATGTCGAAGATCTTGAACGTGCCATCGAGATCAGATCCTTACGCCTCTAGTCCCCACAGACGGCGCCAATTGACAAGGTATTAACTTGTCAATGCCTATGGATTGTAGGCTAGGGTTTAGTTGGAAGTAGAGGGCAAGTAGATCTCGAAGGTTTCAGCCGAAAAGTACTCGACGATTATGAAAACTAGGGTTTGTAAACAATGATTTGATGATTTCTGCGTCCCTCGACTCCCCCTTATATAGGAGGCGGAGCCGAGGGATTCGTGCCGTACAAGTTACAGAGTCCGGGAAGGTTTCTAACTCATCCCGCAAGATTACAAATAAGACTTTCTATTACAACTCTAGCTTTCCTTAATAATATTTTGGGCTTCCGAATCTTCTTATTCTTCGGGTAGTGGGCCTTCAGTAAACCCCGGGTACTATCTTCGGCAGGCCCATTTGGGATGCCTATGTCAGGGAGGAAGAGGTCAAAGATATCCCTCTCAAGCAACCCTGCAATCACGATACAAGAAGTCTCTTGTGTCCCCAACACACCTAATACACTTGTCAGATGTATAGGTGCACTAGTTCGGCGAAGAGATAGTAAGATGCAAGTGATATGGATGATTGTAAGTAGTAATTGCAATCTGAAATAAATATGGCAGCAAGTAAACATGTAACAGAACAGTAAATAAACGGAGATTCGATGTTTGGAAACAAGGCCTAGGGATCATACTTTCACTAGTGGACACTCTCAACAATGATCACATAATAAAACTACTCTACACTCTCTTGTTGGATGACAAACACCATTCACTTTGTAGGGCTACAAGAGCTCCCTCAAGCCGGAGTAAACAAGCTCCACAACATTCGGAGTTCATATTTAAGTAACCTCTAGAGTGCATAATAGACCGTTGCAATTTAGACCGAGTACTAACATAGCATACACATTGTCAACAATAGCTATGAAAGGGGGAATAGATCGCATCAATACCATCATAGTAATAGTTAACTCCATAATCTACAAGAGATTACAATCATAACCTATGCCAAGTACTACATGATGCACACACTGTCAACATTACATCATGGAGGAGGAATAGAGTACTTTAATAACATCACTAGAATAGCACATAGATTAATAGTGATACAAAGCTCATCATATGGATCTCAATCATGCAAGGCAGCTCATGAGATCATTGTATTGAAGTACATGGGAGAGAGATGAACCACATAGCTACCGGTAGAACCCTCAGCCTCGGGGGAGAACTACTCCCTCCTCATCATGGGAGACAGCAGCGGTGATGAAGATGGCGGTGGTGATGGTGGAGATGCCTTCCGGGGGCACTTCCCCATCCCGGCGGTGTTCCGGAACAGAGACTTCTGTCCCCCGAATCTTGGCTTCGCGATGGCGGCGGCTCTGGAACTTTTCTCGTATCGTGGCTTATTCGTATCGAAGTTTTAGGTCAGGACGGCTTAAATAGGCGAAGAGGCGGAGTCGGAAGGGTCCTGGGGGGCCCACACAGTAGGGGGGCGCGCCCCCCTTGGCCGCGCCGCCTTGTGGGGTGGGGCCCCCTGGCTCCCCTCTAGCCCCTCTTCGGTGCTCTGGAAGCTTCCGGAAAAAATAAGACTCTGGGCGTTGATTTCGTCCAATTCCGAGAATATTTCCTTTGTAGGATTTCTGAAACCAAAAACAACAGAAAACATGAACTGGCACTTCGGCATCTTGTTAATAGGTTAGTTCCGGAAAATGCATCAAAACGATATAAAGTGTGAACAAAACATGTAGGTATTGTCATAAAACTAGCATGGAACATCAGAAATTATAGATACGTTGGAGACGTATCAGCATCCCCAAGCTTAGTTCCTACTCGCCCTCGAGTAGGTAAACGATAAAAAGAATAATTTCTGAAGTGACATGCTACCAACATAATCCTGATCCAATAATGATGTAAAGCATGTGAACTGAGATCAAATTATTCAAAGCAAATGTCTATATATGATATAAGAGATGATAATGCAAGAGTTAAACAAGCTAGAAGTTTTCATGAACAATTGCTTTAAAGACATGAAACCGTACAAAGTTCATTAAAGATGTTTTAAGTATCCAGCGTAGAAGTTCTATCCTTCATTCCAAGCATCAAGTAAATTTTTACAACAAAAAAGATTCAGTCAAGTAAAAATAAACATGAACGTCATGAATCAACTGTTTCGAAGCTTACTCAACTGGTGAGCGCAAGCATTTGGCATTGGCACCAGGATGTTATGGCAAAAAGAACGTCAATGGGGGTTTGGAAGGCCAATGAAAGAAAGTCTCACAAAGCTATAAGTGATCATTAGACAAGAGGAAGTCTTATGATCGAAGCTATGCAAGGAGTAGTCATTGCCATGCAACGGATGCACATAGATCTACATGTGTATGAAAGCTCTCCAATGGAGCTAGTGGGGGTGCATCCAACTTGGTTGCTCACGAAGACCTAGAGCACTCTTGAGGAAGCTCATCATTGGAATATACAACCCAAGTTCTATAGTGTAAATTCCCCACATAGTTATACTAGTAAAACATGAAAACTCTCTCATATGGAGTGTAGGTGCTAAACATGAGCACAAATGATGACTATGAATACTGCAGGTGCTAAAACATGAGCACAAGTGTGGATAAAACATAGTGATGCTGTCCCCCTTTTCTTTATTCTCTTTTTTTTCTTTTCTATTTTCTTTTTCTTTTTTTGTTTCTCTTTTTGATGGCCTCCATGGCTCTTTTCACTTTTAGGGGCAACATCCTAATATGACAACACACTTTTTGGTACAAATAACTCATAATGAATAAAACATGATGTATAAAACTGTATGCCTCTGCCAGTGTAGCAGGATGTGCAATGATCTAGCGTAACATGGGTAAACCACACATCAGCTGTATAGAATCATGCAAAGCAATATATAAATAATGAATGACAACAAGTCATGTAATGTAAAATGGAAGTTGCATGGCAATATATCTCGGAACAGCTATGGAAATGCTGTGGTAGGTAGGTATGGTGGCTGTTTTGAGGAAGATGTATGGGCTTATGTGTAGGAGAACAAGAGAAAGTCCTCCCACGGGTTTGGATGTACTGGCGAAGTATGCACAATTCTCAATGTGAGCAAAAGGCAATGCACAGTACCGAAGAGGCTAGCAAATTTGGGTGGTGGAAGTGCCAAAAACCGTAGCTTATTGCAAACAACTAGCAGGTTCAGCATTAAGAACATGATTAAAATTTACTCCAAGGAGGGCCGTTCACGGCGGCACAAGAACCCCGCTAGCTCCCTCGACCTTCAGCACAACTTAGTTATTACGATGAACTCTTAGACATGGAAAGCTATCAAGTCCAACTACGCCTTCAACTATTTAAGTAGAGTTTGTAGTACGGCACAAGCTTAAAGACAACAATCCACTACTAATTTTAACTTATTTAAACCGCACGCTTTACCATCTAAATACCTCAAAACGTTTGCAAAGAATCAGGTTATCAAAGCTCAATGATCTACAAGATTATGCAAGTATTTCATTATACCACTACCACATGCAACATTTCCTGATCCAACCATATAACAATTAACGAAGCAGTTTCAACCTTCGCCATGAACATTAAAAGCTATGAACACCAGTGTTCATATGAAAAAGCGGAGCGTGTCTCTCTCCCACATAAGCATGAATTTATTCAGAGAATGAAAATAACAAAACGAAAATAAAAGCACACAGACGCTCCAAGTAAAGCACATAAGATGTGACGGAATAAAAATATAGTTTCACTAGAGGTGACCTGATAAGTTGTCGATGAAGAAGGGGATGCCTTGGGCATCCCCAAGATTAGATGCTTGAGTCTTCTTAAAATATGCAGGGATGAACCACGGGGGCATCCCCAAGCTTAGACTTTTCACTCTTCTTGATCATATTGTATCATCCTCCTCTCTTGACCCTTGAAAACTTCCTCCACACCAAACTCGAAACAAACTCATTAGAGGGTTAGTGCATAATCAAAAATTCACATATTTAGAGGTGACATAATCTTTCTTAACACTTCTGTACATTGCTCAAAGCTACTGAAAGTTAATGGAACAAAGAAATCCATCCAACATAGCAAAAGAGGCAATGCGAAATAAAAGGCAGAATCTGTCAAAACAGAACAGTCTGTAAAGACGAATTTTTCTGGGGCACTAAACTTGCTCAGATGAAAATTCTCAAATTGAATGAAAGTTGCGTACATATCTGAGCATCACGCACGTAAATTGGCAGATTTTTCTGAGTTACCTACAGAGAATCCTACTCAAATTCGTGACAGCAAGAAATCTGTTTCTGTGCAGTAATCCAAATCTAGTATCAACCTTACTATCAAAGACTTTACTTGGCACAACAATGCGATAAAATAAAGATAAGGAGAGGTTGCTACAGTAGTAACAACTTCCAAGACTCAAATATAAAACAAAATTGCTGTAGTAAAATAAAAACTTGGGTTATCTCCCAAGAAGTGCTTTCTTTATAGCCATTAAGATGGGCTCAGTAATTTTAATGATGCACTCGCAAGAAATAAGAGTTGAAGCAAAAGAGAGCATCAAAAAGAAAATTCAAAACAAATTTAAGCCTAACCCACTTCCTATGAAAATGAATCTTGTAAATAAACAAATTCATGAAGAACAAAGTGACAAGCATAGGAAGATAAAACATGAGTAACTTCAAGATTCTCAACATAAAGAGGGGAAACTTAATATTATTAAGATGCATATAACCATGTTTCCCTCTCTCATAATAACTTTCAGTAGAATCATGAACAAACTCAACAATATAACCATCACATAAAGCATTCTTATCATGAGTCTCATGCATAAAATAATTACTACTCCCAACATAAGCATAGTCATTCTTATTAATTGTAGTGGGAGCAAATTCAACAAGGTAGCTATCATTATCACCATAATCATCAAATATAGGAGGCATAGTATAATCACAATTAATTTTCTCCTCAATAGTAGGTGGATGATAGTCATCATTGTAATCATCATATATAGGAGGTAAAGTATCATCAAAGTAAATTTTCTCCTCCATGCTTGGGGGACTAAAAATATCATGCTCATCAAAACCAGCTTCCCCAAGCTTAAATTCTTCCATAGCATTATCATCAATGGTGTTCATACTAATAACATTGCTACTAGCATGCAAATAAGGTTCCATAGGTTTTTTAATTTTCGCATCGCACAATCCATGTCTTAACTCAGGAAATAGATTAAAAAGCTCACTGTTATTTTCCATTATGCATAACTAGTGAAAAACAAGAAACAAAAAGATGCAATTGCAGGATCTAAAGGAAATAGCTTCGAGCACTCACACACCGGCAACAGTGCTAGGAAATAGCTTAGTAGTCGGAGGATGTGAATACCTTTTACCTTACCTCCCCGGCAACGGCGCCAGAAAATAGCTTGCTATCAACTGCTGGCTTCTATTCCTGTAGACAGTGTTGGGCCTCCAAGAGCAGAGGTTTGTAGAACAGCAGCAAGTTTCCCTTAAGTGAATCACCCAAGGTTTATCGAACTCAAGGAGGAAGAGGTCAAAGATATCCCTCTCAAGCAACCCTGCAATCACGATACAAGAAGTCTTTTGTGTCCCCAACACACCTAATACACTTGTCAGATGTATAGGTGCACTAGTTCGGCGAAGAGATAGTAAGATGCAAGTGATATGGATGATTGTAAGTAGTAATTGCAATCTGAAATAAATATGGAAGCAAGTAAACATGTAGCAGAATAGTAAATAAATGGAGATTCGATGTTTGGAAACAAGGCCTAGGGATCATACTTTCACTAGTGGACACCCTCAAGAATGATCACATAATAAAACTACTCTACACTCTCTTGTTGGATGACAAACACCATTCATTGTGTAGGGCTGCAAGAGCTCCCTCAAGCCGGAGTAAACAAGCTCCACAACATTCGGAGTTCATATTTAAGTAACCTCTAGAGTGCATAATAGACCGTTGCAATTTAGACCGAGTACTAACATAGCATACACATTGTCAACAATAGCTATGAAAGGGGTAATAGATCACATCAATACCATAATAGTAATAGTTAACTCCATAATCTACAAGAGATTACAATCATAACCTATGCCAACTACTACATGATGCACACACTGTCAACATTACATCATGGAGGAGGAATAGAGTACTTTAATAACATCACTAGAGTAGAACATAGATTAATAGTGATACAAAGCTCATCATATGGATCTCAATCATGTAAGGCATCTCATGAGATCATTGTATTGAAGTACATGGGAGAGAGATGAACCACATAGCTACCGGTAGAACCCTCAGCCTCGGGGGAGAACTACTCCCTCCTCGTCATGGGAGACAGCAGCGGTGATGAAGATGGCGGTGGTGATGGTGGAGATGCCTTCCGGGGGCACTTCCCCGTCCCGGCGGCGTGCCGGAACAGAGACTTCTGTCCCCCGAATCTTGGCCTGGCGATGGCGGCGGCTCTGGAACTTTTCTCGTATCGTGGCTTATTCATATCAAAGTTTTAGGTTAGGACGACTTAAATAGGCGAAGAGGCGGAGTCGGAAGGGTCCTGGGGGGCCCACACAGTAGGGGGGCGCCCCCCCTTGGCCGCGCCGCCTTGTGGGGTGGGGCCCCTGGCTCCCCTCTGGCCCCTCTTCGGTGCTCTGGAAGCTTCCGGAGAAAATAAGACTCTGGGCGTTGATTTCGTCCAATTCCGAGAATATTTCCTTTGTAGATTTCTGAAACCAAAAACAGTAGAAAACAGGAACTGGCACTTCGGCATCTTGTTAATAGGTTAGTTCCGGAAAATGCATCAAAACGATATAAAGTGTGAACAAAACATGTAGGTATTGTCATAAAACTAGCATGGAACATCAGAAATTATAGATACGTTGGAGACGTATCACTCACCACTGAGCTTGTGAAGAATTACCGCCTGAGTATGCTGAATCTCAGAACGCAGACGGCTGGCCTCAAAGTTCTCCTTGTGGATCTCAATGTTCATGCACAGGATGTTGCGTTGAAACCAACTGAGCTTCTTCACATGCTTCTTCATCATAGGAATATCAACATGGTGAGAAGGGGCAAAGCCACTAGAGCGAGCATCTCCCATAAAGGAGTCAGGAGCAGGTGCAGCATGGGGAACTGGCTTCTTCTTGTAAGCCTTCTTGACAGTGTGGCTCTCCTTTGGGAATCTACCCAAGTCTTCAGTAAGGCTAGCAGTGTTGTTGATGAGAAGCTGGATATATGGAGCATAGGGCATGGTGGTCCGGGAGACCATGGCATCATGAATCTCATTGAAGATGAAGTCCATAATATCAGGGGTGCAGTCTAATTCCTCATCACTATCACGCGCACACTTAAGGCTGAGGTGTATAAGATCCACAAGAGCTCCACGGATTGCATCATTGTTTCCACCACTTGGAGCAATGGTGGCTCGAAAGAAATGGAGCAGCCGGCTGTAGATAGGGAGAAGCCCCTTGGTAGAACCAATAGTTCCATTTGAGGCATAGAGATCATATAGCACCATCTTGTCAGTCTTTTGGGGGCCATGAAGGCGGTGACCACCTCCCATGGAAACACCAAGAATAGAGGCAAAATAGCGCAAGGTAGCCTGACAATGGGTGGAGCCAGTCATCCATTCCATAGTGCGTTCAGCATCCTTCTTGAAGGCAAGGGTAGCAAAGAACTACTTGATCAACTCAGGTGAGTAGTCGCACTGTATCTTCATCAGATCCTGCAATCCCATCCTGCCAGAGACCCATAGGGCATCCTCAAAGTAATTATTGAAAGCCAGAAGATCCACATTGATTGCTTGCATCGGTCTCACTTTCCTCATGGGTTCATATATATCCTTGTAAATGAACTCCTGATCCAAGCACCAGAAACACTTGTCCTCAATCCCATCATCTCTCTCAATGTCTTCATACCTGTTTTTCTGACGGAGAGCTGCATAAGAGACACTATCCATTGCCTTGTAGTTCTCCCTAGATGACTTGCCCTTACGCCTAAGAGTGGCGGACTTGCGAGGAACTTCTTGGGTAAATTCATCACTTGACCGGTTATGCCTTGGACGCCTCCGAGTACCACTACCTGTGAGGAGCAAAGACTGATAGCAAAGAGAAGATAATGCTCATAAGTCATGCATTGATACAGTAATGTACTCTAAAAAACATACTATGAGTCGATAACAGTTTAGACATGAAGGATTGAAGCAAAACTGCAGCAGCAAAAAGGTTCCAGGCCGGATAATCCGGGGTCCCCTAGGGGCGGATAATCCGGCCTGGCCGGATAATCCGGCTGGCGCGGGGGCCGGATAATCCGGCCCTACGAATCTGCAGAAATCTCAAGCAAAACTTGTCTAAAAACCAGATCGGCCTCATAGAATGCTAAAGGAGTATACTACACAAGATTTGGAACAACTAAACACCATCTCCACCAAGAAAATAGCACATAGAAATCACAACACCTAGGGTTAGGGATTGTGAGTCATACCCTCTTCCATTGGAGGAGCCGCTTGGAGGAGATGAGAGCTAGGGAGGAGGGGCACCCGATCCACCCAAAAACTCCGAGAGGGAGTGGACGGCGCGGCTCCAGCGAGGAGGAGGAGGAGGAGCTCCGGCGACCTTGAGGGAAGAGAGAGGAGAGAGAGGCGCGTGGGGGCTGGTTGTGAACCGTTTACCCCCGCGGCCTCGTCCTCAAGACCAACCCAGGCCGGATAATCCGGCCCTAGGTTAGGGCGGATAATCCGGCCGGGCCGGATTTTCCGGGGTGCCCTGGGGACGGATTATCTGATTTTCTGGAAAATTCCAGAACACCGGAAATCCTGCCTATCTTTTGTTGGTTATTTGCGTATGCCCATATGTGATGCAATCAGATATCCTGTCACATATGAGAGGCAAATTGACCAATAAGATGGAGCACCCTAGATCATCCGACCGAAAATCCTCAAACTCAAGTTTTTACCAAAACATGACATATGAGCAAGATGAAAATGGCTTATAGATGAGTGTAGGCTTGGGTTTAGAAAGCTCAAACTGTTAATGGTACATGATCACTCAAGTTTGCAAGATACAAGCAAATAAGGCCAAACTAGAGTGATTTCCCATAAAAACAAGGAGATGTCAAATAAAATCATTAAGATCCAACTAACACCAACTCTTCACAAAGAAGAGTGTGGTGGCCTAGGCCACCATATATGAGTGTTATGGCATGGCACCGCGAAGATATATCTTGGGCCCAAACCATTACTCATCATTGAAGGTCACATATCAACATATGATATAAAGAGAATGATTTCTTAATGTTGGCATTATGGGGGGAGGGATAGCTCAATAATTTAAACCGCACTCCCCCTATTTCCATGCCCACATCTAAACCAAATAAAGTTTTGAGACAAAGGTGTGTTTGCAAGATGGTCAAGCTATACTCCTTGAATCAATGATATTTAGCTCATTCCTCAAATAGTAAAACCTTGCTTCATCAAGAGGCTTCGTGAATATATCGGCAAGTTGATCTTTGGTAGGAACATAGATAAGCTCAATATCACCACGGGCAACATGATCCCTAATGAAATGATTCCGGATCTCAATATGCTTCGTTCTTGAATGTTGCACCGGATTATAGGCAATCTTGATGGCACTTTCATTGTCACATAATAGAGGCACTTGTCACAAATGACACCGTATTCCTTTAAAGTTTGCCTCATCCATAACAATTGAGTGAATCCACTTGCGGCGACAACATATTTGGCTTCGGTGGTGGAGAGAGATATATAATTTTTCTTCTTAGAAGACCAACACACCAAGGACCTATCGAGGAATTGGCAAGCCCCAGAAGTTGATTTCCTATCATCCTTGTCTCCCGCCCAATCCGCATCGGTGTATCCATTGAGAATAAAGCTTGAGCCTTTAGGGTACCAAATACCATATCTTGGGGTATCAACTAAGTATCTAAAGATTCTTTTGAGAGCCAACATGTGACTCTCTTTAGGAGAAGCTTGATACCTTGCACACACACCAACACTCAACACTATGTCCGGTCTAGATGCACAAAGGTAAAGCAAGGATCCAATCATGGAGCGATATACCTTTTGATCCACCTCTTTACCATTGGGATCTAGTGCAAGATGACATTTGGTAACCATAGGAGTGGCCACACCCTTCATCTCGATCATCTCTTGAGCATGTCTTGGAGATATTTTGCTTGATTGATGAAGGTCCATTCTCTCAATTGCTTGATCTCAAAACCAAGAAAGAACTTCATCTCTCCCATCATAGACATCTCAAACCTATCGGTCATAAGCTTTGAAAATTCATGATTGAAAGCTTTGTTAGTAGAGCCAAATATAATATCATCAACATATAATTGGCAAACGAAAAGCTCCCCATTGACCCTCTTAGTAAAAAGAGTGGGATCGATTAGCCCAACATCAAATCCACGGTCTATCAACAATTCCTTAAGGTGCTCGTACCAAGCTCTAGGAGCTTGTTTGAGACCATAAAGTGCTTTATCAAGCTTATAGACATAGTTAGGAAAGTTGAGATCCTCAAACCTCGGGGGTTGCTTAACATAAACCTCTTCATGCAAAGGACCATTAAGAAATGCACTTTTCACATCCATTTGTTGTAACTTAAAGTTATGATGCGATGCATAAGCAAGAAGGATACGGATGGACTCAAGGCGAGCCACGGGAGCATAAGTTTCTCCAAAGTCAATTCCTTCAACTTGAGAGAAACCTTGGGCCACCAATCTTGCCTTGTTCCTCACAACATTTCCAAACTCATCTTGCTTGTTCTTGAAAATCCATTTAGTGCCTATAACATTGCGGCACCCCTTTGGCTGCTCTACTAAGGTCCACACTTTGTTGCACTTGAAGTTGTTGAGTTCATCGTGCATAGCTTCCAACCAATCCAAATCTTCAAGGGCTTCAAATACTTTCTTGGGTTCCACTAAGGAGATATAAGCATGATGATTGCTAAAGTTAGCCAATTGCCTTCTTGTGGTAACACTTTCCCTTAAATCACCAACGACCTTCTCATGTGTGTGTTCACGAATTTCAAGGTTCCTTTCTCTTCTTGCTAGATGACGGGCCTCGATCTCCTCCTTGGTTCTTCTTGGCCTTGGAGGTATCACTTGATCAACTTGATCATTTGGGTCCCCGTCTTGACCTTCAACTTGAGCTTCCTCAATTTCTTGAGAGTGCTCAACATCATGTGCTTGATCTTGGACATTATGAGGTGAATGACACAAATTGAATGGATCCTCATTGGAGCCATCATGAATGCTTGCTTGATCTTGTCCTTGATCTTGCACACAAGAGGGAGGGTCTTGTTCTTGTTCTTGGGTTGGTGCATCATTTGCTTCACTAGATGGGGTTTGTTGATGTTGAAAAGATAAGGGCTCCACCGTGGTAGAGCATAGTCCTCCCCGAGATGCCACACGGTGTCCCTCGACGGGGCGGAAAAATCCCACACCCATTATTACTATGGCAGCTTGAGGTATTACATCACCTGCACAAACATCAACTTGCCCCACTTGGGAGCCATCATTTTCTTCGAACTTCACACTACAAGATTCGATGATAATCCCGGAGGATACATCAAAGACTCTATAAGTGTGAGATTCGGCACCGTAACCAACAAATATACCCTCCAAAGCTTTAGGAGCAAATTTAGATAAACGAACTCCTTTGATTTTGTAGAAGCACTTACACCCGAACACCTTGAAGTATGAGATATTAGGCTTGTTCCCAGTGAGTATTTCATATGGAGTCTTGTTCAAGCCCTTGCAGAGATAGAGCCGGCTAGAGGAGTGGCAAGCGGTGGAGATGGCTTCGGCCCAAAAGTTATGGCGGGATTTATACTCCGCCAACATAGATCTTGCCATATCCATAAGAGTCCGGTTCTTCCTCTCCGCAACACCATTTTGTTGAGGGGTGTATGCAGCGGAATATTGATGTCAAATCCCACTAAGAAAATCATTGAGTGTATAGTTCTTGAACTCGGAGCCGTTGTCACTTCTTATTGCCATAATGAGAAGATTGTGTTGGCATTGCACCTCGGTAGCAAAGTCAATGAAGATTTGTTGAGTCTCATCTTTCTTCTTGATAAAGTAGACCCAAGTGTATCTCGAATAGTCATCAACAATTACCAAGCAATATTTCTTCGCACCAAGACTTGCTTGAGAGGTAGGACCAAAGAGATACACATGAAGGAGCTCTAAGATCCTCTTGGAAGAGATAATAGTCTTGCTTGGGTGCGGAGAGTCATGCATTTTGCCTTCAACACAAGCCCTACAAACGCGATCTTTGGCAAAAGACACATTTTCCATTAGTCCCACAATATGGTTCCCCTTGTGAAGACTTTGCAAAGTTCTCATGTTAACATGAGCCAAGCAGTGATGCCACAACCAACCCACATCCTCCTTTCCGAATAGGCACATCGCACTTGTCGTGGTGGTCCCAAAAAGTCCACCACATACAAGTTATGTTCGTGATACCCAACGAAAGCGACTTTTAGAGTCTTGCTCCACAAGAGGACCACAATATCATTATCAATAAAGACGGCGAAACCCATCTTGCCAAGGGCGGAAACGGAAAGTAAATTGTAACCAAGGGTTTTGACAAGCATGACATCCACAAGAGTAATGTTGTGTGCAACCACAACCTTGCCAAAACCCAATACCTCGGATGTAGAATTATCGCCAAAGGAGACGGTGATATTATTTATATTGGGCCTCAACTCCTTGACAAGGTTCTTGCCGCCGGTCATATGACTTGTACATCCACTATCAAGTACCCATTTTGAACCTTCGGCGGCATAGTCCTACATGAGATCAATTCTTGGATTTAGGTGCCCATTTTTCAATGGGTCCTCTTTTGTTAGCAACAAGGGTCTTTGGGACCCAAATAGACCAAGCAACATAACCGTCATAAGGACCAACATACTTTGCATAAACATCACCATAATAATCTTTAAATAAAACATAGTGAGGATTATCAATTCCCGCATCATCATTATTAATGATATTGGCCTTAGGGGCTTCATCATTAGTGATAACCTTCTTTTGTGCGGGTTTGGCCTTTTGCTTGTTTGCCTTCTTTGCCTTGTCATTAAAACCAAGGCCCTCCTTCCCATTGTTTGACCTTTGCTTACTCAAAAGATCATCCAAGGAAAGTTTACTTTGGGGAGAGGAGGCCTTAGCAAGTTCATCCTTCAACCTAGCATTTTCCTCAATAATATTTGCATGATCACATGAAGGAGTAGAGGTACTAGGTATGTCATATGAAGCAAGCCTAATTTGAATTTGCTCATTAGACTTGGAGAGGAGAGAGTATTCACTCTTCAAGGCTTTGTGAGCCTTGTCTAGTTCATCTAGATCTTTCACAAATTTAAATTTCTAGATGTGAAAGATCTAGATGAACTAGACACTTGTGAAAGATCAACACCAAATTTGGCCTTTTCCTTTATAATCACTTTAGTCTTAGTTCTAGCAAGATCTCTAGCTTTAGTGAGCTTGTTAATTTTATCTTGACGCTCTTCAAGATTTTCTAGCCTCTCTTCAAGAGAAGCTATGGTTTCTTGACTTTCCTCAAGAGCATTTTTAAGAGCATGTATTTCAAGAGAGTCTTCTCTCTCTATTTGACATTTTTTCTCAAGAGTATCATTTAGTTGTGCTAGACGAATCATGAGATTGGAAACATGCTTTCTAGTGTCACCTTGTAAGTTAATAATGAACTCATCAAAATCTAGCATTTCTTGTTTCACTTTTAGACTAGCAAGATCAACCCCTAGATCATTTGAAATGTTAGGCATAGAGGGGTTAGGAGATGATACCTCGGAAGATTTAGCCATGAGGCAACTTTCTTCCTCCACATGAATGACCTCATTGGGGGATTCCCTTGGTGATGAAGAGTTAGTGGAGAGGGAGGCAAGAGCAACCAATCCATTTGAGGTTGCATCTTCTTCATCATCAACATCATCATCTTCGGAGGTATATTCTTCTTGAGTTGATAGCACAATAGATGTGTCCAAGGTGGACCTTGTCATGAAGCAACGTGCATTCTTGATATGAGGATTCTCATTGGGGGATTCAAAGAGAGATGAAGAGGGAATGTTGGTAGTGACAATGGAGGCCACTTCCTTTGAGCTTTCTTCTTCATCATCACTAGAGCTTTCAACTTCATCGGAAGAATATTCTTCCTTAGTCACTAGCACAATCCTTGAGGGCCTCTTGCCCTTCTTTCTCTTGTTATAGAATTTCTTGTTGGGGGCCTTTGAATCTTTGCCCTTTGAGTCTTTGCTCTTGTCCTTGGGAATGAGCCTTCCACCATTAGTTTCCCTATGCTCGTAGGGGCATTGAGCGATGAAATGGCGCTTGTCACCACAATTGTAGCAAGATCTTGTTTTTGGGTCCGAGCTTGTGAATCCACTTGAGTTGTTTCTCTTGATGTTGTCTTCCTTGTCCTTGGACGGGTCAACCCAAAAGAATTTTGCATGGAATGCCATGTGATCATTGTAGTGGAGTTCCAAGTCTTCCGGATAGGACATACTCCAAGATGTCCTATATGGTTCTTGAGGGTTCACTTCTTCTATGGAATTGACCGTCAAGGCAAGATTGTTCCCTTTTGACATTCCAATGGCACGATTGCGAGAATCATGAGAGTTTTGCTCGAGCAACTTGAGGGCTTGCATCTCGTGCACGACTTGTTGAGAAGTGAGAGAGAGGAAAAGCATTCTCTCCCAACAAGAGTCTTTGCGTCAATGGGTTCAAACGGCATCATGCAATCGATGTACTTATCTTTGATCCAAGAGTCATTGATGTGGGTGGCACCCACATTCCGGAACGCATTGGCAACGGTGAGAAGTCTACCATACATGACTTCATGATCTTCATCCGGTAGCCTCATGAATCCTTCGGCTTGATTCCAAAGAGAATTGTACTTGTTCCTTCTCATGTTATCACTTCCAATACAACTAGTGGCCAAACCATCCCAAGCTTCCTTGGCGGTGGTGAAATTCCGAACAGGAGACAATTCCTTTGTCCCCACACTAGTTTGAATCATGTGCAAAGCAGTGTCATTGAGTTGACTATCAACCGCTTCTCTTCTAGTCAACTTGTCGGGGTTGTAGGGCTTGAAGCCTTCCACGATGATTCTCCAAAGTTCATTGGAGGCACTGCGAACATGAGAACGAAACTCAAATTGCCAAGTATCGAAATCGTTAACACTAAACTTAGGGGGTCGCCCCGAATGTTTATATGAGGATGGGGAACCGGTATATCGGGAGATAGGAAAGGCGGAGCCACTCGATTGTAGCTCTCACCTCCACTAGTTCCCCTAGGAGATGTAATGGGAGTTTTAATAGTGGTTAAGTTATCACCATTAAAGGGTTTGGTAGAGGAGGGTAATGCCGAAGCATCTCCCTCTTCTAACCCACCCGTGTCCTTTACCTCTACGGTGGGGATGATGGGAGGAGCCGCGGGAAAGCGGTCGTTAAACATTTTTATCAATGTTTCCATTTGGGTTTGCATGGCAGACCTCAAGGATGTTTCCACCGACTTGAGATCATCCATGGAGACCGGGGCCCCCTCCGAGTGTTCATCATCCGGCATACTCTTAGGCGGTTAAGCCCAAAATAAGAGCCAAGGCTCTGATACCAATTGAAAGGATCGTATGCCGCACCTAGAGGGGGGTGAATAGGTGCTAACCAATTTTTAGTTCTTTTTCAATTTAGGCTTGACACAAAGGTAAATTCTCTAGATATGCAACTAAGTGAATTTACCTATATGACAAGGTTACCAACTAAGCAAGATATAGCTACGCAATATATAGGAGATAGAATAGGATAGAGGTAACCGAGAGTGGAGCACGCGATGACACAGAGATGATTCCCGTAGTTCCCTTCCTTTGCAAAAAGGTATGTCTACGTTTGGAGGAGTGTGGTTGCTATGAAAGCCAAACCAACAGCCACGAAGGCTTCACTCAGATCTCATGTGAGAAACGCCACGAAGGCCTAGCCCACTTCCACTAAGGGATTTCCTCGAGGCGGAAACCGGGCCTTTACAAGGTTCTTGGGGCAAACATCCACAACCAAATTGGAGGCTCCCAAATCTGTAACAACACAAAAAATCAACAAGAATACATCAACAACAACAACTAGGGATCCAAAGAGGAACACTAGCAAGAGGGCCCTCAACCATATGAGGGTGAAATGTAAATCACTTCGGTGAGGATGTAGATCGGTGTCTTCTCTTTCGAATCTCCAAAGATCAAGAGCTTTGGTTGGGTGAGGGAGGAGATCTTGCACGCCCCCCCCCCCCCCCAGAAAATCCGGCCCTGGAGAAAAAACGGCCAAATGTCTGGCCAAAAATCCGGCCTGATGCCAGGGAAGTACTGAGCCGCGTCGCCTCTGGTCCTTAGCCAAAAATTGGGGGCCGAATATTTTGCAAATATCCGGCCCGGATTATCCGGTCCAAAATGTCCGGCCTGGGGAATTTCTGGTCAAAAATCCAGCCAAATGTCCAGGGCAGTACTGAGCCAAAATGTCTTGAGTCCTTAGACAAAATTTGGGGCCCGGATATTTTGTAAATATCCGGCCCGGATTATCCGGCCTGGTGATCCTGTTACAGCTTCCTTTTGACTCGTTTTTCCACACAAGTCACTCATATACATGTATCTATATAATCCCTGCACCACTTCATCAAACATTAGTGTATCACATACATTGACATCAAACACACAAAACATATTGTGAGAGATGTTCTTTCATACGTTCACTGAGATTTTGTGCTACATTTGAACAGATTTTTTTTCCTTCAGGATCAATATGCTAGTGATGAATCTTTGGCTCAGACCAAAATAATTGATTTCACAATGCGTAATATGGATTTAATAAATTACCAGTGGTGAGTAGGTTTGTAATTTCTTCAGCGAGGTATTCTTGACATCCTATTTTTATATTGATTTTTTTCTACTACTCCCTCGGTTTCATAACCACAGCAAGATTTATGAAAAGGAGGGAGTGTAGTAAATAGTAGGCGGTGTACTTAGCACATACTTTCTCCTCTCACTATTATAAGATGTTTTAGTTATTTTTGAAAAAATATGTATATAGATGTGTTTTAATGTGTAAGTTCACTCATCTTGGCTTTTATCTAGCCCGCATTGAAATTTCTAAAATATTTTAGACTATTCAGCAGAGGAAGTATATATTTTACCCTATGTAATATCACCATACTATTCGTTCCTCCACACCTAAAATTTAGTTTGTCCTCCGCCACAGCGTTCCAATGATCTAACGAAATGTAGAAGGACATCCACGAGAGGTACATGTAAGTAACATGTTAAAGCATGCAAAAAATTGGTTGTGTGTTGCAGCGGTACTGTATAGCTGTGCAAACACTAGTTTTTGGTATTTTGTTATGTGTGCTGCTAGGACTAATCGGTTGTAATGCGTGTACAAGAAGGTTGCGCTGCCCTATTTGTGTACCATTGTCCCGTGGTGGTCTTCTCCTTTATGTTGACACATGTAACTTCGTGTACCGCTCGAGACAATAAAAAAGGTGTACTGATGGAGATTTAGAAGTGTACCACAGTAAGCATTTTCTCCTACGGAATTGAGGAAATTATATTTACTGATCATAGAGTTGATTATTGTTTAGTTGATGATTTGACCATATGACTGAGGTGCATCTATAACAGTACATAGTACATATTCACCGCCAAAAGAAACACGAAGATAAGCAAATGCAGTGCATATGTGTAAGAGAAAATGGCAAAATACCAAATAAGTGCTGAAAAAATCCCTCAGAAGTACAACGGTAAACATTACGTAAGTACAACGGTAAATTCAAGCTGTCTTCTTCAGAGCCTTCTGGATGAATTGGCAAGTGCAGCTAAGTATTTTTAGAGAGAGAGAATTGATATACGATCTATTTGAAGCTGCTACAGGTATGCGAATGATGCACAATTACTTTCGCATCGGAGGAGTAGCCGCGGATCTACCCAATTTGTATCGACTGAAGAAATAGGAGGAATCCCCAAAATGGCACATTCCCGAAGAGCTTCCGTGCTTTTTCAAGTTTCCATACGCAAAAAGAAAGTTAGACCGTCAAAGAAGGCGCCCGAGTAAAGGATTATTTATTTCTCTTATGAGTAGGAATAGCTCTAAATATGGCACATGTCGCTATCCATGCATGGATAGATAACAAATCATGCACATGTATTTAGTTTTTTACCCTATGTTTTAGAGGAAGTAAAAAAAATCTTTCCGAGAAGCACAGAAATTTGGTCACAGGAGTACAACTATTTGTTCCAAAGAAGCACAACTATTTGTCGTGAGAAGTACACAATGAGGTTGAGAAGAATAGAAAATGTTGAGAAATTCAATTAACAAATGTTGGGGAGTACATACCTTGAATTTGCTAATTCCGGGAAAGAAATGTATGTATAGAAAGGTAGGGACATGTAGAAACGAGTAAGCCTAGTAGTATACATCTAACTAAATTGTTTCTTAGATTACACCCCCGACGGCACCACCAGATCGCCCACTTCAGATTACACCATCGTAGGAGGCGGACACGCGCTCGATGTGGCTCCCCCGTAGCGCTCTCCCTGGTTTCCCCAATAGAGCAACTCTCTCTTTACTGACAGCCCACACTAGCATCGAGCCCGACCTCCGAGAAATCCACTAACGGGAAGTACAAGAATACGAGAGGGGTAAGTACATATTTCGACGTTGGGAAGTATAAATTTTGTTGCCAACCGATAAACTAAATATTTATGGAGCAAGTACACAAATTTTCCACTTTCGTAAGTCAGAAAAATAAATGTTAACAGAGAAGTGCAAAAAACTAATACCGGGAGGTATATATTTCATATATGAGAAGTACAAAAATCAAATCTAAGAATTCCTCCGAGAAGTACAACATATCAATTTGAAAAGTACATATTTTGGCCCCTGGAAGTACAAACAACTCTCCGAAATGTACAAAAAACAAAATAATCCTGTCATCTGCGAGGAAGTTCAAATACTTCATGTCGAGAAGTACAACCACTCAACACGGGAAGTACACCCGCTTTACATAGGAAGCACAAGAAACCCGACAAAATCCAAATTTACAAAAAAAAACAAAAAATATCCCATCATCTGTGAGGAAGCTCAAATAGTTGATGCTGAGAAGTACAACCATTCAACACGAGCAGTACAACCATGTGAGGAAGCTCAAATAGGAAGTACAAGAAAACCAATAAAATCCAAATGTACAAAAAAAATCCCATCACCCATGAGGAAGTTCATATACTTGACAACGAGAAGTACAACCATTCGACACGAGCAGTATAACCACTTAATATCAGAAGTACAAGAAACCCGACAAATTCTAAATGTAGAAAAAACAAAATAATCCCGTCATCAGCGAGGAAGTACAAGTAGTGATTCTGAGAAGTACACGCAGAGACTGCAAGAAGTACAAGTTGTGAATAGGCACTAAAAGTGTTCAAAGAAAATACTCCCACATAAGTTCACAAACCAGCGTTGTGAAGTTCATATATTAAGATCCCGGAAGTCTAGAATCTCTTAAATAAAGTGTAGGGGCAATTATCATTCCAAAGAACACATGTTTAGTTTTTTTATACACACTCGTACCAAAAAAAAGATCCGTGAAGTACAACCACGAAGGCCAAGAAGTACAAGGACATTATGCGGGAAGTTCAGATGCGCGTGGTTGTGGTGAGCATTTTCATTGGCCGTGGACCTCAAACGGACACCGTACGAGAAAATTATCGTCGTTTTACTAAACACTTCCGTGAAACAGCGCTGAGAAGTACAACCACATTTGCCGAGAAGTGCAAGTTCATGTTGAGGGAAGTTCAATGCTCTATTTTTATGGGGCGGAAATCTATTGTGCAAATCACCTTGATTTGAGCACCAAACACCTCAACCGTTGTCACCAAAACCTTTACGTGCTAGAGAATATGTGTAATTTAATTACCTACTACATTTTACAACAAATAAATGGATCTAATCAATCAAATAGGGAGAATATATGCTCCCTATTTGTTAGAATGTTGGTGCAGAGGATGTTATTTGGGGATATCGACAACAACGGGCTGCGGTAAATCTAGGGCAATCACTCAAGGATCATTTCCATGAGGAAGTTCAAATAGTTCATGACGAGAAGTACAATCATTCAACAATAGCTGTACAATCACCTACTATAGGAAGTACAATAAAAGCGACAAAATCCAAATCTAAATAAAATAAAATAATTCTGTCACCCAAGAGGAAGTTCAAATAGTGACGGAGAGAAGTACAACCATTCGACACCAGCTGTTGTGGGTATACTTTATGGGTATATCAACGGCATGGCCTAGATCCGGCAAGCCCGGGTGGCCCATAGATGGTGATGAGGCATGTGGCCCATCGGGTGGCCCAGTTGTTGTAGATCCTGAAGGATGAAGTCCAGCCCAGGAGCAGGAAGCCGGATCCCAACTGACCTTCGGAGGAGGCCGGATCCGTGACGGCCCATGAAGTATCCGGATCCAGCACGTACTTAGGGGAAGTCGGATCCTGGACGTACACGGCAAGACTTTGTACCGTAGTTAGGCAACTTGTATTCCGGCTAGGACTCTTCGTGTAAACCCTAGATCCGTGCGCCTTTATAAGCCGGATCCCGGGAGCCCTAGAGGCACAACCACAACTCATTGTAACAACGCGAAAGCGCCCAGATAATTCCAGATAAGCAATAGTAGGCCCTGTCATCGTGCAGGTGTTCCGAAGTTGGGTAAATCGCGTACCACCGTCCCGTGTGCACTCCGCCCTATGGCCCCTACTTATTCTCCCCCTCGTGAGGATCCCTCCTCCGAGGCACTGTCGATTAGGCAACGACAGTTGGCGCCCACCGTGGGGCCTGCGGCATCTGGAGGCCGGAACTGGGAGGGTTCCGCCATGGGAAGCTACGACGATACCATCGATGTGGGGCGCGTCCTTTACGCCGGAAATCTGCCGATCGTCCCTCCGGATGAGTGCTGGATTCCGGCTAAGACAAACCCCGTCAAGCTCTCCATCGTCCCAGTCGGCGGCATACACATCTTCATCGGAGAAACCATCGATTCCGACGGAAATCCACTGGTAAGAAACGCTGACGCGACCGCCGCTGAGCAGGACGCAGTCGCGAAGATCCGATCTGAGATGCTGGGGCTTCCTAAGGAAGATTCCGCCTTGGATCTGGAAAAATCAAAACCCACCCAATCCGCCCCTGAGCAGGAAATAAAGGTGGAAGACCAATGCAGATCCGCCTGGGTCTCCCAGGTGTTAGAGAAGCAAAGGTGTCACTTCGTACACTTCTTAGCCCATACCGCCGGAACCGCCCCTCAAGAAGATGGAGCTGGTCCCGAGCAGGTTGAGGCACCAGAAAACAACGCTGCTCCGGATCAGCAGGAGGCTGTCGGAGAAAGCGGTACTCCGGTTGAAGTGTCGATCCTGGGCAACCTAAGCCCAATCTCCGGGGATACCCCCTCCATGGATACTGAAGAGTTCGATCGCAAGGTGAAGGAATACGGATACGGTGATCAACCTGAAGTTGAATCCACCCAGCCTAAACAGGTTCTCGCAACCTTGGCGGCGCTGGATCAACTTGAATCAGAAGATGAAAACACCCACGCCGATCCACAGCCATCCCACGCAGGATCTCCGCTTTCGCGGGAACGACCACGTAAGGAAGTCTTGTCCACAGAGGAACTGGTTGAGCAAGCAGGCATGGAGGCAATCGCGCACTCGGATATTCTCAACAAACCCATTACTCCCGAAGACGCAGAAGCGCTAGAAGCTAAGAGGATAGAGATGCTGGCCACAGCCCAAAAATTTGCTCAAACCGCAGCCGCAATGATTGACGAGAGGAAGGAGGCCGCGAATTTCGTGGACAACTTTCTCAAACGCGAGCAGGAGGTGGACAAATCACTGCTGAAAGTCAAGCAACTCTGGAAGCATTGGGAGGACAAGATCACTGAGGCTCAACAGGAGATCGATAAGATCCGGTGAGAAACTATAGCTCCCCGTAAGATCACCTTCGCCACTCCGACCGAGCAGCAGCCGTACGCCACTCCGAAGGACAATATGAAGAAGGCGGCGGAGATCTTGAAGAAAAAGGACGAGGAGATTGATATTAACTACTCCCTCTATTCCTATATATAAGCCATATAGTTTTTTGAGAAAAATTTCAGAATATAAGGTTTATTGCGTTGCCCTACTTGTATGGACAATATTTGTCGAGATTTGATTAGGTTTATTTATCTTATGCAAAGTCCTCTATTATTTTGTTGCCAAACATGATGTAATTTTTCCTAAATATGCGTTTCTTAATTTCCGTGCCAGAAATTATATGGCTTATATTTAGGACCGGAGGGAGTACGTCCGTACGCTTGTTGCTTCAGCAATGAAGCAGCAGAGCAAGGCAGATACTTCACACAAGTTGGAATCCAACCCGGAGCATTGCATCTCTACCGCGCAGAAGGACGCCTACGACAATCGCCATCGTGACGACGAATCGCGAACCGGATCCTCGGAACGCAGAAGGAAAACCATAGAACACCCAAATCCAATCCCCGTACCATCAAAGACGCCTCCGTCAGATCCGAGAAAGGGAAAGGATGCAATGTACACTGGTAAGGACAAGTACCGCAATCCCTCACCTCCGCCTAATGGGTATCTGCGTCCTCCTCGCCGCCGTAGTCCAGCCGGAAACACCAGGCCCCATGGGCCTGGCGGAATCAATATCCGCGACAACGTGCTGCCCTCGAGGAACAGGAACAGGGAGCGAACGCCGGAACCTCGCCGCAGCCAGATCAATGATTGCGAGCCTGAGCCCAGGAGGAGTCGGAACGAAGAACGCGACCCGGAGCCTCGCAGAAGCCGGAACGGCCAAGGCAGCCAACAACAAGGTGAAGGCAGCCATCGAAGCCGGAGCCAGCATCGCGAAGGGCGAGAATAATCAGAAGGCGGAAGCAAAAGGTCGTATCGGCCCCCTCGAAGATCTCCCTCACCACCACCTAGCGGTGGAGGCGGAGGTGGAGGCGGAGGCGGTGGCCGGAGATCTCGCTCACGCTCAAAATCCCCCCGCAACGGCTCGCGTGATGAGCGGGAACGCCTCAACGAATACAGAACTGACTACATCGGCCCAAAGTGCTTTGGCAGGATGATTCGAGAGGAACCAAAGCCAAGGATGAACCTCAAGCTACCTAGAAATCTGAATAATTATGATGGCACGGAAAGGCCGGATACCTGGATTGAGGATTACTACAATGCGGTAACCTTTGTCGGAGGAACCCCTAATATTGCCTGCCGCATGCTTCAGCTGTACCTTGTAGGTCCAGCCCGGATCTGGCTCAGTGACCTCGAGAAGAACTCCATCTTTTGCTGGTTTGACCTGAAGACGGCCTTCGAGAAACACTTCAGGGGCACCTACAAAAGGCCTGCCACAACAAGCGACTTGCAAGCATGTATCCAGAAGAAGGGAGAAACTTCAAGACACTTCCTCACACGATGGTTGGCATGCAGGAACGAGTGTGAAAATGTTGATCACACCACGGCTATGCACGCCTTTATAGGTGGACTGCAGAGGGGAGGATTGCTGCGGCACAAGCTCACTTGCTTGGGTAACGCAAACAAACTGACTTTGGATGACATGATCTCCATTGCCAGCGATTATACTACCGCCGACGACGACGCAGGCGGAGATCTAGCAGCTACAGCAATTCCCCTGCATCTGCAGAAGAAGAACCGTGATAACGGTAACAGCAGCGGCAACAAGTGGAAAAATCCCCCTGATGACCAGAAGAGTGGCGGATCCGAGATGGTCGCCATGGCTTTTCAACGCGGAGGTCAAGGAGGCGGAAGAGGCCGCGGTCGCGGAGGCGGAGCCGGCAGGGGCCAGCAGCGTGGTGATGAAGTCACCGCTGCCGGATCCCGCGCACCCCAAACCTATGAAGAGTACAGAGACATGCCCTGCCTGGCCCATTTGGATCCGGCTACGGGGAAGTCCACTCACACTAATCGCAACTGCAAGTGGGTCAATGATCTGAAAAATGACCCGGAAGCAGGATACAAGCGAGCCCGGAAGCACCGCCCACGCGGCAAAGGAGGCAAGGGCAAGAACAAGGACAAAGAAGAGGACAGTTCTGAGGCGATGGATGAGGATGATGCTTCGCCGGATCCCAAGGGAGGATCCGCATCTAAATCCAACCCTTTCGACAAAAAGAGTGTAGGTGCGTACCACACCTTCCTCGGAACCCCAACAGTCCGCGCCAGCAAGTCAGCTTTCCGGATCCTGAACGCCACAGTTCCGGCTGTGCCGCAGTATGTCAGGTGGTCGGAAGTCCCGTGCACATTTTATAGGCAGGATCACCCTACCATTGTGCCAAAAGAGTGCTACGCCTTGGTTGTAAGTCCCCGCATCAACGGCTATGACTTCTCCAAGTGCCTCATGGATGGCGGAGCCAGCTTGAACATCATGTACCTGGAGACTCTGGAGCGGATGAACCTTACCAAGGAACAGCTCAAACACAATAACACTGAGTTTCATGGCATGGTTCCGGGTAAAAAGGCGAACTCCCTCGGCAGCATCAGACTTCCCGTGGCCTTCGGCGATGTTAATAATTTCCGCGAAGAAATGATCACGTTTGAGGTCGTCCCTTTCAAGAGATCCTACCACGTCATCTTTGGCAGGCCCACCTACCACAAGTTCCACGCAAGAGCGTGCTACATCTACAACAAGCTCAAGATTCCGGGTCCCAATGGTATGATTACCGTATCCGAAGACTACAAAAAGGCTCATGAGTGTGAGTTGGGCGAAGCCGCCTTCGCAGAGTCTGTGATATCAGGAGAGGAGCTGAAAGACTACAGAGCCGCGGTGGATCCGACTTAAATGCAGACCACCAAGAAACAGATCTCCGAACAGAAAAATTCCTTCAAGGCCGCGATAGAGACCAAGAAAGTCAACTTCAAGGAAGGAGACACTACCAAGCAGGTCTCGGTCGGAGCCAACATGGACCCCAAATAGGAAGACACGCTCGTCGAGTTCCTCCGCGCTAACATGGACATCTTCGCATGGCAGCCTTCTGAAATGTCCGGAGTACCAAGGGAACTCGCCGAGCACTACCTCAACATAAACCCGGGGGCTAAACCGGTGAAGCAAGCTATGCGACGCTTTGGAGATAAGAAGCGCCGCGCCATAGGAATGGAATTAGCAAAGTTACTAGAGGCAGGTTTTGTAATAGAAGTTATCCACACTGATTGGGTCGCAACTCCCGTCCTTGTACCCAAAAAGAATTCTAAAATACTAAGAATTTACATCGATTACTCCGGCTTGAATAAGCATTGTCCGAAGGATCCGTTTCCCCTGCCGCGCATCGACCAAGTCATTGATTCGACGGCAAGGGCGGAACTTCTGTGTTTTCTTGACGCATATTCCGGGTATCACCAGATCCGGATGAAGGAGTCCGACCAAAAGGCGACCTCGTTCATCACCCCATTTGGCACTTACTGCTATGTTGCTATGCCCTTTGGCTTGAAAAACGCACGTGCCACCTACCAACGTACGATGCAGCGGTGCCTAAAGGACCAAATTGGCCGGAACGCGCACGCCTACGTCGACGACATCGCGGTCATGACCCGGAAAGGATCCAACTTGATCAGCGACCTCACAGAAACCTTTGAGAATCTCCGACGGTACAAGATGATGTTGAATCTACTGAAGTGCGTCTTTGGCGTTCCAGCCGAAAAACTCCTTGGCTTCATTGTCTCTAACAGGGGCATCGAAGTTAACCCGGAGAAAATCAAGGCAATCATGTGCATCAAAAGGCCAACTTGTCTCAAAGATGTGCAACGACTAACTAGTTGTGTCGCAGCAATCAACAGGTTTGTTAGCCGTCTTGGCGAGAAGGCGCTACCCCTGTACAAGCTATTGAAGAAGACAGACAAATTTGTCTGGGACGAGGCAGCAGATGCAGCACTCCAAGGGTTGAAGGAAATTCTCACCTCCCCACCTATCCTAGCAGCGCCAGGAGAGTCAGAGCCTATGCTCCTTTACCTGGCAGCTACTAACAGAGTCATCAGCCTCGTCATCATGGTGGAGCGACAGGAAGAAGGACACGAATATGGAGTCCAAAGGCCAGTCAACTACATTAGCGAAGTACTTACGGAATCAAAGCAAAGATATCCTCACTTTCAAAAGCTAGCCTACGGAGTATTCCTAGGTAGCAGGAAGCTGAGACACTACTTCCAGGAGCATCTAGTAACAGTCGTGAGCAAAGCTCCACTGTCAACGATTCTCAATAACGCTGACGCAACAGGACGCACAGCAAAATGGGGCATTGAATTATCCGCCTTCGACATCAACTACAAAGCCAGGACTGCGATCAAGTCCCAGATATTGGCGGATTTTGTCGCAGATTGGACAGAAGCTCCGGATGCAAATTTGGAGCCGGAACCAGAGACATGGGTCATGCACTTCGATGGATCCAAGCAGCATCAAGGCTCAGGAGACGGAGTCACCCTGAAGTCCCCTACCGGAGAAGAACTGCAGTACGTTCTGCAGATCCACTTCGAAGCTACAAGCAATATGGCGGAATACGAGGCTTAACTACACGGACTGCGCATCGCTAAGGAGATAGGAATCAAGCACATCATTTGCTGCGGAGATTCCGACCTGGTGGCACAGCAAGTAGCCGGAACCTGGAACGCCAGAAACTCTGTCATGGCGGCTTACAGAGACGAAGTTGACGAGATCGCCAAGTGCTTCCTCGGATACGAAGTCAAGTACGTTAGGAGAGACGATAACACAGCGGCAGACATGCTATCCAAGCTCGGATCCGGCAGGAAGCCAATTCCGCCTGGTATTTTCCTGGAGCATCTCCGGATACCCTCGGTAAAGGGCGCTAACCCGGAAAACCCAGAGGTGGCAGTATCTCCGGCTAGAGAAGTGATGGCTATCATTCCGGCTTGGACACAGCCTTTCCTGGACTACCTCATTGATCAAAAGTTGCCAGAGGACGAGGTCCTCGCACGACAGATCATCAGACGAGAAAGATCCTACATGGTCGTTGATGGACAGCTCTACAAACGAAGCGCAACAGGGGTATTTCTCAAATGTGTCTCTAATCAAGATGGCATTGAAATCCTCAGAGAGATCCACGCAGGGGATTGCGGGCATCATGCCGCCCCCAGGTCACTCGTTGTCAAAGCTTTTCCGCTTGGATTTTACTGGCTCACAGCTAAAGAAGATGCTGAAAAGCTGGTGAAAACCTGCCGAGGTTGCCAGTACTACGCTACTCAACCAAACGCTCCAGCCCAAGAGCTGAAGACCATCCCTATCACCTGGCCGTTTGCGGTCTGGGGGCTCGATATGGTGGTTAAACTAAAGAAATCATCTCCTGGCGGTTTTGAGTACCTCTTGGTCGCTGTTGACAAGTTCAGTAAGTGGATCGAGGCAAAGCCAGTGAGGAAAGCTGACGGTGCTACGGCACTAAAATTCGTCTGCAGCCTCGTTGCGAGATACGGCATCCCACACAGCATAATCACAGATAATGGCACAAACTTCGCGCAGGGAGAATTAAAGGATTATTGCGATGACGTAGGGATTAGGCTTGACCTTGCCTCTGTGGCCCATCCACAGTCTAACGGTCAGGTCGAAAGGGCTAACGGCCTCATATTGTCAGGGATTAAACCATGCCTTGAAGAACCGCTACGACGCGCAGCTGGAGCTTGGGCTGATGAGTTGGATTCTGTCTTGTGGAGTTTAGGAACTACCCCTAACAGGTCAATCGGATTTACTCTGTTCTTCCTGATATACGGATCCGAAGCCGTCCTCCCCTCCGACATCATCCACGATTCCCCACGAGTTTCTGCCTATAATGAAGAAACTTCTGACGAGGCCAGACAGCTATTTGTGGACCTGATAGAAGAAGCTCGGAATTTAGCTGACCAACGCTCCACGATATACCAGCAGAAGCTCCGACGCTATCATAGCCATCGAGTCCGGAATCACTCATTCATGGTCGGAGACTTGGTCCTCTGCCTTCGTCAGGTGAAAGACCATAAGCTACAATCTCCATGGGAAGGACCCTTTGTCGTTAGCAAAGTACTTCACAATGGATCATACTACCTTGTTGATTTCCGGGAGTTAAAAGACAGACCAGCTAATTGGCACCAGAAACGCAAGAGAGAGGATCCGGATGACATCTACGACGAAACAGATCGCCCTTGGAACATTGCACAGCTACGTCCTTTCCACACTTAGCACAATTTTCCGAGTTTCATACTCTGTAATAGTTATACATGATCAATGAAATAAAGCTTTTTGGTTCACTCTCTGAGTCCTTTACCTCCTTTAATTGTTCATTTTTAGATCGTGTATGTTTTCCAACTAAAACCGCAGATCTGGATATTTCCGCCTAGGCGTGTATGAAAGTTGTGATTTTCAAAAATTGTCCTTTAGGACATAAGCTTAAGTTTTCTAATGGAAATATTTTTTGTTGCGAACTCGTGGATTCCTAGTAGCGACTTCCGGCACCTTGGCTAGGGGCTTGTTTCCGTGGTTATTGACGGATTGCCATTTGGCTTCGTCGCCGCTGGCGAGCGTTTTCGGCTAAAGGTCCTCCGGCTCGCGGAAGGTCAAATGAGTAAGCCAGAAAACATGGAAATCAGCACTTGCTTTCCAACAAAACGAAACATGCAAATAATATTAACGGATAGCAGGATAAGTTGTTTCTGCCCATGCATACGTGTTTTGTTCCTAACTACTTAATAATTTAAAGTTATATTACAAACCCTCTCGAGGCCAAAATGATGCATTATTTTTTCATCTTTCCTGCAGGAACAAGTTTTTACTTCTCCTTAGCCGGAGAAGTTTCCACATTGACATTAGCCTTTTCTGCGTCAGTCGGAGCTTCTTTTTCTGCGTCCTTGGCGGGAGAGGAGAAATCTTCGTCGTCTTTCTCTTCATCCGTTGCCGGAGTTGCAGTGCCACCTTGGTCCTTGGAGCTTGTCCAGGTATACTGGCTTCCGGATTCGGCGGGTCTGGTTTCCGCCTCGAGCTCCTTGAGAAGATCAGCTTCAAGAGGCTCATCGGCAGGGAGAACCACCATATCGTAAAATTCTTCATGGCGAATTCTCCGGGCAATGCACGTGTCGTAGCCGCTGACTGCATCCAGAAGTGCGTTGACGTCCGCGTCCGGAGGAACACCAGCAGTTACTTGATCAAGATTTAGCTCCGGGTTGTGCGCCAAGCACATGGCCAAGGACATGGCAGCTGCGCCTCATGCCGAAGAAGCTTGCAGATCCACCACCAGCTCCGGAAGTATATCCATCCTCTTGATGAGCTTGCGCACATCGCAGGTTCGGCTCTTCTTGATGTTTAGGTTGTGGCAGATCTTCCTGGAGGCGGAGATGAGGTCTTTGCAATCTTCTCAGAAGAAACTCGAGGCAAAACTTGTCGAGACGGAGAAAAAACTCGCTGAGAAAAGCTCGAAGCTCATCCGCAAGGAAGGCGAGTTCCAGCTCAAGAGGAAGACTGACAGTGAGACCATCAAGGAACAGAAGAAAGAGCGGGCAGGACTTCGTAATTATATGGAGACATATCCAAGTGGATCTGGAAGACGCAATTTTTGATAAGAACAACAAGTTAAGCGCAACATATGCACTACTCTATGAGTTTCGAGGACATACCCATGAAGTCGGAATTAAGTAGGTCCCAGCAGTTCTCCGCTGTCTCCATATAATTACGAAGTCCTGCCCGCTCTTTCTTCTGTTCCTTGATGGTCTCACTGTCAGTCTTCCTCTTGAGCTGGAACTCGCCTTCCTTGCGGATGAGCTTCGAGCTTTTCTCAGCGAGTTTTTTCTCCGTCTCGACAAGTTTTGCCTCGAGTTTCTTCTGGGAAGCGCGGAGAGTTTCTAACTCGGAGGAGGCTGCAGCAAGGGACGAGGATGCACCTATTCAACAAGATATGAAAACGTTAAGTTTGAGATGCGGAACATAACCTGCAGCCAAAGAGAGTCGGAAACCAACCTTGGGCTTCCGACAGCTGCTTCTTCAGATCCGCATTCTCCTCTTTGAAGTGTTGAATTTCCGACGCCTGGCTGAGGGTAACACGGCGCTGAAGAGCAATGTTTTTATGCAGCTCAAAATGCAGAGCCTGCTATTCCTGTTAGTTCAGTCAGTGCAGTAGTACATTCCACCAGTTTTTTATGGTTAAGTCTTTCTAAAGCATTGTTGCCGGAATTTTTCCGCCATAATGCTTGGGGGCTGCCACGACATTTAAATCTTCCTTTAGTTTGAGTTTTGTCTAAGTATCTAGACGCTAACTACACTATTTTCCGCCTAAATACTTGGGGGCTACTGGGGAGTTACCTTCCGCTTGCAGATAAGCTTGTCCAAGAACTGGCCGGTTTCCCTTTTGAAGTCTTGGATCTCCGACGTCTCGGTGTCCGGCTTGCCCCAGGCATTGTTCAGCATTGAGTTAAGCAGATCTTGCTCCAACTCCCATTTTTCCGCCTCCGTCAGTTTGTTGAAAAACTTTGTGGCATAGGCTTTGGGGGTGGAGGTAAGATCAGCCGGATCTCCAAAGTTCTTGGGGAACACGACCATATCACCAGTTCCAGCTTCAGCTTTGCCGGAGGAAGTGACCTCTGCTTCTTCGCGGCCTTGTGCTTCAGCTTCTTCAGGGGCAGGGCCCTTGCCGCCGGAACTTTCTCCGCCCGCTCTGCCGCTACTGACCGGAATTATCTCCGGTGGAGTGGATGCAGCAGGAGCAGGAGATTGATCCGTGGGAGGAGGAGATGGCTGTGGGGTAGCTTGGGGGGCGCTTGGCGGAGTAGGAGTGGCAGGACCAACGGCTGGGGACTTCTTCATATACTTTGTGATTGGTTCTTGCACGTTGGTCCGCGTGGTGGTGGAACTCGGATTTCTGCAAGCGGGCAAAGGAAAAACATAAGTAACAAAATCTATCAAGACAAAAGACGCATGCTGTTCGGAGACTTACGTCGCGCCCGGAATGTTGGGACGCGAACGCTTCCCTGGTGTCGTCAGCAGTTTAAGGCGATCGTGTTCCGCCTTCTTGGAGTCGAGTGGAGGCGGCTTGGTCACTTTGGGTTTCTTGGCGGAGGCCTCGCCACTGGCTCCGGCTTCAGGGCCGGAAACCTTGGCGCGGGCACGCTTCGAAGGTCGAGGGGCAGCCTTTCGGGGCGCGCGTTCCTCTTCCTCCTCATTGTCCTCCAGATCCTCCTCCGCCGCGTCGCCGCTGACTGGGACTCGGAGAATGGTGCGCAGATCCTCCTCCGCCAAAGTATCGAGCTGCGAGGAGGGTTAAAAGAACAAGTTAAAACACTTAGAAAATTTGAGAAGTTGAAGAAGAACAAAGAAGCAAGTGCTTACCGAAGGACATTGGTCGTTCGTCTTGATGTCCGTAATCAGATCCGGGACCTCTTGGCCCCGGCCTACTTTCACCAGCTTCTTGAATCTCTTCTTGAGGGAGTTAGCCGGAAGATCATGGCGGGTCACCCGGAGAGAATCATCCGCCCCAGTATATGCGCACATCATGTGTGCATTGTAGCGTAGAGGCTGGATTCTCCGGGAGAACCAACTGAGGGTCAGCTGAGCTCCGGTTAGTCCATCGTGGACCAACCAGGAAATCCTCCGGGCCGCCTTATCCAGGATCGGAGTCTGGGCGAGCGAGGGGATGAAGCTCCAGCTAGCCAGTTCTTCTAGGGGCTTGTTGCTGAAGGTGGGGAGTCCATCGTGGACACTCGGAACAGGAACATTCTTCACGTAGAACCATCCGGCGTTCCAGTACCGGACGGACTCGTGGGAATCATGAGGCGGATACATGCGTCCTGGTCGGAGCTTTGTCCTTTGTTTCCTTCATCAATCGAAAGAAAAATTGCCACAACATGACATCCGGTCGGATCCCGAGATGCCCTTCGCAGAGAGTTGCGAAGTTGGAGAGGAGAAGGTAGGAGTTGGGGCAGATGTTGTGGGGCTGGAGCCCGTACGTGTCGAGGACGGAGAGGAAAAACTCCGAACAGGGGAGCGATAGACCGCGCTCAACCCATGCCTTGGTCATGACTCGTTCGTCCACATCGGGTTTGGGGACGTTGGAGTCACGCATGAAGCTCCAGTACTCGGAGATCATGCCCTCGTTCTGGAGCTCTCTAAGCTATGCGTTAGTGGTCTCGCAGGGCCACCACCGGCCCCTCACGCCTTCGCAGATCCGGGCCTTGGAAGCTTTCTTGTTTTCCGCTTCCTGAACCTTGGCTGCCAATCTAGCTTGGCCTTGGAGTTCTTCTTGGAGCTCTTGAGCGGTTGGGATCCGGCCTAATACGGTACTGGAAGAGGCGGAGAATGTTGAGCGAGCCTAATGTCGGAAACGTATGGTGGAAGATAAGCAATGGGATCTGGGCAGATTGGTTCTATAGTACTGGGATCCGGGCTACTCGGAGAACTACCAGTGCAATAAGGTGAACCATGCGACATGCTTCCGGCTGCACCCATGCAAACTAAGTTGAGTAACCGGAAAACTACGCTAAGTCTACTTCTTCTTCTACGGGGCCGGTGCACGTACCGATTAATGGCGCGGCGGTCCGGCGAAGCTCCGGTGGGATGGAGGTCGTCGAACTTGCAGCTTCGAGCCTCCGATGACCATGAATTGACGGTGGAGTCGATTTCCCGATCAACCGTGGCAGATTCGGTTCGGAGAGAGGCCTGGAACGGCGGCGCGCGAAGTTCCCGTGGGGAGAGTTCGCCGGAGTCAAGATCCGGTGGGCGGCGCAGCGCGAGGAAGAAGATGAAGCGGTAAGGATGCGGTGAAAAGAATGCAAAGTTACCAATCTGAGGGGTATTTATAGACCTCGCGCGGAGATTCGTGATTCGGATCCAACGGTGGAAACGAAACGGTCACACCGTCAAATGATTGACACGTGTCTTAGGTCAAATGCGGTAAAACGACGTGGAGGTAGCTTAACTGTGCGCTTCCGAAATTTCCGGCTAAAGATTCGCATCTCCGAAAATTTAGCGTGGGAAAAGAGGAAGTTGTGCGCGGGAAAAGTGGAATCTCCGTTACGTTACCGATTCCGAAGACAAGAGAAATTCCGAGCAGATGAAGCCGGAAACAAGTAAAGGTTTTGAAGCTCTTCAAGATTCTCTTCGGATCCGAGCTGAATGGAGTCGGAGGAATGATGAATCTCGGAGAACTTTGGGGGCTACTGTTGTGGGTATACTTTATGGGTATATCAACGGCATGGCCTAGATCCGGCAAGCCCGGGTGGCCCATATATGGTGATGAGGCATGTGGCCCATCGGGCGGCCCAGTTGCTGTAGATCCTGAAGGATGAAGTCCAGCCCAGGAGCAGGAAGCCGGATCCCAACCGACCTTCGGAGGAGGCCGGATCCGTGATGGCCCATGAAGTATCCGGATCCAGCACGTACTTAGGGGAAGGCGGATCCTGGACGTACACGGCAAGACTTTGTACCGTAGTTAGGCAACTTGTATTCCGGCTAGGACTCTCCGTGTAAACCCTAGATCTGTGCGCCTTTATAAGCCGGATCCCGGGAGCCCTAGAGGCACAACCACAACTCATTGTAACAACGCGAAAGCGCCCAGATAATTCCAGACAAGCAGCAGTAGGCCCTGTCATCGTGCAGGTGTTTCGAAGCTGGGTAAATCGCGTACCACCGTCCCGTGTGCACTCCGCCCTGTGGCCCCTACTTCTTCTCCCCCTCGTGAGGATCCCTCCTCCGAGGCACCGTCGATTAGGCAACGACACCAGCAGTACACCCACTTAATATAGGAAGTACAAGAAACTGACAAAATCCAAATGTTGGAAAAACAAAATAATCCTGTCATCCGCAAGGAAGTACGAGGAGTTATTCTGAGAAGTACAAGCGGAGACTACCGGAAGTACAAGCAGTAATTACAGGAACTACAAATTGTACAAAGAAAATACTCACACATAAGTTCACATAGCAATATTGGGAAGTTCAAATATTAAGATCCAGGAAGTGCAGAATATTTTAAATAGAGGCTAGGGAAAATATAAATTATTATTCTGAAACACATGTTTAATTATTGTAAAACACACAAGTATCGAAACATTTCCGGAAGTACAACCACAAAGGCCAAGAAGTACAAGGACATGTCGCGAAAAGTTCAGATGCTCGTGGTTGTGCTGCACATTTTGTGTGGTCGTGGACCTCAAATGGACAGTGTACGAGAAAATTATAGTTGTTCTACTGAACACTTTCATGAAACCGCACAAAGAAGTACAACCGCATTGCCCGATAAGTACAAGTTCATGTCGTGGGAAGTTCAGTGCTCTGTTTTTAAGGGGCGAAAATCTATTGTCCAAATCTCATCGATTTGATCACCAACAACTTAAATCATTGTCACCAAAAGTTTTATATGGTAGAGTATATGTCTAATTTCATTACCTACAACATTTTACAACAAATAAATGGATCTAATCCATAAAAATTTAAATCGTTATCCCACAAAATATACCGGAAATATGATTTCAAAACTTCTAAAATTAGTTTTAAACCGTTCGGATTTGGAAAAAATGGTAGATACAAAAAAGATGCATCATTTTGATACCTTTCTAACCATATATAATTTACATTGTTTAAATATACTGAATGGAAATCACGGGGAAATCATTTGGTGCTCGTCACATAAAATAGGTGGACAATAATTCGAGTTATTCTCTTAAACTATAAGGAATTAGAGAAAACAATTGGAATAAGAAATTTGCGCCTAATCCATAGCTTTCCGACGCCATATCATTTGCAGCATTCCGACATACGGTTGAAACAAATCATCCCAATTACTGTCCGCTCGTTTTTTAAGTACGTCCGAATTTTGGTATATTCAAAACTATTCAAAAACTGTGAGGATTTAGAAAAAACATATAACATGAAAAGTTGCGCGATTTTATTATCTATCCAACGGTATATCATTTGCACAGTTTCGATAAGCGATCCGAAAACTAAACTAAAAGTTCGTTTTCTGGCCATATAGAAGCGTTTTCGTATTTTCAAAATTATATTTAAACTGTGCAATATCTGTGAAAAGTGTGCACATGAAAAAGTTGCGGTTTTTCATTATCTATCCAACGGTATATCATTTTCATAGTTCCAACAAATGTTTGAGAAACTCGAGGTATATTCAGTACCTCTGAAGAAAACGGGAAGTTTAGGTAAGTTCCTCGGAAAGTTGAACCCTGTTATCCGGGAAGTACAACCTTGTGTCCAGGAAAGTACAAGTTGGTGCTCAGAATATTATTCTGCAACCAATTGCAGAATAGTGTTGGTATATATATCTATCTATATATGTATATACACATGTAAACTAACTGGTGCATCATGGTGATACGGGGTGGCTTTTGGACACCTCCTCCTCAAAACCGACAAGCCCTCCTCGTGGCCCAATGACACGAGCTCGGGCCAAAGTACTACAACAAGAGGTCAATTCGCTCCTCTCTATGTACACATTTGACACACCTTTGAATGGCATGTTACTTCATTCTGAGACCCTTTTTGTGATTAGGTACGAACCTCAAGAACAAGGCATGGAGGAGCGCTCAGGAAATGACCTCGAGAAGGAAGCAGGACAACGTTATCGCCCTTTCCTGATCAAGGCCGCCAAGGAACAGCACACTCATCCAGGACGGGCGGCACTACCGCTAGGAGCAGCAACACTACTGCCACACGCAGCGGCACTGCCGCCATCTGCTGCGGCACAACCGCCATATGCGCGGTTTACCGATAGGATAAGAAGTACTACTGCCAGGAGCAGCGGTACTGTTAACACACGGATTTTTAAGTCCGGATGCCTATTATGTCATACATCGCAATCCCAGGAATATTGTTGTTGCGAGGAATAATAGTTAAGTATCACAATCATCATTCATTACAAACCATAATGTCTTACAAATGGGAATCACATGATCCATATTACACGAATAGTTGATCTATTGATCAACAAACAAACACAAGTTCATAGCGGAAGCGTAAGATACAAGGACTCTCTAGTCCACAGGCCAACGCTTGACATCGGAAGACTGCTAGTTGTCGTAGGCGTCCTGCTGGTCATCTCCTTGTTCATCTTCATACTCTGGCCATTTGAATAGCCAGGGACAAAGCCGTGAGTACTTCAAGTACTCGCAAACTAATACTAGTGTAAGTGCTAGACATTTCTAGTAAGGTTTGCTAAGCTCTAGTTTATTTTCATAAAGCCAATTTTAGTTCACAAGGATTTGAGAAAAGCTTATTCATGTGCTAACTATCTCAAGTGGGAACATTAGTGTCATTCCCACCATTCAAGTGGTGATTTCAATTCAATTCACCACTTCACAATTCATTTCACCATCTTTTTCAAGAATTTGACATCGGAAACTGTATGGCCTTTCCAACCGTCCGTAACCGTGGACGCGGCTATTCGAATAGATTAACACTCTGCAGAGGTTGCACACTTGTGGCACAACATTTGATTTCATCCGTCGGGATTAGCCCGAATCATCGTAACACAGTACGCGGATCATCAACCATCACCTTTCACTTACAAATCCTAGTATGAGCACCTCTCCCCATGAGCTTGGCCTCCCAGTGAAGACTAACTGTCAACCTGGGAACTGCACAGGGCTTGGTCGTACAATTCACCTCAATTCACATCCTTTCTCAACAACGGAGGCAGCCTCAAGCATAACCCCTATGATGTGTGTTCAGAGGGAACCCATACTAAGATGCATAAACTTCCAGTTAAGCCCTACCCATAATCAGGTATTGTGGGGGTACTCAATATTGGAAAGGTATCGCATTCAAGCCAACATCAATTTTATCAAAAATCACCATCTTCTCTTTGTCATATTCACCTTCAAAAATCATTCAATGGAATACTTCCTCATTCCAAAGTTTCAAAATTCAGTTCAAGTCACATGTTCCCATCTAGAGTAGTCAAGTTTTTAAATAATTAGCACTAGCTCTAAATTATGAGGGGTGCTACCTTGCTTTGCTAGATTGAGACCAACTTTACTACTCTAGTAACTTCTTTCACTTTGACCAAAGTTAACTATAAAAGTAACTCTTGGAAAACAACAAGTAAAACTTGTAATGTAGAAACTTGGGATAAGCTCATGGTAAGAAAAGGTAAGACTATGGTGCCTTGCCCCAAAGGGCTTTGCACTTTGCAAGAATATTAGCTTGCCTTGGTAGTTCTCAAAGTTCTCCTCCTCCTCTTCTTGGTAGCAACCTTCTTCCTCCGGGTATTCTCCGGTGCTAGCGTCTAAATTTAAATATGAGTATAATCACTCAACTAATTCAATGGATATTCCATACATCACATATATTCACACAAGCTATTCTAAACACACAATTAATCTAATTAGGGTGCATTGGTGGTGTTGCTTGAGGAGAAATAATTTCCTCTCATTTAATATGTAAATGATAGTTTCCATAGGGTTCTTGAGAAATAATTTCCTCTCATTGAAATCTTCTTAAGATTTAATTTCTCAAACAATCATACATGAACTTATATTGACCTAAGTCAAACATTCATTATCATCATTGGAGAAAATGATTTAAATGAGGTAGACCACCTCATACCATTTAATAATGCTACAAATGATTTAAATCTCCAAGTAATTCATATAAGAGATTTTGGGGGTCCAAACATCACATGAATTCATTTGGGACAAGATTTAAATGAAGTATAATACTTCATATGATTTGCATAATAGTTTTGGACAATATCAATTAACTAGAATAGCCATATAGTCCTTTAATTAAACTAGGTCATGATCATACAAAGTGACCACACCATTTTATTGCAGAAACAATTAGTGTAAGTGATTTGTGAATTATAGCAATTGGAATTACTTCAAAATTCAAATTGGTTGATTTTTAAGATTTATTTGAAGTCACAAAAGTCCCTGCCTTGTTATTTATGTCACATTAATTATACACAAGATTTTGAAGTGGGACCAGTGGGGTTGGATAGATCTTTTCTCTAGCTTTCCAACAACATAAAATTCATCTAATTTGGTTGGGTAGATTTGAAACTATTTAATTTCTAAGATAGGACCAGTATTTAAATTTCTCTGAATCAACTTAAATAGAAAAGGGCTAATGGGCTTGGCGGGAAAGTAAACGGGCCGAAAGATTCAAACGCCAGAAGGGCCAGCCCAGCTAGCGCTGCGGGCCTGCTGACAGCAGGATCCACCCGTCAGTGAGCCAGACTTACCGAAACGGTAAGTTTGATCGCAAGCTGTAGGATTAGAGGGGGATCCTACGGCTGGGGTTCGTCGTCTCCGTCGAGGGGAGGAGCTTGCTGGAGCGGCGGAGGTAGGGGGTCGGCGGCCAGGTGGAGCTCCGGCGAGGGGCGGCGCTGGTGCTTGGCGACGTTGTCGACAAAGGGGAGTCGCCTGGTACCGGTGGCGTCGCCGATGGTGCTCGAATTCGTCGGCGGCGATCTCAGCTCCTCCGCGGGCTCCGATGATCAATTGGGCGGCTCCGGTGAGTAATTGGGTGAGAGGAGTGGACGAGGAGGATCAGAAGGGAGAGGGGAGCGATGTTGGTGTGAGGAGTTGGGCGCGGGAGCTTCTCCTTTTATAGGGTTGAGTTGGCCGTGAGGTGGGCGGCGAGAGCGACAGCATAGCGGCTGCTCCGGCGAGGGAAGGGGGCTGGCGAGGTAGGCACGAGGTAGAGGGTGTCTAGGCGATGCTAGGTAGCTTGATGGCGAGGTGGGGGACTGTCTGGTACGCGCGCGAGAGGGCGAGGTACTGGCAGCAAGGTTGCGGGATTCCGGCGAGGTGGTCGTCGGCGACAAGACTCGCGCGAGCAGGGGAGCGTGTCCGACGGGATCCTGGCACGGTGGTGAAGCTCAACGCGGGGCATGGGGTGATACGCATACAGCACGCGACCATTGGGAACCCCAAGAGGAATGTGTGATGCGTACAGCGGCAAGTTTTCCCTCAGTAAGAAACCAAGGTTTATCGAACCAGTAGGAGCCAAGAAGCACGTTGAAGGTTGATGGCGGCGAGATGTAGTGCGGCGCAACACAAGGGATTCCGGCGCCAACGTGAAACCTGCACAACACAACCAAAGTACTTTGCCCCAACGAAACAGTGAGGTTGTCAACCTCACCGGCTTGCTGTAACAAAGGATTAGATGTATAGTGTGGATGATGATTGTTTGCAGAAAACAGTAGAACAAGTATTGCAGTAGATTGTATTCGATGTAAAAGAATGGACCGGGGTCCACAGTTCACTAGAGGTGTCTCTCCCATAAGATAAATAGCATGTTGGGTGAACAAATTACAGTTGGGCAATTGACAAATAAAGAGGGCATGACCATGCACATACATGATATGATGAGTATTGTGAGATTTAATTGGGCATTACAAGAAAGTACATATACCGCTATCCAGCATGCATCTATGCCTAAAAAGTCCACCTTCAGGTTATCATCCGAACCCCTTCCAGTATTAAGTTGCAAACAACAGACAATTGCATTAAGTATAGTGCGTAATGTAATCAACAACTACATCCTCGGACATAGCGTCGATGTTTTATCCCTAGTGGCAATAGCACATCCACAACCTTAGAACTTTCTGTCACTGTCCCAGATTTAATGGAGGCATGAACCCACTATCGAGCATAAATACTCCCTCTTGGAGTTACTAGCAAAAACTTGGCCAGAGCCTCTACTAATAACGGAGAGCATGCAAGATCATAAACAACACATAGGTAATAGATTGATAATCAACATAGCATAGTATTCTCTATCCATCGGATCCCAACAAACACAACATATAGTATTACAGATAGATGATCTTGATCATGTTAGGCAGCTCACAAGACCCGACAATGAAGCACAATTAGGAGAAGACGACCATCTAGCTACTGCTATGGACCCATAGTCCAGGGGTGAACTACTCACTCATCACTCCGGAGGCGACCATGGCGGTGAAGAGTCCTCCGGGAGATGATTCCCCTCTCCGGCAGGGTGCCGGAGGCAATCTCCTGAATCCCCCGAGATGGGATTGGCGGCGTCTCTGGAAGGTTTTCCGTATCGTGGCTCTCGGTACTGGGGGTTTCGCGACGAAGGCTTTAAGTAGGCGGAGGAGATAGGTCAGGGGGCCACACGAGGGCCCCACACGACAGGCCGGCGCGGCCAAGGGCCAGGCCACGCCGCCCTAGTGTCTGGCCACCTCGTGGCCCCACTTCGTGACTCCTTCGGTCTTCTGGAAGCTTCGTGTGAAAATAGGCCCCTGGGCGTTGATTTCGTCCAATTCCGAGAATATTTCCTTACTAGGATTTCTGAAACCAAAAACAGCAGAAACAAAGAATCGGCTCTTCGGCATCTCGTTAATAGGTTAGTGCCGGAAAATGCATAAATATGACATAAAGTATGCATAAAACATGTAGATATCATCAATAATGTGGCATGGAACATAACAAATTATCGATACGTCGGAGACGTATCAGCATCCCCAAGCTTAGTTCCTGCTCGTCCCGAGTAGGTAAACGATAACAAAGATAATTTCTGGAGTGACATGCCACCATAACCTTGATCATACTATTGTAAACACATGTAATGAATGCAGCGATCAAAACAATGGTAAATGACATGAGTAAACAAATGAATCATATAGCAAAGACTTTTCATGAATAGTACTTTCAAGACAAGCATCAATAAGTCTTGCATAAGAGTTAACTCATAAAGCAATAATTCAAAGTAAAGGTATTGAAGCAACACAAAGGAAGATGAAGTTTCAGCGGTTGCTTTCAACTTATAACATGTATATCTCATGGATATTGTCAATGTAAAGTAATATAACAAGTGCAATATGCAAGTATGTAGGAATCAATGCACAGTCCACACAAGTGTTTGCTTCTTGAGATGGAGAGAAATAGGTGAACTGACTCAACATAAAAGTAGAAGAAAGGCCCTTCGCAGAGGGAAGCATCGATTGCTATATTTGTGCTAGAGCTTTGGTTTTGAAAACAAGAAACAATTTTGTCAACGGTAGTAATAAAGCATATGTGTTATGTAAATTATATCCTACAAGTTGCAAGCCTCATGCATAGTATACTAATAGTGCCCGCACCTTGTCCTAATTAGGTCGGATTACCTGGAATATCACCGCAATACATATGTTTTAACCAAGTGTCACAAAGGGGTACCTCTATGCCGCCTGTACAAAGGTCTAAGGAGAAAGATCGCATTGGATTTCTCGCTTCTGATTATTCTCAACTTAGACATCCATACCGGGACAACATAGACAACAGATAATGGACTCCTCTTTTATGCATAAGCATTCAACAATTATTAATTTTCTCATATGAGATTGAGGATATTTGTCCAAAACTGAAACTTCCACCATGGATCATGGCTTTAGTTAGCGGTCCAATGTTCTTCTCTAACATTATGCATGCTCTAACCATTCTAGTGGTAAATCTCCATTACTTCAGACAAGATGGACATGCATAGCAACTCACATGATATTCAATAAAGAGTAGTTGATGGCGTCCCCAGGAACATGGTTATCGCACAACAAGCAACTTAATAAGAGATAAAGTGCATAAGTACATATTCATTACCACAATAGTTTTTAGGCTATTTGTCCCATGAGCTATATATTGCAAAGGTAGAGGATAGAAATTTAAAGGTAGCACTCAAGCAATTTACTTTGGAATGGCGGAGAAATACCATGTAGTAGGTAGGTATGGTGGACACAAATGGCATAGTGGTTGGCTCAAGGATTTTGGATGCATGAGAAGTATTCCCTCTCGATACAAGGTTTAGGCTAGCAAGGTTTATTTGAAACAAACACAAGTATGAAGTGGTGCAGCAAAACTCACATAAAAGACATATTGTAAACATTATAAGACTCTACACCGTCTTCCTTGTTGTTCAAACTCTTACTAGAAATTATCTAGACCTTAGAGAGACCAATTATGCAAACCAAATTTTAGCAAGCTCTATGTATTTCTTCATTAATAGGTGCAAAGTATATGATGCAAGAGCTTAAACATGAGAACAACAATTGCCAAGTATCAAATTATTCAAGACATTTTACCAATTACTACATGTAGCATTTCCCGTTTCCAACCATATAACAATTTAACGAAGAAGATTCAACCTTCGCCATGAATACTATGAGTAATGCCTAAGGACATATTTCTCCATATGCAATAGCGGAGCGTATCTCTCTCCCACACAATGAATGCTAGGATCCATTTTATTCAAACAAAACAAAAACAAAAACAAACCGACGCTCCAAGCAAAGTGCATAAGATGTGATGGAATAAAAATATAGTTTCACTAGAGGAACCTGATAATGTTGTCGATGAAGAAGGGGATGCCTTGGGCATCCCCAAGCTTAGACGCTTGAGTCTTCTTGAAATATGCAGGGGTGAACCACCGGGGCATCCCCAAGCTTAGAGCTTTCACTCTCCTTGATCATATTGTATCATCCTCCTCTCTTGATCCTTGAAAACTTCCTCCACACCAAACTCAAAACAACTCATTAGAGGGTTAGTGCACAATTAAAATTCATATGTTCAGAGGTGACATAATTATTCTTAACACTTATGGACATTGCACAAAGCTACTGAAAGTCAATGGAATAGAAAAATCCATCAAGCATAGCAAAACAGGCAATGCGAAATAAAAGGCAGAATCTGTCAAAACAGAACAGTTCGTAAAGACGAATTTCTAAGAGGCACCAGACTTGCTCAAATGAAAATTCTCAAATTGAATGAAAGTTGCGTACATATCTGAGGATCACTCACGTAAATTGGCATAATTGTCTGAGTTACATTAGGCCCAGATTCGTGACAGCAAAGAAATCTGTTTCTGCGCAGTAATCCAAATCTAGTATGAACCTTACTATCAACGACTTTACTTGGCACAACAATGCAACAAAATTAAGATAAGGAGAGTTTGCTACAGTAGTAACAACTTCCAAGACTCAAATATAAAATAAAGGTGCAGTAGTAAAAACATGGGTTGTCTCCCACAAGCGCTTTTCTTTAACGCCTTTCAGCTAGGCGCAGAAAGTGTCTATCAAGTATTATCAAGAGACGAAGCATCAACATCATAATTTGTTCTAATGATAGAATCAAAAGGTAACTTCATTCTCTTTCTAGGGAAGTGTTCCATACCTTTCTTGAGAGGAAATTGATATTTAATATTACCTTCCTTCATATCAATGATAGCACCAACAGTTCGAAGAAAAGGTCTTCCCAATATAATGGGACAAGATGCATTGCATTCAATATCCAGGACAACAAAATCAACGGGGACAAGGTTATTGTTAATGGTAATGCGAACATTATCAACTCTCCCCAAAGGTTTCTTTGTAGAATTATCAGCAAGATTAACATCCAAATAACAGTTTTTCAATGGTGGCAAGTCAAGCATGTTATAAATTTTCTTAGGCATAACGGAAATACTTGCACCAAGATCACATAAAGCATTACAATCAAAGTCATTGAACTTCATCTTAATGATGGGCTCCCAACCATCCTCTAGCTTCCTAGGAATAGAAGCTTCGCGTTCTAATTTCTCTTCTCTAGCTTTTATGAGAGCATTTGTAATATGTTTCGTGAAAGCCAAATTTATAGCACTAGCATTAGGACTTTTAGCAAGTTTTTGTAAGAACTTTATAACTTCAGAGATGTGGCAATCATCAAAATCTAAACCATTATAATCTAAAGCAATGGGATCATTATCCCCAATGTTGGAAAAAATTTCAGCAGTTTTATCACAGTGTTTATAGCTTTTAGCAGTTTCAGGCAGTTTTTCGCGCTTTGCATTAGAAGTGGAAACATTGCCAACACCAATTCTTTTACCATTAATAGTAGGAGGTGCAGAAACATGTGGAGCATTAGCATTACTAGTGGTGGTAATAGTCCAAACTTTAGCTATATTATCTTCTTTAGCATTTTCTTCTTTTTCCCACCTAGCACGCAATTCGGCCATCAATCTTATATTCTCATTAATTCTAACTTGGATGGAATTTGCTGTAGTAACAATTTTATTATTATGATTTTCATTAGGCATAACTTTCGATTTCAAAAGATCAACATCAGAGCAAGACTATCGACTTTAGAAGCAAGTATATCAATTTTCCCAAGCTTTTCTTCAACAGATTTGTTAAAAGAAGTTTGTGTACTAATAAATTCTTTAAGCATAGCTTCAAGTCCAGGGGGTGTGTTCCTATTATTGTTGTAAGAATTCCCATAAGAATTACCATAGCCGTTGCCATTATTATAAGGATATGGCCTATAGTTATTACTAGAATTGTTCCGGTAAGCACTGTTGTTGAAATTATTATTTTTAATGAAGTTTACATCAACATGTTCTTCTTGATCAACCAATGAAGCTAACGGAACATTATTAGGATCAACATTAGTCCTACCATTCACAAGCATAGACATAATAGCATCAATCTTATCACTCAAGGAAGAGGTTTCTTCGACAGAATTTACCTTCTTACCTTATGGAGCTCTTTCCGTGTGCCATTCAGAGTAATTAATCATCATATTATCAAGAAGCTTTGTTGCGTCGCCAAGAGTGATGGACATAAAGGTACCTCCAGCAGCTGAATCCAATAGGTTCCGCGAAGAAAAATTCAGTCCTGCATAAAAGGTTTGGATGATCATCCAAGTAGTCAGTCCATGGGTTGGGCAATTTTTAACCAAAGATTTCATTCTTTCCCATGCTTGTGCAACATGCTCATTATCCAATTGTTTAAAATTCATTATGCTACTCCTCAAAGATATAATTTTAGCAGGAGGATAATATATACCAATAAAAGCATCCTTGCATTTAGTCCATGAATCAATACTATTCTTAGGCAGAGATAGCAACCAATCTTTAGCTCTTCCTCTTAATGAGAAAGGAAACAATTTTAATTTTATAATGTCACCATCTACATCCTTATACTTTTGCATTTCACACAATTCAACAAAATTATTGAGATGGGCAGCAGCATCATCAGAACTAACACCAGAAAATTGCTCTCTCATAACAAGATTCAGTAAAGCAGGTTTAATTTCAAAGAATTCCGTTGTAGTAGCAGGTGGAGCAATAGGTGTGCATAAGAAATCATTATTATTTGTGGTTGTGAAGTCACACAACTTAGTATTTTCAGGAGTACCCATTTTAGAAACAGTAAATAAAGCAAACTAGATAAAGTAAATGCAAGTAACTAATTTTTTTGTGTTTTTAATATGGAGATTGCAAACAAGATAGTAAATATAGTAAAACTAGCAACTAATTTTTTTGTATTTTGAATAGTGCAGCAAACAAAGTAGTAAATAAAATAAAAGCAAGACAAAAACAAAGTAAAGAGATTGGAAGTGGAGACTCCCCTTGCAGCGTGTCTTGATCTCCCCGGCAACAGCGCCAGAAAACAGTCTTGATACGCGTACATCACGCGACCGTTGGGAACCCCAAGAGGAAGGTGTGATGCGTACAGCGGCAAGTTTTCCCTCAGTAAGAAACCAAGGTTTATCGAACCAGTAGGAGCCAAGAAGCATGTTGAAGGTTGATGGCGGCGAGATGTAGTGCGGCGCAACACCAGGGATTCCGGCGCCAACGTGGAACCTGCACAACACAACCAAAGTACTTTGCCCCAACGAAACAGTGAGGTTGTCAACCTCACCGGCTTGCTGTAACAAAGGATTAGATGTATAGTGTGGATGATGATTGTTTGCAGAAAACAGTAGAACAAGTATTGCAGTAGATTGTATTCGATGTAAAAGAATGGACCGGGGTCCACAGTTCACTAGAGGTGTCTCTCCCATAAGATAAATAGCATGTTGGGTGAACAAATTACAGTTGGGAAATTGACAAATAAAGAGGGCATGACCATGCACATACATGATATGATGAGTATTGTGAGATTTAATTGGGCATTACGACAAAGTACATAGACCGCTATCCAGCATGCATCTATGCCTAAAAAGTCCACCTTCAGGTTATCATCCGAACCCCTTCCAGTATTAAGTTGCAAACAACAGACAATTGCATTAAGTATGGTGCGTAATGTAATCAACAACTACATCCTCGGACATAGCATCGATGTTTTATCCCTAGTGGCAACAGCACATCCACAACCTTAGAACTTTCTGTCACTGTCCCAGATTTAATGGAGGCATGAACCCACTATCGAGCATAAATACTCCCTCTTGGAGTTACTAGCAAAAACTTGGCCAGAGCCTCTACTAATAACGGAGAGCATGCAAGATCATAAACAACACATAGGTAATAGATTGATAATCAACATAGCATAGTATTCTCTATCCATCGGATCCCAACAAACACAACATATAGTATTACAGATAGATGATCTTGATCATGTTAGGAAGCTCACAAGACCCGACAATGAAGCACAATTAGGAGAAGATGACCATCTAGCTACTACTATGGACCCATAGTCCAGGGGTGAACTACTCACTCATCACTCCGGAGGCGACCATGGCGGTGAAGAGTCCTCCGGGAGATGATTCCCCTCTCCGGCAGGGTGCCGGAGGCGATCTCCTGAATCCCCCGAGATGGGATTGGCGGCGGCGGCGTCTCTGGAAGGTTTTCCGTATCGTGGCTCTCGGTACTGGGGGTTTCGCGACGAAGGATTTAAGTAGGCGGAGGAGATAGGTCAGGGGGCCACACGAGGGCCCCACACGACAGGCCGGCGCGGCCAAGGGCCAGGCCGCGCCGCCCTAGTGTCTGGCCACCTCGTGGCCCCACTTCGTGACTCCTTCGGTCTTCTGGAAGCTTCGTGTGAAAATAGGCCCCTGGGCATTGATTTCGTCCAATTCCGAGAATATTTCCTTACTAGGATTTCTGAAACCAAAAACAGCAGAAAACAACAACTGGCTCTTCGGCATCTCGTTAATAGGTTAGTGCCGAAAAATGCATAAATATGACATAAAGTATGCATAAAACATGTAGATATCATCAATAATGTGGCATGGAACATAAGAAATTATCGATACGTCGGAGACATATCATGGGGGTCCAGGGAAGGCTTACTTCGTCGGCGTTGCACGTGGCCAGAGTTTGCCGTGGCATGCGCGCTGTGCGACGCGAGCGGCATGCTCTGGCAGACTTGGGCGCGCGAATTCCGGCGAATGTCGTCGCCCTCCTCGACAAGTAACGGTGCTAGGTGCTGTAGGGAGTCGAGGTGGCACTCTTGGGCAGGGTGGCCATGGCCAGGGAGGAGAAGAAGAGGGGGGAGGTCGCCATGTGTGCCATGGCCGGCATGGTCATGCCATGCTAGCTTGCCTAGCTCCCCCTAGGGTTTCTATGGGTTGGCTAGGGTGAGAGAGGTCAAGGGAACCAGAGGGAGTGATTTGGGGCAATAGGGTTTGGTAGATCACTATTTAGAATAGTGTTTGCATAGTTCCCTATTTGTAAATTTGTAAATTTTGTCCAAATTCAAATGAGTTCAAAGGTGGCAAGATTTGAAATGTATGTGTTTGGTTGAGTTGTAAATGACCAGAGAGAATGAGGTGTGGTGGTGGAATTTCCAAATTCAAAGTATTGCAAAATTTGCTAAGTGTGAGATTGTTCCACTTAATAAAAAGTTGCAACTTTGGATGAGCATAGTATTTGATATAAAAGGAATTTGGCATGGTGGTCTTTACCAAAGTTGTTCTCCTTCATGTGCTCTTGGATGTGGTTCAAAGAATTGGGAGACTTTAGTTTGAAAAACTTGAGATAGAGGGGCTCAAAGTGGTGACCAGATTATAATTGGCAGATTTGACCAATATCACATGTGCTCACAATTTGAGTTTAAAATTGATTTGAATTGTCTTTCTTTGATTCCAAAAGTTGCAATAAGTGTTTAGTATCATATTACAACTAATGGTGAAGACCAAAATGGTCTAGGTCAAAGATTTAGAAAAATGGCATAAACCATATGTGAGGGTTTTGTGATTTTCTAACTTTTATTCTTTTATTTTTCTTTGCTTTATTTTGACAAGAGTGAGGTTTATTTGGTGTTAGATTGAGTTGGGTGAAAGATTCACACCATTTTGAGGCAATGGAAGTGCCTAGGTCAAGTTTTGATAATTTGGCTAAGTGCCACATATGCCTCTATGCATAGGTTTGATTTTATTTTGTTTCTTAATTGAATTGGTTGGTAAGTGCTTTGTTTAGTGTGTTGAGGTATTTCAATTCATCTACTCAAGGTAGACAAAGCAAAGCTCATCATTTTCAAAAAGTAGCCACAGGCTTGCATATGCCTTTTTCTTAAATAAGATCTTTTCCTTTTATTTTGTTTTTCAAAGATTGATGACAAGAGGGATGAGGTTTAGGGCTTAGTAAGTTTTGCAATGGTTCACCACCATTTAGCAAAGTAAGAAAGGTAGAGTTCAAAATTTACACATTAGGGCTACATGCCCACATATGTCTTTTTCTTTTATTTTGGTTTCTCAAAATAGATCCAAAGTATTTTTGAGAGGGTTAGGGTTTAGGGTTTTTCTCATTTGATTTCTTTCTCTTTTATTTTATTTGGTTTGTGATCTTCACTTGATCACTTTAGGGTTTTAGGTTTTATCACATAAGCATAATAACACTCATCATGGCAAAAACACAAATAATAGGTATGAGCACTATGCATAGTACTCTATGTAAGAAAAGTTTTTGTTGGTTCTCATTTTTGGAAAAAGTAAATTCATTTTCTCTTTGTTTTGAAATTTGGGGTGTTACAGGTACTGCCGCCCAGGGAGCCAGCACTACCGCCAGCATCTCCAGCTCGACACCCAAGCTGGTACTGCCGCCAGTGAAGACCGGTACTGCTGCCATCCCAAGTCAACGACAAATATGGACCGCTCATCTGCTCATCTGTGGCCCTGTTTATTTGTACCAAATTACAAAACTACCCCTGCTCGAATCTGAGACTATAAGTACCTCCCCACCAGCTCCTCTCTAGGGTTAGACTTGTTTTTGAGATGATATGAGCTTAGCTCCTCCCCATGGGAAAACCTTCTAGAGATGAATCTATGAAGTGTATCAAGGATCTTGTGAGTGACTGGTCTCTTCCATTCTAGGGATTCTAGTGTTTGTGGATCTTTTGCTCTTGCAATTCTATCTATTTGCACTCTTTCCCTCTTTGGAACTCTACCAATTACTTGCCAATATTTTGTGAGGGATTCTACTCCTTGTGGGTATTTGCCTTGCAATTCTATTGGGTTGGTGTATCAGGCCAACAAAGAACAACCAGTTGTGTGTGTTTGTTGCGTTTGTATCTCCGATCCCCTCCGCTTTCCACCCGTGTTCTTCGTGTTCTTCACCACCGCCCTCAAATCCGTGAAGATCAGGCCTCCCCTAGGGCCCAACCCTTATCATATGATATCAAGAGCTCCTTGGTTGCCACGGGTTTGATCCCCACATCCCCAAAAAAAATCCTGAAAAAATTCGAAAATTCCCAAAAAATAGCCCTAATTAGGCCTTGTTTGGATCTGAAAAATTGTTGAGTTTTTGGTGGTTTTGTTCCAATAGAAGCTTGCCTTTGGTGTTGATCTACAATTCCCCCGACTCCCCCCACCTGATTGTGCTAATTTTCCCACAAAATCAAAGATTTTCAGGTCGGATTTCCGCCAAATCATCGAACAGCCGCGACCAGGCCGGCACTGCCGCCAGGAAGGAATGGCACTGCTGCCGACGCTGGCACTACCACCTTGCACGACCGGCACTACCGCCCCAAGCGCCGACACTACCGGTGGCCCGAAATTTTCACAGCTCACTTCGTTTTCGTTTTGACACTTCCCATTTGTGTTTGGGCTTCGGTTTTGAGTGCCATTTCAGCTACCACAAGCTTCCGCAACATTGATAACGACGACAACACCCCGAGGATCCACGCGGTTCATTTGACACGTTCCACCACAATGCAAGTTTGTGATCATCGTCGGCCACCATCATCAAGTGGTATAACTTGCACCTTAGCTTATATCCCTAGCCTCCTTTGTGTACCTTTCCCATCGAGAGTGGCTTTCTAGTGTTGTGAAGCATTGCGCAAGCATCCCGACCATGAGGGTGTGCATGTGTTGAGAAAAGCTACGAAGCAAGCTCGTTGTGAAAAGATAAGCAAAAGAAATGTGACATACTTACATAGATAGTAGCATCCTTACATAGTGAGAAAAAGAAAGAAAATACAAAAAGGAAAAATAGTGTGTGAGTGACACATATATACAAAAGAGTCCAAAACTTATAAGCAAAAGAGAGAAAAGAGAAGAGAGGCGTCTTGCACAATCTTGTTGCTTCTCAATTTTGCAACCAAGCCATGGTCTCTCTTGTGTTAGCGTGACACCGAGCTAGTAGTCTTCGTTAGGAACAATTTTGTTCGTGCTCATTTTCCATGGTCGCGCTAACCCCATTTTGTCCCATGCATGTGTTCCACCTTGTGTATGCCTTTTGTGATCACCGCTTTTGACTTGTGATTTTTTGGATCTTACCCACTTTTGACAATAGACATTTTGTTTGCTTCTTCCATGTGGCTTTCCACACCCATACCTAACACCATATAGAGTTCTTAGCCTTTTGCATGTGTTTTTGCGTGTGTAACCGGTTGTTCCTCACCTTGACACACCTTTTCAATTTTGTTGTGAGTCTTTGACTTACTTGTGAGCTTTCCTCTAACCCCCAACAACATAGTTCTTGTTTTAGTTTGTAACCATGTTTAGTGGTGAGGGGAACCAACTACCGATGACACGGCACCAACATTGGATAGCTACTCAAGCCGTCAACAAGAGCATACATGATCTCACGTCAAGGATAAACGAGACCGTCATACGCTATGAAGAACGAGCTCAAGTGCAAAGAAGGGACCTCAATGTAAAAGTGCAAGACCTCCATGACAAGCTTGATGCTCAAGGCCACGATATGAAGGCTACACTCGCTACTCAAGGTCAACAAAACATGGCGAGCATGAGAAGACAAGAAGAAAGGTCGGCACACCTTGAATAAGCTATTGACAACATCGCCAACAACCGAAGCCAACACTCAAGGTCTTTGCGCTCTCATAGTTCAAGGCATCGAGCTCCATCTCCGTCTCATCACGCCTCCAATGAAGACCCACACAACCATAATGTGGATGCTCAAGTACTTCAATGACACGCTCAAGAGGCGGAGCAAGCACGTGTTCAACTTGAACAAGAGAGGCTACAACAAGCAAATCGTGAAGCTCAATTCCAAGAGGAACAACAACGTCTTCGTCATGATCAAGATCTTCTTCGAGCATGTGAGCAAGAACGTCTTAGCCATGAGCAAGCGGCACGTCAACAACAAGGGCAACCTCGTCCATCTCAAGTGGCCAATGCTCAAAGGCAACCACAACATGACGCCGAACAAGAAGTGAATCAAGAACGCCAAATCATCAATATTGATGCTCCTCAAGATGATGGTGCAAGAAGGAACAACATAGACAATAGAAGACACACTCCTTTCAATCATCGAGCTCGTCAAGCACCTCATTGATGACCCACAAGTATAGGGGATCGCAACAGTCTTCGAGGGAAGTAAAACCCAATTTATTGATTCGACACAAGGGGAGCCAAAGAATATTTGTAAGCCTTAACAGCGGAGTTGTCAATTCAGCTGCACCTGGAAACAGATTTGCTCGCAATAGTTTATCAGTAGCATCAGTTTTATAGCAGTAGCAGTAGTGAAATATAAGCAACAATGTAATAAAGACAGCAGTAGTGATTATAGTAAACAGCAAGATTAAAATACTGTAGGCATAGGGATGGATGAACGGGCGCTGCATGGATAAGATAAATCATGTAATAATCAAGACAAGGCATTTGCAGATAATAATAAAACAGTATCCAAGTACTAAATAACCATAGGCATGTGTTCCGTATATAGTCGTACGTGCTCGCAATGAGAAACTTGCACAACATCTTTTGTCCTACCAGCCGGTGGCAGCCGGGCCTCTAGGGAAACTACTGGTAATTAAGATACTCCTTTTAATAGAGTACCGGAGCAAAGCATTAACACTCCGTGAACACATGTGATCCTCATATCACAGCCTTCCCCTCCGGTTGTCCCAATTTCTGTCACTTTGGGGCCTCGGGTCCTCAAACGCATCAACAACAACGCCTACGTCGTCGACATACCAACATCCAAGTACTTGGTGAGCAACACATTCAATGTGTCGGATCTCTCACTGTATCATGGAGATGAGGACAACATAGAGTCGAGGACGACTCTTTCGCAAGGGGGGGGGAGATGATACGGGGTGGCTTTTGGACACCTCCTCCTCAAGACCGACAAGCCCTCCTCGTGGCCAATGACACCAGCTCGGGTCAAAGCACTACATCAAGAGGTCAATTCGCTCCTCTTTATGTACACATTCGACACACCTTTGAATGGCACGCTACTTCATTCTGAGACCCTTTGTGTGATTAGGTACGAACCTCGAGAACAAGGCATGGAGGAGCGCTCAGGAAAGGACCTCCAGAAGGAAGCAGGACAACGTCATCGCCCTTTCCTGATCAAGGATGCCAATGAACAACACACTCATCCAGGAGCGGCGGCACTACCGTCACACACAGCGGCATTGCCTCCATCTGCCGCGGCACAGCCGCCATATGCTGCGGTGCTACCGCCAGGAGCATCGGTACTGCCGCCCAACGCAGCGGCACTGCCACCAAGCTTAGCGGCACTGCCGCCCAGGGTCGGCAGTACCGCCAGCGTCTCCAGCTCGACACCCAGGCCGACACTGCCGCCAGTGAAGACTGGTACTGCCGCCGCCCCAAGTCAACGACGAATGTGGACCGCTCATTTGCTCATTTGTGGCGATGTTTATTTGTACAAAATTACCAAACTACCCCTGCTCGAATCTGAGACTATAAGTACCTCCCCACCAGCTCCTCTCTAGGGTTAGACTTGTTTTTTTATATGATATGAGCTTACCTCATCCCCATGGGAAAACCTTCTAGAGATGAATCTATGAAGTGTATCAAGGATCTTCTGAGTGATTGGTCTCTTTCATTCTAGGGATTCTTGTGTTTGTGGATCTTTTGCTCTTGCAATTCTATCTATTTGAACTCTTTCCCTCTTTGGAACTCTACCAATTGCTTGCCAATCTTTTGTGAGGGATTCTACTCCTTGTGGGTCTTTGCCTTGCAATTCTATTGGGTTGTATCGGGCCAACGAAGAACAACCGATTGTGTGTGTGTGTTGCGTTTGTATCTCCGATCCCCTCCGCTTTCCACCCGTGTTTTTCGTGTTCTTCACCACCACCCTCAAATCCGTGAAGATCGGGTCTCTCCTAGGGCTCAGCCTTATCACATGGTGCCTGGGCACCATGAATTTGTGGCCATCTTGTTAGGTCAATCTACATCGATCAAGATAAATAATCCGCCTCATCTAGAATTTGTGGCCATCATGTAAGGTCAATCTACCGGCTGTGAAAACTGAAATGATGGTAGTCTACACCTTATTTTTCGTAGCCACATCACACAAAAAACTCATTTTTTCATCTACATGAAAAAAAAACCATTTTTGTTTGCAGAGAACACAAAAGACTCTAGCTATCTCTTGTGGCAAAGACGATGTTGGTCATGAGAAGATGCACATCTCAGCTATCTGCAAAAAAAATGGGCTTGATTCATCGGAAGCAAGATTATAAGTTTGCTATGGATATATGTTGCATGAAGCATGCATGATCTTCACCCAAACCTTTGTGTATAACTTGTTTTGGTACTTTTGCAAGGAATGCCGTGTCACGTGATGCATGGCCCAAGAGTGTATGTTCGTTTTTTTTAAATGAACCTTATTTGTTTGGTTCTAAAATTGGTTTAAATAACTTCTCGGGTTTGCATCATTCGTCGTACTAGCTATGTGGCCACAGAACCCATGTTTGGGTATTGCTAATTTCAGGATGCCACGTGGTATCTCCCATGTACTATTTCTAAAAACATTCGAATATGTAGTTTAATTATGTACATAAAGTTTAGCGGCGGTGACATGAAGAGGAGCAGTGTAAAAGGACGACACACTAAGACCGTGGTCACAAAATAGGATGAAGTTGCACGTCCAAAAAAAAGGATGAAGTACCGACCAATAAAACGTACAGCGAAACTTGATACCGTACCCTTAGGGTTTCTGTCCTCACGTTCTAGGCGATAGGTAGCGAGTCCCAGGTGATCTCGAATTCCCTCCCGACTCGGTCCCTGTTTCCGATCATCTCTACTATTATAATGCACCAGTTTTGAACTGGGCCTATAGCATCAATGTTGACCGTTGATCTTTTAAATCTAACGGGTGAGAATGCAAGGATTCACATGAACAGTAAAACACAATTGCATCCACGTCGTTCTAGAACCATTGCTACCTTTCTCCATTCCACAGTAAAACACAACTGCATCCACGTCGTTCTAGAACCATCGCTGCCTTTCTCCATTCCGTAGTCCATTGTCTGTTCGCCGAAGAGCAGAGAGCCCTGCCTGCGTTGTGCCGCCCCTGGAATACGTTCGCCGAGGAGGGGAGAGCCTTTCCAATCACCCATCCCTGCCCCCAAGACCTATCCCAGCGAAGGGGGGCGAGGAGGAGAAGGCACACCTCAATCAGGACGGTAAAGCAACAGGGAATCCGCCAGCCTTACGGAGAGGTGAGGATGATGTCGGGGTTGGAGCTCCTCGAGCGAGCTAGGCGGGTCTGGCTCGTAACACTAGTTCCTCTCCTTTGCGAGTACATCTCTCCGGCTATAAGGGTGGATCTCGATCTACTTGTCCGGCTGATTCTGCTTTGTGGCGGTGAGAGGTAGAGTTGCAATGGCGACCATGTCTGAGAAGAAATCAACCTCGGGTATAGCCGATGGCTGCGTTGTGGATGCAGGGAAGATTGACACAGATGGTGATCCAATTGATGAGAAACTTGTAGCGAAAGCTCAGCGGCATATGGATCTCAGTGTGACAGGGGCATTGACTCCATGTTTGCAAACTTGGAGATAGACGAAGACGAATTTGATGAGCTGGTCTTGGCGGAGGAGGATGTAGACCTTGCTGAGAGCACACGGTGGCTCGCCGTGGCGAGAGTGCATTGTGCAAAAAAAACTTCAGCCATGAAGCGTTGTTCCAATAAATGCATTATGTTGGAACTCAGCGAAGGAGATTAGTATGCGCCCGGCTGGGGACAATCGTTTTGTGATTCAGTGACGGTGTTTGGGTGACTGGGAGAAGGTCGCACATAAGGGTCCGTGGTTGTTCCGTGAGTGGGCACTGCTTACTGCTCCGTATGATGGGGTTTCAGATCCTTTCTCGGTGGATTTAGAGTTCATACCTGTATGGATCCAGGTGCACAAGCTACCAGAGGCATATCGCAAGGAGAAGGTCATCAAACAGCTCATTGAACGTTCGGCAGGGAAGGTAATTACAGTCGAGATGATGCCGGTTGGGCCTTCCGGGGCGACTTTGTTCGCCTTCGAATAAATCATTTTTACGAAGACCTTTAACTCGTTTTGTGTCCATCGTTATGAGTGGCAAAAGATACTTGTATGCATTAAAATACGAGAAATTGGGACAACTGTGCTATGCCTGCAGACTTATTGGCCACGATCTGCAAGAATGCGGCGATGGTCTGCACCAGGAGAAAAGCCTCAAATTTGTGACTGGATTTACGCCTATAGCCGAGGTCGTGGAGGCTCTACCTATAATCGGGGTGGCTTGCGTGGGAGTTTTGGTGGTGGCCGCAGTACCGTGCCGGAGAGTATGGGGACAAGAAGCAAAGGGGGCATAGGCCGTGGTGGATATGTCGATTGGCGAGCTCACCCGGAGAGGAAGGACTTATCTCATGCTGGTACTCTAGATGCCGATTTAGATGATACTGGCATAAGCCCAATAAAACCTGGGGATATGGTCACGGTCAGACGCTGAAAAGTTAGCAAAAAGGAGACTGGAGTTTACTGAAGATGCTAATTCAAACTTGGGCCAGCTAGCTATTACTAATACGGCCATGATTGTGGATGGGGCAGAAGTTCCCTTGGAGCCAGCTACTGTTGGCGATGATGTTACCACCAAAAAGAGGCATAAGACGTTGGATGGTACTTCAGTTTCTACAAACTCTGGATCGGCGGCATCCTTCGAGGATGACCGCCATATACAATGAATTGGTGCAGCCTGAACTGTCGTGGCGTTGGAAACTCTGCGACAGTTCGAGAGGTTTGTGTCCTTCAAAGGGCACATCGTTTTCAACTGATCTTTCTGGGTGAAACTAGACAAAAAGGTGCTCGTGTTCGTCGTTTACGGAGTTGCTTGGGGCTCCGTGGCTTTACTAGTGTGGACTGTACTGGTATGAGCGGTGGACTAGCTCTCTTTTGGCATGAGAGTTATTATGTTGATATTAAGGAAGCTAATGACCATTTTATTGATGCTTTCATTCGAACGGCGCCGGATGAACCTCTCATCCACGCGACCTTTGTTTACGGGGAACCTAGAGTTGAACATCGTTTCGCATGTGGGATCACTTGAAGGCGCTCAAGGCTTCATCCTCCCTACCGTGGGTTGTCATTGGTGATTTTAATGAGGCACTATGGCAGTACGAGCATTTTTCTGCGAGGCAATGTCCAGAGCCACAAATGGCAGCATTCAGAGATTGTCTTCAGATTTGTGAGCTCAAGGACATTGGTTTTTCTGTGCTGCCGTACACTTATGACAATAAGCGGGGTGGCAATCATAATGTCAGGGTCCGTCTTGATCGCGTTGTGGCTGATGATGAGTGGCGTGATATCTATTCAGCTTCCTCGGTGCACTTGGTCTCACCATGTTCTGATCATGCCCCAATCCTTCTTTCTTTGGAAAAGGAGGTTCGTGAAAGACCAGCCAGTAGTATGAAATTTTCTGGGAGACTGATCCGGCATTGAAGGAGATAATTGATCATGAATGGAGGGGACTGGGGCATATGCCTGTAACACCCCAAATTTCAATAAAAAGAAAGTTAGAGAATTCCAGAAAGCAAAATTTCAAACCAACAAAAACTTTTTAATTTGCATATAGTACCATGCATAGGACTTGTGCATTTGATTGATATGCCATGATGATTGCTATTACTTGTATTTGATATGCTCTAAAACCCTAATGTGATCATATTAAGATCACCAACCAAATAAATCAAAGAGGAGGAAAATCCATTAAATGAAAAACCCTAAAAACCCTCACATATGTCCTATGGCATTTTTATAAATTTTGACCCTAGACCTATTTGGTCTTCCCCATTAGTTGCATAATGTTATTAAACACTTATTACAACTTTTGGAATCAAAGAATCACAATTCAAATGAAATTCAAACACAAAGATAGCTCACATATGATAAGGGTCAAAATTGACAATTATAGTCTGATCACCAATTTGAGCCCTTGCCATTCATTTTTCCCAAACCAACTCTTGCTAACTCTTTGCACCATTTCAAAGTCAACATCAAGGTGAACAACTTTGGTAAAGATCACCATGCCAAAATCATCTTGGATCATGAGCAAGGCTCATCCAAAGTCACAACTTTATAACATATGCAACATTCTCCACTTAGCCATTTTTGCCAATTCTTGAATTCTAATTTTTCCACCACCACCTCAAATCCTCTCTGGTCAAATACAACTTATATCAACACTCACATTTCAGAAAGATTCACCATTTGAATATTTTCAAATTTGGATATTTTTGCAAATTACAAAATCGGGCACTATTTGCAACTATTGTAAATAGTGATTCTACTCAACCTAATCTACACTAACCTACCCCATTTGGTCCCCTGGTCCCCTCTAACCCTAAATGAGGCATAGTAATGCTAAGGAGAGGAGAGAGCAAGCTAGGGCATGGCCATGCCGGCCATGCCACACACGTCGAGCTACCCCCTCCCTTTCTTCCTCCCTGGCCGTGGCCACCTTGCCAAACCGCACCAGCACACCACCCTAGCGCCGCCTACACTCGCCGTTGTCGAGGAGGAGGACGACACACGCCGGACGACGCGCGCCCTGGACGTGCTCACCATGCCGGTGACGTCGCGCATGGACATGCGCGCGGACGTCACAGTACACGCGCCGCGCCACCACCTCACTCACGCCCTGGACCCGCTAGCAACGAGTTGAGCATCCACTCGCCACCTGGACGCCGCCAGACAACACCTCGACCAGACCCTGGACCGCCGCTGCCTTGGACGGGGAAGAAGATCTCGCGAACGCCGCCGGCAGACATGGAAGCAACGCGAGCTATTCCGACGCTCCCCGACCAAGCTGTCGCTGCCAGTAGCATCGCCTGGACCCGTAGAGCATCACCACGACCTCGCCTAGCTCGACCAGCCGCCGGAATTGCCGTGCCATGGTCGACTGCCACCCTGCCCCGCAACCCTCAAGCAATGCTATAAAAGGAGCACTCCCCTTGATGATCCAAGCACACCACCGCACTCCCCATCTCTCACTGCCTCTCAAACACCTCACCACGCTCTCGATTCACACCAGAGCAAGGCCAATCGGGAGCTCGCCACCGCGGAAGCTCTGCAGCAATCGCCGGCGAACCAGGCCACCTCAGGCGACGCCACTGCTACCAGTCGCTTTGCCGTCGTCCACAACTTCACCAAGCATATTGCCAACACTAGCTGGAGCCACCGTAAGCCCTTCGACCCCCTACTGCCGCCGCCGCATCGTCGGGTTCTCGTTGGAGACGACGATGAACCACGGGCGTAGATCCTCGATCTAATCCAACGCCTCAGACTCGCCCATACCGTTTCGGGTTAAATAAGTCACTGACATGCGGGACCCTTTGTCAGCGCGCCGCACGTCACTGGACCGTGGCTGGGCTGGCTTGGGCCATTCAGTTTGAATTTGGCCCAGTAGTGTTTCCCGCCGACCCTTTTAGTTCAAATGTTATTTAAACAAATTCAAACAATTTCAATACTGCTGCCACTTTGAAATTCAATAGATTTAAACTGGCTAAACCAAATTGGATGAACTTTATATTGTTGGAAAGCTAGAGAAATTATCTACAACATGCCACTGGTCCCATGACCAGATTCTTTGTAGAATTAATGTGAGAAAAATAACAAGGCAGGGACTTTTCCCTATTCAAATAATTATTAAAAATCAACCAAAATAGATACTAAGTTAATTCCAACTCTAATAGCTCACATTTGACTTACACTAATTGTTTATGCAATAAAATGGTGTGGTCACTTTGCATGATCATGCCCTAGTTTAATTAATGGATCATTTGACTAGTTTAACTAGTTGATATTGTCCAAAACTATTAAAGTAAATTATGTGGAGTCTTACACTTCATTTAAACTTGTCTCACATAAATTCATGGGATGTTTGGACCCCTGGTCCCAAACTCTCTTATATGAATTACTTGAGATTTAAATCATATGTAGTGATATTAAATGATATGAGGTGATCTACCTCATTTAAATCATTTTCCCAAATGATGATGATGAACATTTGACTTAGGTCAATATGAGTTCATATATGATTATTGGAGAAATTAAATCTTAAGAAGATTTCAATGAGAGGAAATTATTTCTCAAGAACCCTATGGAAACTATCATTTACATATTAAACACAAAGAAGTGAATTCTATTTAACCCACACAACCCATGCACCCTAGTTAATTTATTTGTGTGCATATAATAGTTTGTGTGTTATATGTGATGTATGGAATAGCCATTGAATTAGTGAGTAATTATACTCGTATTCAAATTTAGACGGTAGCACCGGAGAGTACGCCGAAGAAGAAGGTTGCTATCAAGAGGAGGAGGAGGAACAGTTTGAGAACTACCAAGGCAAGCTAATATTCTTGCAAAGTGCAAAGCCCCCTTGGGGCAAGGCACCATGATTCTTATCTTATCTTACATAAGCCTATCCCAAGTTTTTACCTTACAAGTTTTTACTTGTTTTCTCAATGAGTTACTTTTTTAGTTAACTTTGGTCAAAGTACAAGTTGGTTACTAGAGTAGTGAAGTTAGTCTCTTCCAAGCAAAGCAAGATAGCACCCCTCATGATTTAGAGCTAGTGCTAATGAAATAAAACTTGACTACTCTAGATGGGAACAATGTGAATTTGAAATGAATTTTGAAACCTTGGAATGAAGATGCATTCCATTGAATGATTTTTGAAGGTGAATATGACCAAGAGAAGATGGTGATTTTTGATAAACAATGATGTTGGTTTGAATGCGATACCTTTCCAATTATTAAGTACCCCCACAATACCTGATTATGGGTAGGGCTTAACTGGAAGTTTATGCATCTTAGTATGGGTTCCCTCTGAACACATGTCATAGGGGTTACGCTTGAGGCTGCCTCCGTTGTTGAGAAATGATGTGAAATTGAGGTGAATTGTACGGCCAAGCCATGTGCAGTTCCCAGGTTGACAGTTGGTCTTCACTGGGAGGCCAAGCTCATGGGGAGAGGTGCTCATACTAGGATTTGTAAGTGAAAGGTTATGGTTGATGATCCGTGTACTGTGTTACGATGATTCGGGGTAATCCCGACGGATGAAATCAAATGTTGTGGCACAAGTGTGCAACCTCTGCAGAGTGTAAACCTATTCGAATAGCCGCGTCCACGGTTACGGACGGTTGGAAAGGCCATACAGTTTCTGATGTCATATCTTTGAAAATGATGTTGAAAGATGATGGTGAAATGACTTGTGGTGAATTGAATTGAAATCACCACTTGAATGGTGGGAATGACACTAATGTTCCCACTTGAGTTAGTTAGCACTTGAATAAACTTTTCTCAAATTTTGTGAACTAAAACTAGCTTTATGCAAATAAACTAGAGCTTAGCAAACCCTACTAGAATGTCTAGCACTTACATTAGTATTAGTTTGCGAGTACTTAAAAGTACTCATGGCTTTGTCCCTGGCTATTCAAATGGCCAGAGTATGAAGATGAACAAGGAGATGACCAGCAGGACGCCTACGACAACTAAGCGCCTTCCGACGTCAAGCGTTGGCCTGTGGACTAGAGAGTCCTTGTATTTTACGCTTCCGCTATGTTGAACTATGAACTTGTGTTTGTTCGTTGATCGATAGATCAACTATTCGTGTAATATGGATCATGTGATTCCAAATTTGTAAGACTTATGGTTTGTAATGAATGATGGCTATGATACTTAACTATTATGCCTCGCAACAACAATATTCCTGGGATTGCGATGTATGACATAATAGGCATCCGGACTTAAAAATCCGGGTGTTGACAAGTTGGTATCAGAGCCATTGTTTGACCTTAGAAGACCTTAGTTAGAATGGGCGTTCTGAAAAACTTAAACTTTGAAATCAAATGAAAGAAAATATTTGTAAAAATTTACTACACTCTTGTCTTTGAGACTTTGCCAAAATTTGATGAATCATGTTCTATCTTATTTGAATCAACTTAAAATTTTGCCATACTTTGCACTCTCTAACTTACTCATCCAATTCTCTTTCAGATGGAGCCTAATGAACCCATCAACACCAAGTTTTATCAGCTTGGGAACGGAGGGAGCTTGATCTTCGAGCACGACCTCAACGTCGTCTCTGACTTCCTTGGGCGCCCACACCCCGAGTTCCACGGGGTTCAGCTGGACGACACGCCCGGAGGAGAGTTGCAGTGGGTGATCACTGCCGACTTGAGGGGCAAGATGGAGCCTCCCACCTCGGAGAGGATCCTCTTCTCCTTCCGCGAGAGCAACTGGCTCGACGGACTCGCACGTGGCCTTCAGGAGGCACTTGCGCGCCTCTGTGGACAGAACGTGGTGCGCATCCTCGCCTCTCGCTACGCCCACCTTGTGAGGCGTGATGCCGCGGGAGTGCCCATGGAGCTGCAGCCGCACCCAGAGTTGAGGCACCATGCTGAGCACCTGGACTTCATGCTCTACCAGACTCAGAGGGACCTTGACGCCACTCGCGCTGACGCGAACCAGACCCATGCTCACATCACCGAGCAGGGTGAGGTGATCAAGCTACTCAACAACGATCGCAAGAGCCTTCGCCAGCAGCGTGCCAAGAAGGATGCTACGATTCGTCGCCTTCGCGCCCGGATCGCGTCACTTGAGGCCACTGTCAAGGCCCAGGAGGATCAGATTCGTCAGCTGGAGGATGACGATGGAGGCATCGACATTCAGGGAGGAGACGCCTTCCTGAGCGACGACAACGACTTTGAGGAGGACAAGAACACCGAGGAGGAGGACTACGAGTTCCTGGAGGCAGGACCCGATGACTACGTCCCGATCGATGTCGAGGATGAGGAGTAGTTGCACTAGTCTCACTTATGTAGGTGTGAGTTGTATCCCGTCCCTTGTATCGTAGCATGAGAATGGTTCTTAAAACCATTGGAGTATGTGTGTGTTAGTTTGTATCATGTGTTGAATGAATGAATGAATGTTATGTTTGTCATGAAAAGATTACAAGTTTTCAAATAATTTTTCAAACTTAACCAAAATGAACCATAGAATGTTCCCTCTTATCTCATGATCTTCTATATCTTCAGATGGCCCCTCCAAATCGCACCAACGACGTGATGCTGCAACTGCTGCAAACCATGCTTGCCGACCGGGAAACCGAAAGAGCCGAACGCCAAGCCAACCTCATCGCCTTGCAGAACATCGCCAACCAAGGCCATGGAAATCATGACCACCCCGGATCCAAGCTCAAGAACTTCCAAAACACCAATCCCCCGGTGTTTAGCAAGACCGAGGAGCCCCTCGACGCCGACGATTGGCTCCAAACTATGGAGAACAATCTGGATGTAGCCGGAGTGGAAGCCAACGAGAAAGTTTTGTTCGTCACCCACTATCTCGCTAGACCAGCCCGCGCTTGGTGGACAAGCACCCGTGCCATGAACGGAGGTCAATTCATGACTTGGGAGGATTTCAAACTCAAGTTCAGCAAGTACCATGTACCCCCGGGTCTTATCAAAAAGATGAGGGATGAGTTCCGTGAACTGAAACAAGGTCGCATGACGGTGGTTGAATACCGCGACAAGTTTCTTACACTGTCGAGGTATGCCCCTGATGAGACCGACACCGTTGAGAAGAGGAAGGAGAGATTCCTGAACGGACTGCATGATGAGATGCAGACTGTCCTCGTCAACATCCCCTTCGCCGACCTTGAAGCCCTTGTCGACTCCGCCATCCAGATGGAGGGCAAGTTAAACCAAGCCAATGAGAACCGCAAGCGCCGCATGGCGAATCAGAGTGGATCAAGCCACCCCCAGAAGTTTCGCCCTAGCTCAAGCGGAGGTTTCACTCCGAGAAACAACAAACCCCAGATGCAGAACTCTCGCCTCGGTTATCAGAACCGGAGTGGAGGAAACTCCAAGCCAGGAGGCTACAACAACAACAACCACTACAACAACAACAACAACTACAACCGCGCTCCACCCCGAGCCCCTAACAACAACAACAACAACACCAACACCGCCCCCAGAACCGGAAGCAATGCCGTTCCCGTTGCGAACAAGCAGGACAAGATCACTATCACTTGTTATGAGTGTGGTGTAGTGGGGCACTACTCCAACGAGTGTCCCAAGCGTCTTGCCAAGCTCGCCGGCAACAGCGCTGCACCTGCTCAGCAGCAACGCCGTGTCTCCACCGGCAAGAAGTTCGCCCCCAACAACCCCAATAACCGCAACGGCCGCCTCTACCACATGAACGCCGAAGAAGCCCAAGAAGCACCAAATGTTGTACTGGGTATGTTTTCTGTCAACCACATCCCTGCCAGAGTGTTGTTTGATTCCGGAGCATCTCATTCTTTTGTCACCGAAGACTTTGCATCAACAAGTAAAATTCAACCCCTCAGTTTGAAGCATGTTATGATAGTTCAAATCCCCGGATCAACCACCAAAGCCAGAAAATTTTGCAAAAATGTACCAATCAAAATCCATGATGTAGATTTCTTTGCAAATCTAATCATCCTTGGAACCAAAGGTTTGGAAGTTGTCCTAGGAATGGATTGGATGTCCAAACACAATGGATTGATAGACTGTGCCAAGAAAGCCATAACCATGACTAGCAGCACCGGTATCGTAGTGGAGCACGTCTCTGAAAAACTACCCAGAAAATTTACCTGCAACCAAAGTGTATCCAAGCCAACCCTGGATCAAATCAGGGTCATTTGTCGCTACCCTGATGTGTTTCCGGATGATCTACCCGGTATGCCCCCGGATAGGGATATCGAGTTTATCATCGAGTTAATCCCCGGAACTGGACCCATAGCCCAGAGAGCCTACAGCATGAACGCAACCGAGCTTGTGGAACTGAAGAAGCAGATAGATGATATGTTGGCCAAAGGTCTGATTAGACCAAGTGCATCCCCCTGGAGATCACCCATCTTGTTTGTGGACAAGAAGGATGGTGCAAATCGTTTATGCACGGACTATCGTAAGCTTAACGATGTTACCATCAAAAACAAATACCCCCTACCCAAGATAGAAGACTTGTTCGATCAACTCACCGGATCCAGAGTTTTCTCCAAGATTGATCTTAGAACTGGATATCATCAGCTGAAGATCCGAGCCACCGACATTCCAAAAACTGCCTTTACCACTAGATATGTGTTGTATGAGTACAACGTCATGTCGTTTGGACTGACCAATGCCCCTGCTTACTTCATGAATCTCATGAATAAGATCTTCATGAACTTTTTGGACAAGTTTGTCGTTGTTTTCATCGACGACATCCTCGTCTACTCCAAGTCCGAAGAGGAACATGAACAGCATTTGGAGATTGTCCTAGAAACCCTTAGACAACACAAGTTGTATGCCAAGTTTAGCAAGTGTGAGTTTTGGTTGGAAGAAGTTGGATTCCTGGGACACATCTTGTCTGCAGGAGGAATTGCCGTAGATCCCGCTAAGATCAAAACTGTTATGGAATGGCAAGCCCCAACCACCCAAACCGAGGTCCGCGCTTTTCTTGGATTAGCCGGATACTACCGCAGATTTGTAGAAGGTTTTTCGAGCATCGCTCGACCAATGACCCAACTGCTGAAAAAGGACAGAAAGTATGAGTGGACCAACAAATGCGAAGAGAGCTTTCAACAGCTCAAGAGTAGACTGACAACAGCCCCAATCCTGATCATGCCAGATATCGCAAAGCCCTTTGACGTATATTGCGACGCCTCCAAGACTGGACTTGGATGCGTGCTTATGCAAGAAGGCAAGGTTGTATCCTACCTTTCAAGACAACTCAAGCAACATGAACAGAACTACCCAACCCATGACCTCGAGCTTGCAGCCGTGGTCTTAGCCTTGAAAGTTTGGCGTCATTACCTCATGGGTAATCGATGCGAGATCTACTCCGACCACAAAAGCCTCAAATATATATTCACCCAGAAAGAGCTAAACATGAGACAACGCCGATGGATCGAACTGATCAAGGATTACGACATGGAGATTCACTATCACCCCGGCAAGGCCAATGTGGTAGCGGATGCTTTGAGTCGACTGCCGTGTCAGTTGAACTCCATGCTCGCAACTGAACAGCCCAGCTTGCACCAAGAGTTTGAACAGTTCAGACTTGAACTTGTTAGCGAAGGATTCCTAGCTAGCATAGAACTGCAACCCACCTTGGTTAGTCAAATCAAAGAAGCCCAGAAAGACAACGCTAGCATTGACGGAATCAAGAAACAGATAGCTGCAGGAAAAGCCCCCGGATTCACCGTAGACGAAGCCGGAGTTCTTTGGTACAAAGAACGTCTCTGCGTACCATCGGACTCTGACTTAAAACAAGTCATCCTGCAAGAAGCCCATGACACCCTTTATTCAATCCACCCCGGAGGTACCAAGATGTACCAAGACTTGAAGGAACAATTTTGGTGGCACGGAATGAAGAGAGAGATCGGTAGCTATATCGCCAAGTGTGACATCTGTCAGAGAGTCAAGGCAGAACATCAACGACCCGCCGGACTGTTACAACCCCTTCAGATTCCAGAATGGAAATGGGACTCCGTAGGAATGGACTTTATCACCAGACTGCCCAAATCCAGCAAAGGCAATGATTCAATATGGGTAGTTGTCGATAGATTGACCAAAGTCGCCCATTTCATCGCCGTCAAAACCACCTATCAAGGCCCAAAGTTAGCTGAACTTTACATCTCCAGAATAGTCGCCCTGCACGGAACCCCCAAATCGATAGTGTCAGATAGAGGATCACAGTTCACCTCAAGGTTCTGGCAGAAAGTGCATGAAGGACTAGGCACTCGCCTAAATTTCAGCACCGCCTATCACCCTCAGACCGACGGACAGACTGAGAGAGTAAACCAGATACTGGAGGACATGCTTAGAGCATGCGTACTGGAATACGGATCCAAGTGGGAAGACTGCTTACCTTACGCAGAATTCTCTAACAACAATAGCTACCAAGCCAGCCTACAGATGGCCCCCTTCGAAGCCTTGTACGGAAGGAAATGCCGCACACCCCTGAACTGGTCAGAAGTCGGAGAGAGCCAAGTTTTTGGCCCAGATGTTCTTCGTGAAGCCGAAGAGAAAGTACACAAGATCCGCGAGTACCTCAAGACGGCGCAATCGAGACAGAAGAGCTACGCCGACAAGAGACGTCGGGAGATGACCTTCGAGATCGGAGACTTCGTCTATCTCAAGGTATCCCCCTTGAAAGGAATGCAGAGATTCCAACTGAAAGGAAAGCTTGCACCCAGATATGTCGGACCTTTCAAGGTCCTCAGCCGCCGAGGAGAAGTATCTTATCAACTGGAGTTGCCTGAAGAAATGTCGGCTGTGCACGACGTGTTTCACATCTCACTTCTCCGGAAGTGCCTTGAAGTCCCGGAGAAGACCGAAGTGTTCAAGAACATCGATCACCGATCGGTGGATATCAACAAGGATCTGACTTACCGCGAAGTGCCGATTCGCATCCTGGAGGAAGCTTACCGAACCACCCGCACCCGAAGCATCAAGTTTCTGAAGATCCAATGGAGCAACCATACCGAGGATGAAGCCACATGGGAACGCGAAGACTTCATGAAGAAGGAGTACCCAGATCTCTTTAGTACCTAACTTTCTTTTCGATCTCAGGACGAGATCTTTTGTAAGGGGGAAGGGTTTGTAACACCCCAAATTTCAATAAAAAGAAAGTTAGAGAATTCCAGAAAGCAAAATTTCAAACCAACAAAAACTTTTTAATTTGCATATAGTACCATGCATAGGACTTGTGCATTTGATTGATATGCCATGATGATTGCTATTACTTGTATTTGATATGCTCTAAAACCCTAATGTGATCATATTAAGATCACCAACCAAATAAATCAAAGAGGAAGAAAATCCATTAAATGAAAAACCCTAAAAACCCTCACATATGTCCTATGGCATTTTTATAAATTTTTACCCTAGACCTATTTGGTCTTCCCCATTAGTTGCATAATGTTATTAAACACTTATTACAACTTTTGGAATCAAAGAATCATAATTCAAATGAAATTCAAACACAAAGATAGCTCACATATGATAAGGGTCAAAATTGACAATTATAGTATGATCACCACTTTGAGCCCTGGCCATTCAATTTTCCCAAAACAACTCTTGCTAACTCTTTGCACCATTTCAAAGTCAACATCAAGGTGAACAACTTTGGTAAAGATCACCATGCCAAAATCATCTTGGATCATGAGCAAGGCTCATCCAAAGTCACAACTTTATAACATATGCAACATTCTCCACTTAGCCATTTTTGCCAATTCTTGAATTCTAATTTTTCCACCACCACCTCAAATCCTCTCTGGTCAAATACAACTTATATCAACACTCACATTTCAGAAAGATTCACCATTTGAATATTTTCAAATTTGGATATTTTTGCAAATTACAAAATTGGGCACTATTTGCAACTATTGCAAATAGTGATTCTACTCAACCTAATCTACACTAACCTACCCCATTTGGTCCCCTGGTCCCCTCTAACCCTAAATGAGGCATAGTAATGCTAAGGAGAGGAGAGAGCAAGCTAGGGCATGGCCATGCCGGCCATGCCACACACGTCGAGCTACCCCCTCCCTTTCTTCCTCCCTGGCCGTGGCCACCTTGCCAAACCGCACCAGCACACCACCCTAGCGCCGCCTACACTCGCCGTTGTCGAGGAGGACGATGACACACGCCGGACGACGCGCGCCCTGGATGCGCTCACCATGCCGGTGACGTCGCGCATGGACATGCGCGCGGACGTCACAGTACATGCGCTGCGCCACCACCTCACTCACGCCCTGGACCCGCTAGCAATGAGTTGAGCATCCACTCACCACCTGGACGCCGCCAGACAACACCTCGACCAGACCCTGGACCGCCGCCGCCGTGGACGGGGAAGAAGATCCCACGAACGCCGCCGCCAGACATGGAAGCAACGCGAGCTATTCCGACGCTCCCCGACCAAGATGTCGCTGCCAGTAGAATCGCCTGGACCCGTAGAGCATCGCCACGACCTCGCCTAGCTCGACCAGCCGCCGGAATCGCTGCGCCATGGTCGACTGCCACCCTGCCCCGCAACCCTCAAGCAATGCTATAAAAGGAGCACTCCCCTTGATGATCCAAGCACACCACCGCACTCCCCATCTCTCACTGCCTCTCAACCACCTCACCACGCTCTCGATTCACACCGGAGCAAGGACAATCGGGAGCTCGCCGCCGCGGAAGCTCTGCAGCAATCGCCGGCGAACCAGGCCACCTCAGGCGACGCCACTGCTACCAGTCGCTTCGCCGTCGTCCACAACTTCACCAAGCATATTGCCAACCCTAGCTGGAGCCACCGTAAGCCCTCCGACCCCCTACTGCCGCCGCCGCATCGTCGGGTTCTCGTCGGAGACGACGATGAACCACGGCCGTAGATCCTCGATCTAATCCAACGCCTCAGACTCGCCCATACCGTTTCGGGTAAATAAGTCACTGACATGCGGGACCCTTTGTCAGCGCGCCGCGCGTCACTGGACCGTGGCTGGGCTGGCTTGGGCCGTTCAGTTTGAATTTGGCCCAGTAGTGTTTCCCGCCGGCCCTTTTAATTCAAATGTTATTTAAACAAATTCAAACAATTTCAATACTGCTGCCACTTTGAAATTCAATAGATTTAAACTGGCTAAACCAAATTGGATGAACTTTATATTGTTGGAAAGCTAGAGAAATTATCTACAACATGCCACTGGTCCCATGACCAGATTCTTTGTAGAATTAATGTGAGAAAAATAACAAGGCAGGGACTTTTCCCTATTCAAATAATTATTAAAAATCAACCAAAATAGATACTAAGTTAATTCCAACTCTAATAGCTCACATTTGACTTACACTAATTGTTTATGCAATAAAATGGTGTGGTCACTTTGCATGATCATGCCCTAGTTTAATTAATGGATCATTTGACTAGTTTAACTAGTTGATATTATCCAAAACTATTAAAGTAAATTATGTGGAGTCTTACACTTCATTTAAACTTGTCTCACATAAATTCATGGGATGTTTGGACCCCTGGTCCCAAACTCTCTTATATGAATTACTTGATATTTAAATCATATGTAGTGATATTAAATGATATGAGGTGATCTACCTCATTTAAATCATTTTCCCAAATGATGATGATGAACATTTGACTTAGGTCAATATGAGTTCATATATGATTATTGGAGAAATTAAATCTTAAGAAGATTTCAATGAGAGGAAATTATTTCTCAAGAACCCTATGGAAACTATCATTTACATATTAAACACAAAGAAGTGAATTCTATTTAACCCACACAACCCATGCACCCTAGTTAATTTATTTGTGTGCATAGAATAGTTTGTGTGTTATATGTGATGTATGGAATAGCCATTGAATTAGTGAGTAATTATACTCGTATTCAAATTTAGACGGTAGCACCGGAGAGTACGCCGAAGAAGAAGGTTGCTATCAAGAGGAGGAGGAGGAACAGTTTGAGAACTACCAAGGTAAGCTAATATTCTTGCAAAGTGCAAAGCCCCCTTGGGGCAAGGCACCATGATTCTTATCTTATCTTACATAAGCCTATCCCAAGTTTTTACCTTACAAGTTTTTACTTGTTTTCTCAATGAGTTACTTTTTTCGTTAACTTTGGTCAAAGTACAAGTTGGTTACTAGAGTAGTGAAGTTAGTCTCTTCCAAGCAAAGCAAGATAGCACCCCTCATGATTTAGAGCTAGTGCTAATGAAATAAAACTTGACTACTCTAGATGGGAACAATGTGAATTTGAAATGAATTTTGAAACCTTGGAATGAAGATGCATTCCATTGAATGATTTTTGAAGGTGAATATGACCAAGAGAAGATGGTGATTTTTGATAAACAATGATGTTGGTTTGAATGCGATACCTTTCCAATTATTAAGTACCCCCACAATACCTGATTATGGGTAGGGCTTAACTGGAAGTTTATGCATCTTAGTATGGGTTCCCTCTGAACACACGTCATAGGGGTTACGCTTGAGGCTGCCTCCGTTGTTGAGAAATGATGTGAAATTGAGGTGAATTGTACGGCCAAGCCCTGTGCAGTTCCCATGTTGACAGTTGGTCTTCACTGGGAGGCCAAGCTCATGGGGAGAGGTGCTCATACTAGGATTTGTAAGTGAAAGGTTATGGTTGATGATCCGCGTACTATGTTATGACGATTCGGGGTAATCCCGACGGATGAAATCAAATATTGTGGCACAAGTGTGCAACCTCTGCAGAGTGTAAACCTATTCGAATAGCCGCGTCCACGGTTACGGATGGTTGGAAAGGCCATACAGTTTCCGATGTCATATCTTTGAAAATGATGTTGAAAGATGATGGTGAAATGACTTGTGGTGAATTTAATTGAAATCACCACTTGAATGGTGGGAATGACACTAATGTTCCCACTTGAGTTAGTTAGCACTTGAATAAACTTTTCTCAAATTTTGTGAACTAAAACTAGCTTTATGCAAATAAACTAGAGCTTAGCAAACCCTACTAGAATGTCTAGCACTTACATTAGTATTACTTTGTGAGTACTTAAAGTACTCACGGCTTTGTCCCTGGCTATTCAAATGGCCAGAGTATGAAGATGAACAAGGAGATGACCAGCAGGACGCCTACGACGACTAAGCGCCTTTCGACGTCAAGCGTTGGCCTGTGGACTAGAGAGTCCTTGTATTTTACGCTTCCGCTATGTTGAACTATGAACTTGTGTTTGTTCGTTGATCGATAGATCAACTATTCATGTAATATGGATCATGTGATTCCAAATTTGTAAGACTTATGGTTTGTAATGAATGATGACTATGATACTTAACTATTATGCCTCGCAACAACAATATTCCTGGGATTGCGATGTATGACATAATAGGCATCCGGACTTAAAAATCCGGGTGTTGACAATGCCGAACCTAGGCGCCATAAACCGCAGGTTTGGAATCTTAATGACCAAGTTACATGCTTGGGGTCGGGACAAGTTTGGTAATGTTACACAAAAGTTTGTCCGTCTTCGGGAGAAGCTGGAGCAGCTGCATGTGAATGATGCTCCAAGAGAGGAGATTAGAGCTAATACTGATCAAATGAATGGGATTCTATATAGGGAAGAAATGATCTGTCTACAAAGGTCAAGAATCGATTGGCTTAAGGAGGGTGACCGCAATACAAAGTTCTTCCATAGCCGTGCTGTTTGGAGAGCTCGGAAAAACAAAATTGCGAAACTACGGGATAAAAATGGTGTTATGCAAACGGTTCCTACAGAAATGCAGCGCATGGCTGTATAGTATTTCAAATCTCGGTATACACGAGATCCCTCGCTGAATAGTGAGCCTATTATAAATCTCACTCCAGTACAAATTACACAAGAAATGAATGATGAGTTGTGTAAGAATTTTTCTATTGAGGAGATCTCTGATGCAGTATTTCAAACTGGTCCAATTAAAGCACAAGGGCTTGACGGCTTTCATGCAAGGTTTTATCAAAAGAATTGGGAAGTCTTACGTAGCGAAGTGATTCATGCGGTATCACATTTTTTTGCTACAGGTTTTATGCCATAGGGTGTTAATGATACATCAATTGTCCTTATTCCAAAAATTGATAATCCAATTGAGCTCAAAGATTATAGGCCGATCGGATTATGCAACGTTCTGTATAAGGTGGTTTCTAAATGTCTGGTGAATAGGCTTCGGCCTTTATTGGGTGATATTATCTCGGAGAATCAGAGTGCATTAATTCCGGGAAGGATGATTACAGATAATGCTCTCTTAGCATTTCAGTGCATGCATTATATGGAGCATGGCATTTCTCTTGATTCTTCTTTTTGCTCATACAAGCTTGATCTTTCTAAATCCTACGACAGAGTTGATTGGCACTTTCTGGAGAGTACATTGCAAAAGATGGGCTTCTCTCACCAGTGGATAAAATGGATTTGGGTGTGTGTTACCACGATGAAGTATTCAGTTATATTCAATGGAACCTTATTGGAAGCTTTTTCTCCTACTCGTGGCTTAAGGCAAGGGGATACTCTGTCCCCTTTCCTCTTCTTGTTTGTGGCTGATGGTTTGTCTGCTTTTTTGAGGAATAGAGTGAACCATAATAGAATCACCCCTATCAAAGTGTGTCGGCGAGTTCTAGGAGTTTCTCAGCTTTTATTTGCAGACAACACTCTATTATTCTTTAGGGCTTCAGTATGTGTGAAAAATATGTTGGACGTCTATGCTACCTGTACCGGATAATTGATCAACCCTTCTAGATGTTCCATCATGTTTGGTGCTTCTTGTCCTCAGCAGGTACAAATGGATATTCGTTTTATTCTGCATGTGGAGCAACATGATTTTGAACCCAAATACCTTGGCCTCCCTACTCCTGATGGACGGATGCATAGAGGAAGATTCGACAATCTGCAAGCAAGATTGAGTAAGAGATTGTTTGAATGTGGTGATAGCATATTGGCACAGAGTGCCCGGGAGGTTCTCATCAAATCAGTATTGCAAGCTATACCGACATACATAATGGGAGTCTTCAAGCTCCCAGTCTCGGTGTGTGAGGATCTAACTAAACTTGTTAGAGATTATTGGTGGGGAGCGGAACATGGTAAACGAAGAATACATTGGGTGAGTTGGGCAAAACTGAACAGATCTAAATACCAAGGTGGTTTGGGATTCCGAGATATGCGACTATTTAATCAACCCTTTCTTGCTCGCCAAGCTTAGCGGCTGTTGGCCTTCCCAGAGAGTCTATGTGCACGTGCCTCAAGGCTCATTATTATCCTAACGGTCAACTATTTGATACGGTTTTTATGGGTAATCCTTCCTCTACCTGGACTGCAATCTGATACGTCTCCGACGTATCGATAATTTCTTATGTTCCATGCCACATTATTGATGAAATCTACATGTTTTATGCATACTTTATGTCATATTTATGCGTTTTCCGGAACTAACCTATTGACGAGATGCCGAAGGGCCAGTTGCTATTTTCTGCTATTTTTGGTTTCAGAAATCCTAGTAAGGAAATATTCTCGGAATCGGACGAAATCAACGCCCAGCATCTTAGAATCCCCGGAAGCATCCAGAACACCCGAGAGCCGCCGCCATCGCGAAGCCAAGATCTGGGGGACAGGAGTCTCTGTTCCGGCACGCCGCCGGGACGGGGAAGTGCCCCCGGAAGGCTTCTCCATCGACACCGCTGCCATCTCCACCGCCATCTTCATCACCGCTGTTGTCTCCCATGAGGAGAGAGTAGTTCTCCATCGAGGCTAAGGGGCTGTACCGGTAGCTATGTGGTTCATCTCTCTCTTATGTACTTCAATACAATAATCTCATGAGCTGCCTTACATGATTGAGATTCATATGATGATGCTTGTAATCTAGATGTCATTATGCTAGTCAAGTGGATTTTACTTATGTGATCTCCGGAGACTCCTTGTCCCACGTGTGTAAAGGTGACAGTGTGTGCACCGTGTGGGTCTCTTAGGCTATATTTCACAGAATACTTATTCACTGTTATGAATGGCATAGTGAAGTGCTTATTTATATCTCTTTATGATTGCAATGTGTTTTGTATCACAATATATCTGTGTGCTACTCTAGTGATGTTATTAAAGTAGTTTATTCCTCCTGCACGGTGTAATGGTGACAGTGTGTGCATCGTGTAGTACTTGGCGTAGGCTATGATTGTGATCTCTTGTAGATTATGAAGTTAACTATTGCTATGATGGTATTGATGTGATCTATGCCTCCTTTCGTAGCATGAAGGTGACAGTGTGCATGCTATGTTAGTACCTGGTTTAGTTATGTTGATCTGTCATGCACTCTAAGGTTATTTAAATATGAACATCGAATATTGTGGAGCTTGTTAACTCCGGCATTGAGGGTTCGTGTAATCCTACACAGTTAGTGGTGTTCATCATCCAACAAGAGGGTGTAGAGTCTAGCATCTATCTATTTATTCTGTTATGTGATCAATGTTGAGAGTGTCCACTAGTGAAAGTATGATCCCTAGGCCTTGTTCGCAAATACTGCTATCGCTGCTTGTTTACTGTTTTATCGTTTCTATCGCTGCAATATTACCACCATCAACTACACGCCAGCAAGCACTTTTCTGGTGCCGTTGCTACTGCTCATATACATTCATACCACCTGTATTTCACTATCTCTTCGCCGAACTAGTGCACCTATTAGGTGTGTTGGGGACACAAGAGACTTCTTGCTTTGTGGTTGCAGGGTTGCATGAGAGGGATATCTTTGACCTCTTCCTCCCTGAGATCGATAAACCTTGGGTGATCCACTTAAGGGAAACTTGCTGCTATTCTACAAACCTCTGCTCTTGGAGGCCCAACACTGTCTACAAGAATAGAAGCTCCCGTAGACATCAAGCACTTTTCTGGCGCCGTTGCCGGGGAGGAAAGGTAAAAGGCACTCATACTCCGGTTCCAGGTAACAGTACTTTTCTGGCGCCATTGTGTGTGTGCTCGAAGCTATTTCCTTTAGATCCTGCAATTGCATCTTTTTGTTTCTTGTTTACACTAGTAAGGCATAATGGACAACAATGAGCTTCTTATTCAATTTCCTGATTTAAGACATGGATGGTTTGATCCGAAAATTAAAAAACCCATGGAACATGTTAGTATGAACGCTTTGAACACTATTGTTGCTAATGCTATGGAAAATTCTAAGCTTGGGGAGGTCGGTTTTGATGAAAATGATCTCTTTAGCCCTCCGGGTATTGAGGAGAAAGTTTATGTTGATTATGATATGCCTCCTATTTATGATGATTGTAATGATAGTAGTCTTTTAGTACCACCTATTATGGAGGATAAATTTGATTATGATTACAATATGCCTCCTATATTTGATGATGAGAATAATAATGATAGCTACTTTGTTGAATTTGCTCCCACTACAATTGATAAGAATGACTATGCTTATATGGAGAGTAATAATTTTATGCATGAGACTCATGATAAGAATGTTTCATTTGATAGTTATATTGTTGAGTTTGCTCATGATACTACTGGATATTATTATGAGAGAGGAAAATCTGGTTGTAGAAATTTTCATGTTACTAAAACACCTCTCTATGTGCTGAAATTTTTGAAGCTACACTTGTTCTATCTTCCTGGTCTTGTCACTTTGCTCTTCATGAATTTATTTGTGTACAAGATTCCTTTTCATAGGAAGCATGTTAGACTTAAATGTGTTTTGAATTTGCCTCTTGATGCTCTCTTTTGCTTCAAATACTATTTCTTGCGAGTGCATCATTGAAACTGCTGAGCCCATCTTAATGGCTATAAAGAAAGAACTTCTTGGGAGATAACCCATGTGTTTATTTTGCTACAGTAGTTTTGTTTTATATTTGTGTCTTGGAAGTTGTTACTACTGTAGCAACCTCTCCTTATCTTAATTTTGTTGCATTGTTGTGCCAAGTAAAGTCTTTGATAGTAAGGTTCATACTAGATTTGGATTACTGCGCAGAAACAGATTTCTTGCTGTCACGAATCTGGGCCTAATTCTCTGTAGGTAACTCAGAAAATTATGCCAATTTACGTGAGTGATCCTCAGATATGTACGCAACTTTCATTCAATTTGAGCATTTTCATTTGAGCAAGTCTGGTGCCTCAATAAAATTCGTCTTTACGGACTGTTCTGTTTTGACAGATTCTGCCTTTTATTTCGCATTGCTTCTTTTGCTATGTGGGATGGATTTCTTTGTTCCATTAACTTCCAGTAGCTTTGAGCAATGTCCAGAAGTGTTAAGAATGATTGTGTCACCTCTGAACATGTGAGTTTTTGATTATGCACTAACCCTCTAATGAGTTGTTTTGAGTTTGGTGTGGAGGAAGTTTTCAAGGGTCAAGAGAGGAGGATGATATACTACGATCAAGAAGAGTGAAAGCTCTAAGCTTGGGGATGCCCCGGTGGTTCATCCCTGCATATTTCAAGAAGACTCAAGCATCTAAGCTTGGGGATGCCCAAGGCATCCCCTTCTTCATCGACAAATTATCAGGTTCCTTCTCTTGAAACTATATTTTTATTCGGTCACATCATATATACTTTACTTGGAGCGTCTGTTTGTTTTTTTTTGTTTTTGTTTGAATAAATGCTTGTGTGGGAGAGAGACATGCTCCGCTGGTTCGTATGAACACATGTATTCTTAGCTTTTAATTTTCATGGCGAAGGTTGAAACTGCTTCGTTAATTTGTTATATGGTTGGAATCGGGAAATGCTACATGTAGTAATTTGTAAAATGTCTTGGATAATGTGATACTTGGCAATTGTTGTGCTCATGTTTAAGCTCTTGCATCATATACTTTGCACCTATTAATGAAGAAATACATAGAGCTTGCTAAAATTTGGTTTGCATAATTGGTCTCTCTAAGGTCTAGATAATTTCTAGTATTGAGTTTGAACAACAAGGAAGACGGTGTAGAGTCTTATAATGTTTACAATATGTCTTTTATGTGAGTTTTGCTGCACCGGTTCATCCTTGTGTTTGTTTCAAATAAACCTTGCTAGCCTAAGCCTTGTATCGAGAGGGAATACTTCTCATGCATCCAAAATCCTTGAGCCAACCACTATGCCATTTGTGTCCACCATACCTACCTACTACATGGTATTTCTCCGCCATTCCAAAGTAAATTGCTTGAGTGCTACCTTTAAATTTCTATTCTCTATCTTTGCAATATATAGCTCATGGGACAAATAGCCTAAAAACTATTGTGGTATTGAATATGTACGTATGCACTTTATCTCTTATTAAGTTGCTTGTTGTGCGATAACCATGTTCCTGGGGACGCCATCAACTACTCTTTGTTGAATATCATGTGAGTTGCTATGCATGTTCGTCTTGTCTGAAGTAAGGGAGATTTACCACTAAAATGGTTAGAGCATTGCATAATGTTAGAGAAGAACATTGGGCCGCTAACTAAAGCCATGATCCATGGTGGAAGTTTCAGTTTTGGACAAATATCCTCAATCTCATATGAGAAAATTAATTGTTGCTACATGCTTATGCATAAAAGAGGAGTCCATTATCTGTTGTCTATGTTGTCCCGGTATGGATGTCTAAGTTGAGAATAATCAATAGCGAGAAATCCGATGCGAGCTTTCTCCTTAGACCTTTGTACAGGCGGCATAGAGGTACCCCTTTGTGACACTTGGTTAAAACGTGTGCATTGCGATGATAATCCAGGTAATCCGAGCTAATTAGGACAAGGTGCGGGCACTATTAGTATACTATGCATGAGGCTTGCAACTTGTAGGATATAATTTACATAACACATATGCTTTATTACTACCGTTGACAAAATTGTTTCTTGTTTTCAAAATCAAAGCTCTAGCACAAACATAGCAATCAATGCTTCCCTCTGCGAAGGGCCATTCTTTTACTTTTATGTTGAGTCAGTTCACCTATTTCTCTCCATCTCAAGAAGCAAATACTTGTGTGAACTGTGCATTGATTCCTACATATTTGCATATTGCACTTGTTATATTATTTTGCATTGAAAACTATCCATGAGATATACATGTTATAAGTTGAAAGCAACCGCTGAAACTTAATCTTCCTTTATGTTGTTTCAATGCCTTTACTTTGAATTATTGCTTTATGAGTTAACTCTTATGCAAGACTTATTGATGCTTGTCTTAAAGTACTATTCATGAAAAGTCTTTGCTTTATGATTCAACTGTTTACTCATTGCATTACCATTGTTTTGATCGCTGCATTCATTACATATGCTTACAATAGTATGATCAAGGTTATGATGGCATGTCACTCCAGAAATTATCTTTGTTATCGTTTACCTGCTCGGGACGAGCAGAAACTAAGCTTGGGGATGCTGATACGTCTCCGACGTATCGATAATTTCTTATGTTCCATGCCACATTATTGATGAAATCTACATGTTTTATGCATACTTTATGTCATATTTATGCGTTTTCCGGAACTAACCTATTGACGAGATGCCGAAGGGCCAGTTGCTGTTTTCTGCTGTTTTTGGTTTCAGAAATCCTAGTAAGGAAATATTCTCGGAATCGGACGAAATCAACGCCTAGCATCTTAGAATCCCCGGAAGCATCCAGAACACCTGAGAGCCGCCGCCATCGCGAAGCCAAGATCTGGGGGACAGGAGTCTCTGTTCCGGCACGCCGCCGGGACGGGGAAGTGCCCCCGGATGGCTTCTCCATCGACACCGCTGCCATCTCCACCGCCATCTTCATCACCGCTGATGTCTCCCATGAGGAGGGAGTAGTTCTCCATCGAGGCTAAGGGGTTGTACCGGTAGCTATGTGGTTCATCTCTCTCTTATGTACTTCAATACAATAATCTCATGAGCTGCCTTACATGATTGAGATTCATATGATGATGCTTGTAATCTAGATGTCATTATGCTAGTCAAGTGGATTTTACTTATGTGATCTCCGGAGACTCCTTGTCCCACGTGTGTAAAGGTGACAGTGTGTGCACCGTGTGGGTCTCTTAGGCTATATTTCACAGAATACTTATTCACTGTTATGAATGGCATAGTGAAGTGCTTATTTATATCTCTTTATGATTGCAATGTGTTTTGTATCACAATATATCTGTGTGCTACTCTAGTGATGTTATTAAAGTAGTTTATTCCTCCTGCACGGTGTAATGGTGACAGTGTGTGCATCGTGTAGTACTTGGCGTAGGCTATGATTGTGATCTCTTGTAGATTATGAAGTTAACTATTGCTATGATGGTATTGATGTGATCTATGCCTCCTTTCGTAGCGTGAAGGTGACAGTGTGCATGCTATGTTAGTACTTGGTTTAGTTATGTTGATCTGTCATGCACTCTAAGGTTATTTAAATATGGACATCGAATATTGTGGAGCTTGTTAACTCCGGCATTGAGGGTTCGTGTAATCCTACACAGTTAGTGGTGTTCATCATCCAACAAGAGGGTGTAGAGTCTAGCATCTATCTATTTATTCTGTTATGTGATCAATGTTGAGAGTGTCCACTAGTGAAAGTATGATCCCTAGGCCTTGTTCGCAAATACTGCTATCGCTGCTTGTTTACTGTTTTACTGCGTTTCTACTGCCTGCAATATTACCACCATCAACTACACGCCAGCAAGCACTTTTCTGGTGCCGTTGCTAGTGCTCATATACATTCATACCACCTGTATTTCACTATCTCTTCGCCGAACTAGTGCACCTATTAGGTGTGTTGGGGACACAAGAGACTTCTTGCTTTGTGGTTGCAGGGTTGCATGAGAGGGATATCTTTGACCTCTTCCTCCCTGAGATCGATAAACCTTGGGTGATCCACTTAAGGGAAACTTGCTGCTATTCTACAAACCTCTGCTCTTGGAGGCCCAACACTGTCTACAAGAATAGAAGCTCCCGTAGACATCACAATCTCGTATGGAGAGAGCTGTTGAAAAAAGGTCTAATATGGAGAATTGGCAATGGCCGAAGTGTTAGAATTCTGGAGGGGTAGCTGGATCCCAAAAGATTCCTACTGTAAAACTCTCATGCCTCAAAGGAATAGGCGTATCTGCAAAGTGTCTAATCTTGTTGATGACAACGGCATATGGAAAACAGAACTAATACGGAATATTTTTTATCCTATTGATGCAAATGCCATTCTAAAAATAAAACCTTCTCGGCGACTTGAGGAAGATGTTCTTGCCTGGCAACCTGAGAAGTCGGACTTTCTCTGTCCGAAGTGCATACAGGTTGGCACTAAATGCTCACCTTGAGCAGTGTGACATAGCTACGATCAGCTCATATCCAGATGGTAAGCATCCTTGCTGGACCAAAATCTGGCAAGCTTCTGTGCCTTCAAGGGTTAATTTTTTTGCTTGGAAAGCGGCGGAGAACAAGCTTCGACGCAATATGCGTGTGAGCGCCCGGTGCAAGATCTGCGATGCAGACATTGAAGATGTTGCTCATGCTTTATTTAAATGCCCTCATGCGAACACACTATGGGAGGCAATGAGACTGATATGGTGTCTACCTACTGATGATGATCTTGTAAATCCGTCATCTTCTTGGTTCCAGAATCTACTACTACGTAGCCCTGCTCACATGGTAGATACTACTCTGCTAGTTACTTGGCGTGCTTAGTATGCACGGAATGAAGCAACTCATGATAAGCCACTTCCATCGATGGAAAGCTCCAAAGTTTTTCTACGCAATTATCTCAATTTGCTTCATGATATTAAATGCAAATCATCAGGAGATATCATCTATAGTGGTGAAATTCCTCATCGTGTTTGGGCCCTGCCTTGCCACCGCGCCAGAGGCCTCGCCGCGTGGCCTGAGGAGGCGTTGCGCGCGGCCTCACCGTACCGGCCAGATTCCCGACCTCGCCATTGCGCCAGCTGCGCTTGGCCCCGACCTCGAGCCCTCTTCTTCGTCGAGCAGGACGCCATAGCACAGGTGAGCTCCTTCAAGATAAATCTAAGAGGCCTTAGAACAAGAAATTGCATATGGTACTCACTCCTTCAGTATCGGTTGTGCCTCTTCCTTCGCTATCCTCTCTCTTTCTTCCATTAATTTTTGCTGCTCCACTTCATGTCTCACTAAGCTCTCCAGCTGAAAAACCTTCTGGTCTCGTGCATGGTTTCGGTTCAGCCATTGGTGGCACCTGAGTGGAAAATATAGCTGTGTGTTAAGAGATTAAATGGACAGATTCGGGAAACACTTCCACGTAGAATGGACAGATTCAGGAAACTCTTTCCATGTAGAATTACAAAGAGTAAATGTGAAAGAAAAGTATGTTGTGGTACCTCAGGTGCCTTTGTGTGTGGTACGAATATCCCTACAGTGACTGGGATATGTTGACTCAGATCGACCCCACGAGGTTCAAATAAACGAGGTGACCGGTCAAGAAGCAGCCCAGCAGTTTCAGGAGTACTCATAAAACTCCTCCTAGTTGGTACTGATACTGAGCCTAATGATATGCATTTGCTGGACGGACAGAAAATAAATTAAAATAAAATAGAAGAAAGGTCCAGTACTAGCTTCTACACACTTCTACTTATTCTAGGAAATAGAATCCTTCAGTCACATGTGTTGTAGTAGTTTCTAGCATGTTCTAGCTATATGTTGTAACTAGAATATTTCTATCTCTTTCCTAGCTTATGTAGTGTTCTCTAGAACACTCTAGTTGTGGGTAGAGCTAAGGAGTGAAGGCTCATGCAGCCTATAAATAGAGGTTCAGCCTCTACATATGTACCGAGACTATGTACCATCTACCTATCAATAAAGAGAACTTTTTGTTCTTGTTTTAAGATCTTGGATTAGATCTTGTGTTGAGAGTTTGGATTGAACTCTTGACAGCCCCCGCCCCTAGAGCGATATATAGCGCAGCACGTTGAAGCGGTTCCTTCAACACTTGTGTTGTCCACATTGTAGCAACACGGTGGAGTTGTTCCTCCACAACCTTGTGCTGCTTCAGGTGGTATCAGAGCCCTGCTGATCCGTTCAAGTTGTTGGTTCCCTCGTTGAGAGCAAGCTGCAGCAGGCAATGGAGGAGTTGGGAAAGAGAATGGATGCTGCAGAACTACAAATCCAAGTGTTGCGTGAAGATCTTAACCGGAGATTTGATCAGCTAGTTGAGATGATCATAAAGGGTGTTCCTCTTACTGCCAAAAGAATCATCAAAGGATGGAGAAGATGCTCAGCGGAGAAGAAAGGAGGTCATCTTGGAGCAAAAACACATCAACCACATGTTATTCGGCGTACCTCAAGAAGGCCAACTTATGATGAAACTTCCAAAGATGAAGAAAATGATGAGGGCCTTGAAGAACCTGACCTCTATGCACATCCAAGAGTACCCAACACTACGTATGCGAGGGATACATACAAGGTGAAAGCTGAGATCCCTACTTTTAATGGAAATGTTGATATTGAAGGGTGCCTTGATTGGTTGTACGAGGTCGAGATTTTCTTTGAAGTCATGAATATTCCAGAATACCGTAGAGTCTCTTTGGTAGCATACAAGCTGAAAGGAGGCGCTGGTGCATGGTGGCATCGCCTTCAAGAAGACTGCATGCTAAGAGGAGAACCTCGTGTGCGATCTTGGCGGCAAATGAAGAATCTTTTAAAGGGGAGATTTTTTCCTGCAGATTATGATCTGATCTGATTTAGTCAGTTTCAGAATAGTGTCCAAAGAAATAGGACTGTTTCAGAATATACAGAGGAGTTTCTAAGGCTACAAGTGAGGTGCAACCTTGCTGAAACAGAAGATCAACAAGTTGCAAGGTACATCAATGGTCTCAATGATGTTATACATGATCGTTTAATGATGCAGCAAATTTGGTCCCTTGATCAAGCACAAGCTCTAGCCTTAAAGGCCTAGAGGTTCTTAAAAACAAGAAAGGCAAGTAAGGCTCCATATTCTCATACAGAAGCCTCGCCTAGGAGTAACTCCCATAAAGCGGAAGAAAAGACCGCTCAGCCCACGGAAAAACAACATGCCCCAAAACAAGTTGGTGGTAAGAGCAGGGCTAAACCTGTGATAAAGTGTTATAAATGTGGTGAAGAGGGACATGTATCTAGCAACTGCCAATTGAGGAAATTTGTCAACACCACAATCCATGATGGTGAAGATGATGAAGAATATGAATCTGAAGATGTAGAAGGACAAGATATTTGTGAAGAAGAGGGAGAAGAATTGGTATGTGTGATTCAACGCCTCTTGTGCTCAACACCGCAGCCCGACAACACACAAAGGCAGAAAATATTTGTGAGCAAATGCACAGTGAAAGGCAAGGTATGCAAATTAGTAATTGATAGTTGCAGCTGCGAGAATCTTATCTCCCAAAATTTGGTGAACCATTTAAAACTTGAGACTCATGATCACCCAAGCCCATACACTATTGGATGGATCAAGAAAGGGGTGAATATGAGGGTCACCAAACAATGCAACCTACCACTCTCTTTGGGAAAGTACTACCGCTCAAATGTATTATGTGATGTGGTTGACATGGATGCCATCCATGTTCTTCTTGGGAGGCCTTGGCAGTTTGATGTGGATACCACACATAGAGGGAAATAAAATTCATACTCCTTTACTTGGAACAAGCGAAAGATCATCATTCTACCCTACCAATTAGATTGTAATAGCTCTAAAGAGGAGGGGAGAAGTATGTTAACTATTTCTCACACCTCTAATGAGTTTATGGGAGACTTGAAGGAGGAAAATTTGTGTGTTGCACTTGTTGTGAAAGGAGAAGTGCAATCGGAGGTTGAAATTCCAGCAAAGGTACATGACCTACTAGCTGAATTTCAGAGCATATACTTGGAGAGCCAGAAGGCCTACCGCCAATGAGAGGAATTCAACATCGAATTGACTTCATTCCGGGAGCAAGTCTTCCTAATCTTCCACACTACCGAATGAGCCCAAAAGAACATGATATACTCAAGGAAAAGGTGGATGAGTTGCTCCATAAAGGGCACATTCGAGAGAGAGTATTAGTCCATGCGACGTACCAGCTTTGATCACACCAAAGAAAGATGGATCTATGCGCATGTGTGCAGATAGTAGAGCTATCAACAAGATCACCATAAGGTACATATTTCCTATTCCTCGTTTGGATGATATGCTAGATCAGCTTAGTGGTGCAAGAGTATTCACAAAGCTCGATTTAAAGAGTGGATATCATCAAATTCGCATTAGACCCGGAGACGAATGGAAAATAGCTTTTAAGACAAAGGAAGGGTTGTTTGAGTGGATGGTGATGCCATTTGGACTCTCTAATGCACCAAGAACCTTTATGCACTTAATGAACCAGGTACTTCGACCCTTCTTATCCCACTTTGTTGTGGTTTATTTTGATGACATCCTGATATATAGCAAGGATGAAGATGAACACTTGCATCACATCCGTAAGGTACTATGTGTACTAAAGGAGAACAAACTCTATGTCAACCTTAAGAAGTGTGTTTTCCTTCAAACAAAACTTATTTTCTTAGGCTTTGTCATAACAAGTGAGGGCATTCATGTTGATGACTCTAAAGTTAAAGCAATCATAGAATGGCCAACTCCAAAGACTATTTCCGAGGTGAGAAGTTTCCATGGCCTTGCAACTTTCTATAGGCGGTTTGTGAAATATTTCAGTACCTTCGGGAAGCCGTGGAGGAGGAGCACCACCGGGCAGGCGGCGTGGATCTGATTCGCGACGTGGAGGGAGTTATGCGCCGTTGACCTCCGCGCTCCAGTACCGCACCTCGCTGCCGTCGCCTGACTCCATGCTAGGGTTGGGTTGAGTTAGAAGGCGAGGGCCGCCCGCCATCCCCGCTACACTGCTTCTGGTTGCCGTAGGGGAGTAGATCAAGAAGAGATGCTCGCAGATCCAGGCTCAGGCGACGGCCACCTTGCGCCCAGGCACCAGTGAGGAAAAATACCACCTTGCGCCTCGCAGGAGCAGGCTTCGCCGTCAGCGCGTCGTCAGAGTTAGGAGCTTGGTGCGGCGTCAGCGCGGAGCGGCAGAAGGAAGGGGACGCCGGAAGCAAGGGGAAGGCAGAAGCAATGGGTGGCGAGGGGAGGAGGGCGGTGTCCAGTAGCGGTCAGCTGAGCGATTGAGAGGACGAGCGGAAGCGAGCGACGGAGAGGGATGTGTCCGTGCGACGGAGAGGTTTGGTCAGAAATTCGTCAAGGTTTTTTTTGAAAGAAGTCTATATAACCCCCACAAGTTTCAGAGTTTGGACACTATACCCATTTAACTTCAAAGTAGCACACTTAACCCCCATAAGTTCACAAAACCGGGCAATTGACCCCCTCATCCCCTGATAGCTCGACGTGGACAGTGATTTTGTGCCAACGAGTCTTCTTTCCCCTCTCTCCAGCCTGTGCCGGGCGGCAAACCAGCGGCAAGTGCACATACGGGGCTGCCTATCACGCTGTCGTTCTATGTCGCCCACGTCTGCCTCTCGTGCCTTTGGCGCAGGTCCCGGCAACCGATGCGATCTTGCCGAAGAGTGTTCTCAACAAAAGCTGTTGGCTTGCCGAAGTTGATTGATCCGGCTGTGTTTTTGGCTGGGAGCAACACACGCACGTAGAAAATTATGCAAGCACACATGTTGATGGATCCAAACTAGCTTGCTGAATTCACGCATCAACACAACCCGCTGCTAAGTTTCTGTTGAACGTCGCCATGATGTTCGATTGTGGCCACGAGGATCGAGTCCTAGGCGCCTCATGGGGCTTGCAGCAGCAAGACCCTACCACGGACCTGCGCCTGGTCGCCGGCCTCCACAGCTCGCAGGATGTGATTGACATGTAGGAAGAGCCGGAGGTGGTGCGCTTGCCAGAGCACGCCCCGTGCGTGCTTGTCTGACCGGAGAGTGCGCACCCGGCCGTGCTTAGGCTCTGTTTGTTTAGGCTTCTGCTTCTAGGGTCCAAAAGCGGAAGCCCAAACAAACACCCAATAATTGAAAAACGCTTGTCAGATCTCAAAGCAGCTCGGGAGCTGCTTCCCGAGCTTTTGCCTGCTTCCCGAGTGCCATAGGACCGAACTGCCCTCTGTATTTTTTCTTCTTTACGAAATTTTTGCCACTCCTTATAACCCACCCGGCCCAGTTCAATCGGTCCAGCCCGACCACCCCGAGAATCATTTTCCCCTCCTCCCAAGTCCCACCATCTCACTGCCATGGCCAGCTAGGGTAAGGGTTTGCCGCCGCCCGCGGCCCCGCCGCCGGTAGCCGCCTCGCCATCGGCCGCCCAGCCGCCGGTGGCCGCCTCGCCATCGGCCGCCCCGCCGCCGGTGGCCGCCCAGCCGCCGGTGGCCGCCTCGTCATCGGCCACCCAGCCGCCGTTCTCTGCCTCGCCATCGGCCGCCCAGCGACGTTCTCTGCCTCGCCATCGGCCGCCCAGCGACGTTCTCTGCCTGGCCTTCGTACGCCCCGACGCCGTTCTCCGCCTCCCTGTCGGTCGTCGGACACGGGCACCATCGGGAAGAGCTCGTCCCCGTCCAGATTCGACGCTCCCCATCCGGTTCGTCAATCCGATCTGCAGCAGTTTGGGCAGCACAAAGCTTGTGAAGATGCTCCGGATTTGTCGCTCCTTGTGGATTTGATGTATCTTTTAAAGTGGAATTGATGCATTTGCTGAGTGTATATATTGATTCACTTCCTACACCGGTGGGAGTAAAATATTGATTCATATATGTTGTTTTCACTTTGACCATACGGACATACCCTGGTTCATATATGTATATATGGATATTGTTTACAGTGATTACGAAAATTCATATATTGTTTACTTATATGTCAAAATCTAAAATCATTTCTTTGAAAGGCACCTATACAATTACTTTGGTAAAAGGTCTGGACACTTTCTTCTTAATTAAGTATTAAAAAAGCAATTATTTTAGCTAAAAAGTAAATTAGCGTAATTTTGTTCTTAAACACAATAATTATATAACAAAACAACCAAATATAGCTTATTCATTTCAAATGAGCATTTATACAACATCTTCAACACTTAGGGGCATTTCAGACATTTTTACTCATAAAACAAACAGCAGCAGCTATAAAAAGCTAGACTGCCAAACATCAAAACTCTTTTTCCAACAGTTCTTTCTCACAGCTGCTTCTTCACAGCCCACCAGCTACATCTGCTTTTCAAAAGCTGCAGCCCAAACAAACAGACCCTTAGGCTCCGTTTGTTTGGGCTTCTGCTTCTGCTTTTGCTGCTTTTAGACCCCCAAAAACGGAAGCCCAAACAAACAGCCAACTTCACCAAAACCGATTCTAAAAGCGCTTTGGGAAATTGCACTGCGCGCGCGGAAGCAGCCCCGGAGGTGCTTTTGCCTGCTTCCCGGGCTTCCGAACGGCCCGGACGATTAATTACAAAAGAAGTACCACCGAACGGCCACACAGCCCCCAGCCCGATACCCCGCCTCCTCGAGCTCTTCTCTCCTCTCGCCGCCCTTCCCGACGCCAGCGTCCGCCCTGTTCGCCGCCCCGCCGCCAGCTCTCCCGGCCCGCTGCTTCGTCCGGCAGCGTTCGCCCTTCGTACGCCGCTTCGCCGCCCCTCTGCCCCGCTGCCACTGTCGCCAGCCTCCGCCCCGTCCGCCGCCAAGACCCGCTTCGTTCGCGCGCCGGAGACAGAGGGCTGAGCCCCGCAGCTAGCTCCCGGCCCCGCCGCCAGCGCCCGCCCCCCCCCCGTCCCCACCCGAATCCCGCCGTCTTCCAGCTCGCGCCCGTCGCCCGCATCCTGTCGTTGTCCAGCCCGTGAAGGTCGCGCTCGTCGCCGGCGTTGGAAGTTGCTTGAGGCGCCGCTGTCCCCTGCGATTTCCCCGCCGCCGTCCCGTGCGACTTCCCCGCCCATATCGCCGGACGCTGCTGCCCCATCCCCACACGGTCAAGGCTGCTCCCGCTCTTCCCTTTGCAGTCGCCCATCTCCGGCCACTGTGGCTATGCATCGGCCTGCTTGTATGCACGAGCATATGCAGATGCCTCACTGAATCGATTTCCCGGAAAAAAATGAGTCGATTGGGTGAACTAATTCACCCGTAATATGGTTTACAATTATTACAAAAACTCAAAAAATTCTGACTTCTTATAAGCCAAAAGCTAAAATTATTTTGGTAAAAGTCTTTTTACAAGTATTTTGCCGCAGAATGGGTAAATGGAGGCAAATCAGTATTTATACAATATCTTCAGCACTCAGGGCATTTCAGACATTTCATTCCTACAACCAACAACAGCAGTCACAAAAAGCTCTCCTGCCAAACAACAAATCTCTGCTTCTCATAGCTGCTTCTCACAGCTGCAACAGCTACAGCTGCTTCTCAAAAGCTGCAGCCCAAACAAACAGACCCTTAGTCCTCCCGCTTTGTACTCTGTTTCGGCTTGGGTGCCTCATATGCTTGGTACAGCCAGGTGACGCGACCACCAATTTAAAACTCTGTCATTCTCATGGACTCGTCGGCGTCATACGGTGGAGGTGAGAGCCGAGCTTGCACCGCCGGCGACAGAACGCGAGCGGCACACATGCCTGTTGACTATTCTTTTAGCAACCCACTGCCACATTGGGCGAATAATAGAGTGACACGTCGCCAAAACCAGCCTGCAAAACAGCGTACAAGGACTGGGGGGTCAATTGCCCTGTTTTGTAAGCTTAAGGGGGCTAAGTGTGCTAGTTTAAAGTTGAGGGGGTCTAGGGTCCCAACTCCAAAACTTGTGGGGGTTATATAGAATTCTTTCGTTACATGTTTTACGTGACAGAGGACTAGTAATAGTAAGAGCAATTCCAATAGTATAGCCAGCTGCTGGCTATAAATCAAGTGTCATGTCATCTATAGCCAACTTAGAGCCAACATATACAATAGTGAGCTATAAAAATGTAGTACTTAATCAATGTGTGGCCCACCTTTCACTCTCACAAAGTGCCTAGGAGTAGGAGCACGTGCTAGAGCTGGCTCTTGCATAAGAGTCCACTCTCCTTCTCTCTCCTCCTCTCTCTCCTCCAACTAAACAATAATATACTATTTTAATCCTTATAGCCAGCTGACTAGGACTTATTGTACTTGCTCTTGGTACAATAAGACTTAGTTAGCTGACTACAAGGATTAAAATAATATATTTATGTCTAGTTGGAGGAGAGAGAAGAGGAGAGAGAATGTAAGAGCAAGAACAATAGTGTAGTCCGCAGCTGGTTATACTACTCCCTCCGTCGATAATTAAACGCCAACCCGCAGTACCTATTCATTTTTGCAAATAACCCCCCGGTATATCTAAAACGTCTAAATTTTAGTCTTAATCTGTGGATTCCAAAATCACATCTTGTGCCGTCATCCCCGCCGTCCGCCGTCGACGGGGGCGAGGAAGGAGCTCCCTGCCCTCCGCGCCCTTCAGCGTCCTTCGTGCCCTTCCAGGTCCGTGTTCTCCGTCTCCACTTGAAGGGCGCGCTCGAGCTCGAGCTCCATGCGCTGGAGCTCCACGGCGGACACGGGCTGGAGCTCCACGGCGGGCACGGGCTGGAGCTTGACGGCGGCCACGCGCAGGAACTCCGTCACGGCCTTCACACCTAGAGCTAACTCCTCGGGCCCCGCTCCAAGTCCGGCCTCCCTCCAACTCTGGCCCCGCTCCAACTCCGGCCCTGCTCGAGCTCGCCGCCGTCGCGCATCCTCAGGCTTCCCAGAGGCTTCAACAACGTCATGCTGAAATACAGATCATCCACGAGCCGTTTCCCCTCGCGCTGGGCTTTTGTTTTGCCCGGCCATCGTGGTCCTCCGCTCGCCTCTGCCGGAGTGACCAAAAACCAGCGGCGCGGCCACTGAAGTGTCTCCTAGTCTGAGCACTTGTTTGATTTTCCCCTGCGCCGGTGTAGGTCGCTGCTGGTGCTCCACCCCTGTTAAAGATTCTGAGAATGAATAAATTGTTCAAGAAATCCATAGTTTATGACACTTCAAGGCATCCCACTCAAGATTCAGAGAAACTACACACACTTGTACCTACTACAGCATCAGGTACAGTATGAAGATACTGAATTTAACAGTAGTCATGGTCTTTTTTCTACTTCTGTAGAAAAGTCACAGTATATTGAACTACTCCATAAAAATTGTTTGAACTATTTGCTCATCCGATGTTTCACCGTACATTGAACTATTCCATTAAAATAGTTTGAACTATTTGCTCATCTCATGCTTCAGAGTATATTGAACTACTCCAGTGTTAGTACTGTTTGTGTGTTTACTGTTAGTACCTAGAGTAGCAATAAACTATTCCCTTCTTAAACGGTGCCCTTCTTCTATTGTTTAATGTTTTTGTGCTTACTTTGACAGGCAATAGCAAGAGAATGAGAATGTTGGAAGTACGAGAGAACAAGAGAAGTCTCAAAATTGATGAGCAAATAGTGCTCTCCAATGCGTATGTTTCAATTTATTTCTACTTTTGCCTTGAGCAATTATAGATGTGATTTGTAAAGGATGGCGGTGAATTTCATTTCTTCTTATGAATACACAGCTATTTGTTGGAGGAAATTGCTGGCGGCAAACTACATCAGATTGTTTCCAGGAGGAAGAAACTACCCCTTGAAGCATTGGATGTGTGGAAATATAACCGGATGCGCAAAAATGATATCTTCTCGGAACCTTTGGTACACGGTAAGCTAGTAAGCTCGATTCAAATGGTTTATTATTGCATCCAAGAAATAAACCATGTCATGCCCCAATCTCACTCTATTACAGGCATGTGTACTGATCTACATGGTACCTACATGGCTGAATTCCCTCGGATGAGAGAACATACTGAGATTGATGAAGCTCGAGATGGTGTCCATGATCAACCTGATGAAGAGATGCTAGAGCAGTTGAGAGGCATGCATGGTGTACTTGATCTCAACTTCAGTCCAGCACAGCGGACAGGAATGCATGGTGTAGTTGATCTCAACTTGAGTCCAGCACTGCCGAGAGGAATGAATGGTGTACTTGATCTCAACTTCAGCCCAACACAGATGAGAGGGTTGGATGGTGTACTTGATCTCAACTTAAATCCATCAGAACAGAGAGTCTTGGATGACGTCCCCGATCGACGCAATGAAGAGATGCAAGAGCAGAAGACAGTCTTGGATGATGTCCCCGATCGACCCGATGAAGATATGCAAGAGCATAAGACAGTCTTGGATGATGTCCCCGATCGACCTGATGAAGAGATGCAAGAGCAGCAGATAGGCTTGGATGATGTCCCTGATCGACCCGATGAAGAGATGCAAGAGTAGCAGACATGCTTGGATGATGTCCCCGATCGACCAGATGAAGAGATGCAAGAGCAGCAGACAGGCTTGGATAGTGTCCCTCGGCATTCAAAAAAGGAACTGACAACTGAGGAAAGATATGGTGCCTATTTTGCCTTGGAAGTGATCAAAAGAAGAGATGGAGGGTTTCAAAGAAAGGATAAACTACTCATAGCAAGCATGTTGAACACAAGCATACGGACAATTGGGAGGATTTGGACAACAGCCCAGGAGCAGATTGAAAAAGGGCTAAGAGTTGATGTATCAAACCAAAGGAAGGGACATGTTGGACGTAAGAGATAAGATTTGGAACTCTCGAGGGTAACAACAATCCCACTGAATAAAAGGAGAACGATTCGATCTCTAGCAAAGTCTTTGGTTGTTAAGCGCTCAACCTTACACTTAAGGTTTAAGTGGGGAGGGTTGAAGCGACACACTAACAGCCTGAAGCCGTTGCTAACAGAAGGTAACAAGATCCAGAGATTAAAATTCTGCCTCGATATGTTCGATGAGAACTCCCTGACATCTTCCCAGCCAACATTCAAGGATATGGACAACATGGTCCACATAGACGAGAAATGGTTCATTATGACTAGGGAGAGGAACACGTACTATCTACACCCTCAAGAACCTAAACCTTTGCGCACAGTGAAGAATAAGAACAACATTGGAAAAGTGATGTTCCTAACCGCGGTTCCCAGGCCAAGGTATGGTAAAGATGGCTTAGTCACATTTGATGGCAAGATTGGCACATGGGCGTTTATTAAGGAAACTCCAGCGGTTAAAAAGAGAAAAATGGACAATAGAGATAAAACCTGTTAAAGTTACCCGAGATGTCATGAGGAACTATCTCTGTGAGCTAGTGATTCCAGCTATCCAGGACAAGTGGCCTGACGAGGATGAAGGAAGAACAATCTTTATCCAACAGGATAATGCCAAACCTCACGTCCGTCCTCCCTCACGATGAAGGTTTCCGACAGGTCGTAGCACAAAAACTGATTTGGACATTAAATTGCTGCAGCAACCTCCAAATAGCCCAGACCTGAATGTGCTCGATCTATGCTTCTTCAGGTCTTTGCAGTCCCTCACTGATACCAGAGCACCAAACAATATTAGGGAGTTGATACATGGCGTGGAGGAAGAATACAGGAACTACGAGGTCAACAAACTGTCTCGAAGCTTCCTCACACTACAATCATGCATGATTGGGGTAATGAATCAAAGAGGAGGGATAGGATATGATATACTCCACATGAATAAAGATGAACTTGAGGCACAAGGAAATCTTGGAATCGCTCTTAACTATCTCGGTGAACCTACTTATAACAACCCGAGACCTCATACGAGCAGCAGAGGTGGAAACTAAGAAGCACTCACCGCCCCTTCCTACTAGTAAGAACTGCAGCTCCAAAGACAAGGGAAATAAGGAATTTTCCATTTCATTCAGGAAACCCTCTTTAGTGGTATGTAGCAGTTTGCTAAGGGAAATAAGGAATTTTCCATTTCATTCAGGAAACCCCATTTTGTTGAGGTTATATTGTAATAATCGCTTTTTGCAGGGTGTTGGTCTTCGGAATATGGGTAACACGTGCTTTTTAAATGCAAGTCTTCAATGCATCATTCATACTGTCCCACTTTTTAAGAAGCTCCGCTGCACTAAACACTCCACTCCATGCTCATGTATGTATTCTTTCAATTTATAGATTTTTGTTTGAAATCCTTCTTTCTTGCTTTGCTTTGCATGATTTGTTCTATTGTTACCATATAGATGATCAAGATGGGTTCTGTTCCTTATGTGCCCTTAAAGAACTTATGGAAGAATCGATTCAAAGGCCTGGGTTTGCTTTAGTTCCAGCAAGGTTCAAAGACAATTTAAGCAGTATCCTTTGGATTGAGATTTATACCATGTCTCTTTAATTATGTATTTCCATTCAGTTATGTCGTGTTCCTTGACAAGATTTGCTAGAATTATCTTCACATTTTATACCAGGACAACAAGAGGATGCACATGAGTTCCTTCGTTGCTTGTTGGATAATTTGCATCATTGTACCCTTGATCCCAAATCAAAGGGGAAGCCCTCATCTTTTGATGAGGAAAGTATTGTCAAGCACGTGTTTGGAGGTCGACTAAAAAGCCGGGTATGTATACTTTGTCATTCTTATTTTTCATATCAGCAGAATTCACATGCCGGAAAGTATTGTCAAGCACGTGTTTGGAGATCTTACAACTGCAACTCTTTTCATTTACTCCGTAGTTGACATGTCGCGATTGTGGTCACTGCTGCGAGACATTTGAGCCCTTCCTTGATCTTAGCTTGGAGATTGACCAGGTCGATGACCTTATTGTTGCGCTAGAATCTTTTACTAAGGTGGAGCAAATCGGTGATGTTGAGAACAAGCTAACATGTGAAAGATGTAATGTTGAAGTTTGTAAGGACAAGCGGCTTATGCTTGATAAAGTACCTGATGTTTTGACACTTCAACTGAAGCGCTTCACCACACTTGATAGTTCAGTTGAAAAGATTGACAAACATGTGGCATACCCATCAGAACTTGATTTGAAGCCATTCCACAGTAATCCAGAGACGGAGGTGAGTTTTTGTACTCTTCTCGGCTTACCATGAAGACAAATTTTGATGTTTTGTTTGTATTTTCAACTGCATCAGGAGCTGAAATATGATCTTTATGGTGTCGTTGAACATTCTGGCTTACCTAACTTTGGCCATTATGTGTGCGCCATTCGTTCTTCACCAAGCAGTTGGCACTTGATGGATGACTCGCGTGTAGGTGTCACAAAGTCACTTGCTCTGCCTTCCATGACACGGATATTTTCACCTTGTAATACTCATGCATTTGCTGCAGGTTAATTCCATTACGAAGACAAGTGCACTACGACATGAAGCATATGTTCTCTTCTATGTTAGGCAGGGTATGTTCCCGTGGTTCTCAAGTTTGATAGACGAAGCTACTAAGACAAAGTCAACAAAGAACATCTGTCGAAGATGAAATCAACAACCCGGAGAGACCCTCAACTCGGAGAACATCGGACCATGATGTGTTTGCCTTTGAGAAATTAGGTAAGGATTTATTTCCACAATGTAAAATCGGGTTGGCTTACTATCTGTTTAACAATGTATAATATGTAGTAGTATAGAATTATGTAAGGATTTATTTTTACATGTCTCATTACAAATGAGGAGGATACTCGCTTGATGCCTGTGACTGAACATCAAAGGAAGGTGAAGAAACCAAAGACTAAATCTGCGTCAAAATCTGTGAAAGGCTCTTTCCTAGATCAGAGTGTATCAAGGTTGATGATGGACATGCCGTCGGCACGAAGGCAAGGTTTTCTGGACTGCATTATCACACAACGCAATGAGCATGAGTCCTACAGTGGCCCTCAAAGTGACCATGCAGTGGCCCAGGAAACAATATGCACTAGTCATGCATCTGGTGAACTCTCATGTTGCTTCTTACGTCTATCCGATGCACTGGATGTCATTGCTTCTCGACACAGATTGATATGTTGAATGTTCAGAAAAAGTTACTGGAATATTATGAGTCAAAGACCATTTGTCTGCAATGTGTGTAAAGCATCAATGTGAGCATGCTTCATCCATCATTTGTGTAAAGCATCAGTTGTGAATCATCCTTGAATCAGTGAGGGAGACATTCAGTATGTCATCCTTGAATTCAGCCTGTACACCATTTGTGCACTATCTAAATTCCTCTACCTATACCTGCAGGTGCTAAGGGCACCTAGGAAACAAACATGATGGTGCTTTTGGAATTCACTCCATATTATTTTCATTTGATTAATTTCAAGGTTCAAATTATAGTGATGGATTTAGCTGAACGTTACTAACATCTTCTGATGAACTAGTGGAATGACTAGTTAACTCTTGGCTTTATTTTCATTTGATCCATACTGTATTATTTTCTGGTAATAACCACTGAGCTACATCTCAATCAGAACTTCTCTTTTCAGTTGCAAATGTACATGCTAACAACAACGGGGAGAATGCTAATACTCCAGTTAATTGAATTTACTTTTTGAGGTGTTCTTCACTTTGAGCAACCGGAGATTTACAAAATCACTTTTTTATTGAGATACTGAAACTCAGTATGCATACATGTGTAGCACAAAATGTTCCCAACATACAGAATCTATGCAGGAGGTTTACAAAATCACTTTTTTTATTGAGATACTGAAACTCAGTTTGCATACAGGAATAGCACAAAATTTTCCCAGCATCAGACTCAGTTTGCATACAGGAGTACAACAGAATGTTGATTATGTTTGGATTATACAGGAGTGCCCAGTGCACCGTCCTCTCATCCTTACAAGCTGGCTTGAGCCAAGCACATGCTTCACAGGTGTTGTGTCACTTAAGTTTAGGAAGTCAGGGAGCTGTTCAGCCTGGAGTACGTTTCTTGAAAGACCTTTGCAGCCTGGATTATGCAGCTTCGGCTTGATCGACATCTTCTTTGTTCCACATGCAGAGCACATTGGATTCAACTTCTCCACCCAACAGACAAAGAGGAAGTTGTTTCAGACTTTGAACTCCATCAAGAAGCGACAGCAGCCTTGACTAGAAATTTGCCTCCCCCATGATGGTTCTCCACCTTGCAGTTTGGCTCCGATTCTGGTGCACCAGCACAGCCACCTCGAAGGACAAATTTTGGAACTTTGGGTCTGGGAGGTCGTCCCCCATGGTGGCAAGGATCTGCCTTCAAATCAGGTTCGCAGTTGTGGCGCACGGTTCCCTGTCATGGCGAAGACGACGGATCGGAGAGCTCGAGATCAATGACGGCGTAGACCTCCTCTTCGCTGTGCCGCCGGGGAAGCTACGGCCCTCTTTCTTAGGGCGCCGGGGGAGGCGACGAAGGAGGCTGCAGGGATGCAGAAGGGAGCGGGGGTTGCGGGAGGAGCGGCGGCGGCTGCCGGAGGGATCGGGGATGCGGTGTCTGCCGGAGGGATGGAGCGGCCGTGGCTGCCGGCGGGGATGGAGCGGCGCTGGCTGGCGGGATCGCGAGGGAGAGGATTGGGGAAGAGGACGGAGTGGACCGAGAGTTCGGTCAGAAAAACATGAAGGATGTTTCTGCAAAACTACCAGTTTGGCGTTTAAATATGGACGGAGAGAGTAGTAAAGATACTTTCACAAAACTCCCTGGATAATAATGTATTTGAGGACATTGCCACTACTGTTGTTTTCTCAAAAGGTTTAAAACCAACTGGTTATGTGATTGCAAATGTCGACCAATATGTGAATGATCGTGGGACAGGATTTGATGCTTCGGCAAAGAATTAATAGTGTTCATTTCAGTTGTATTCTGACTTGATTATCACTAAAATTCGAGTTGATAATACATAGTATTCAAGTCAATTTATCCCTTGTACTCCGTATTTCTAATTGTTGAACAATTCATGACAAAATAATTCTTTGGTCAAGGACAGAAAAAACCAGACTAGTTTTGACCTAAGGGGGGTCTTTTTTTCTATAAGCGCGTGGGGGGTATGCATTAACTGGAGTGAGGTAGTTTTCTGGTCGATGACCCAACTGAATTTAAAAGCATCCATTACACAACATGGCCTTCAAAAGTTGTGTCCGCCACAACATTGGAAAGGGAAATTACAGAAACTATTTAGATCACAGATCGACCGAATACCCCCAAGTACAATATTACTGTTTTATGATATAAGCCACAAGTCATGCCAGTTTCCATGTGACCGGGTACCCAGAAGTACAACAATGTCAGTTTCCATCTTCTCAGCACACCAAAAAAACATCATATGAATTCAGGAGGTTATCATGAGAAGATAAAGGTAGATCATCTAGCATAGAGCAAAAAAGATCAACACCGACCATATTACTACATGCTTGGGTGACCTCACTTTTGCGTCATCTGTCTGCTATTCATGTCTTCATCTTGATCCACCTGTTGGGAGACAAGCGAGAAACAAATATCAACCAAGAATTGAAAATCAACTTCAGGAGGAATGAAATCACTTTGAAAAGAGTAGTTAAGACTATGCCCAAGATGCTTGCTTTGGAAAAACTTCTCCATTGAAAAAATCATCCAAAGAACTTCCAGCAATGTAAATAAAGAGAACCACGTAATACTTAATTTCCCACTAAAACTTCGGACACACTAACATCTAATATGTAATGCAGGATTATTTAAGATGTGTTTTATACTATCTATATGCTTTTAGGTTATACAATGAACTACCTACATCCCAAAATACATCAGACGTTTCAGTTGGCTGTTTTAGCCTACCAAAGCATCTTGTATTTTGCGACAATGGAATCATTTTAACTGATGCAACACACTGTAACATGACATCAAAAATATTCATACAGAAATGATTGATTTACCTCGGTGATAACCTTGGTAGACTTTCTCCCAATCTTTGATCTCAAATTGAAGGATGATCCCTTGGGTTTCTTTGTTACTGGCTCATCAAAACCATCATCTTCATCTGCGTCAACTGCAACCATTTTATATTTTTTTGAAAGGAGGTTAGATTTGCCGTAACTGCTATACTAAATAACAATTTTGTCCAAATAAATGTTTCTGCGTCTCATACATATTAGAAAAATCAAAATGGCCATAAATTGTAAGGTCTCTCCACATTAACTAGTGAACGAAAAATAGCGAAATGTCTTCGCAAGTCAGAGCACTAAGTAACATGCCCAATAAAAATCAGCAGAAACAAAGGAAAGGTTTACCATCTTCACCAACAAGGCCTTCAAAGTCTTCCATATCATCCATGTCACCCATCTCGATATCATCACCTTCAACATACTCTATCTCACCTTCCTGTGTTGGCATGTGAATTGAAAGAATTTGAGCAGTGAGAACAATAGAGCATTTCAAAGTTGGCTTAATTCTCATACTCAGTACTGTGCTTACTTCTTCCTCTTCTATCTCAGGAGCCAAGTCATCTTTTTCCATTTGAACGATAGTATCAAACTGACTGAAAGGGTAATTATAAATGTCACCATATACACCTTTTCTCAGACGTTCCTTCAGTTCACTTTCAATGCTCTGACCAATAGTAGGCAGATGTTAGAGAACAGCAATCTGAAATAGACAAGTTGATGAGGATTATCAGGGAAAAAAAACCTTATCCAGTTGAGCAGCCTTTTCAGCTTTCTCCGATCTTCTGATCTCACGCTGAGTCTTCTTCCTGGGTACTGTAATTATCTTCTCTCTAACAGCGCACAAGAATATGTTAAGGAGCTTTTCACGTGACATAGAATTTAACAGTAAAAGTATGTATATTAACAAGAAGAATCAGCATGTTATTGAACTTGGTTACATCTTAATGACACAAATGTCATACCACCAAGTCTGTCACATCATCACTAGTCAATTCTTTGTTTTTTCTGTACTGTCACAAAAAGGTTTGTTGTCACTATAATATTTTTAGTATATCGTCCCCACAAAAAATATACTACCTCTGTCCCAAAATTAGTGGCTCGGTTTATGTAGATACGGATGATTCTAGAAGCATTTTATTTGTCGATAACTCGGTATCTAGGAAATGTTGAAATCACTTATTTTGGGACGGAAGGTGTAGTATTTTGAATAAAAGAGGCGTGTAATTTGAAGACACTTTTGGCTTTAGTCTTGCTGAGCTATGCAGGCAAGGAAGGGGCTGAAGGGGGAAAAGAAGCATGGAGCTGGGTGGAGCCGCAGCAGTGGGACTGATGAGCAGCGCTGGCGAGGCTGGTCAATTCCACAAAGTTGCTCACTAGAGAGATTGTGATGGCTGCTGGAGCAGTGAAGCAGGAGTAGGGCAGAAGCAGGGAACAGGAGGAGGACGCTGGCCTTCGGTGACAACGACAGTGGAGCAGGAAGATGACAAGGAAGAGGACAAGACTGTTGTAGGACGATCAAGGAGGGGACAAGTGTGAGAAGGAGGGCGAATGGGATGGGGGGCAGTTGCGGCCAGAATGCCATGACGAGACTGCCATGACGAGAGAGTGAAGAGACTGCCACAATGTACATGGACACTTCTCTTTGTTTGCGTTGCATAGGTCACTATTCTTCATATAGGCAGCTCGTACGCCTGTAATGGGTAGAATAATCGTCATGCAAAAAATATTGCACGGTTCAAAGACTTAAGAGCCTTATTGGGACAAATGGTACCTAGACAACTCTGCTGCTTATAGCATGTGGTCATGGTCCTTGCTGTCGAACAAAGCAGCCGCGCAGCAAGTACCGATCCAATCGTCCATATACGGCCACTTACGAAGATCACACGCAGAACTCCCATTAAATGCTTGAGCCATCACTTTACATCATTGCACAGATGTAAAAAGGGTGCATTGGACACGTTCAGCGTTACAGTTAAGAGCGCACAAGTCACATGCAGCCACAAAGCACAATCTGCTGCTCCCATGTGCAAAAGTCTCATTGAATGATTCACAAATAACTTAAGATCATCATAGGGGAAGTAACAAATCAAGACTTCGTCAACTGCTTGCATCAATTTAGGCCATTGCCTCCTCCAGGGCCACTAGCCCCTGGTCTGCCAACTGCACGGGACAAATCACACGATTGATCGCATGGGACAACAGAGGGTGGCTACACGATGATCTGTTCCATAGGATTCGACAAGGTAACATTGTATTAGGCTAGGTTCGCATGAGGGAACACTAAAGAGATCCTTTGGGCATGGGATAGTTGCCAGAGCAGGAAACAATGTGCCCTAAATGACAACCTTTAGCATCTTAACCAGCCCCGTCATATGATCAATGCCGATGATCATATTTTATGTCCTCAATAACGACCTCGGAAGTGTTTTTCCACTGTTTTAGCAAATCAAGTGAGAAAGTAAATGGAACAATACCACCAACATAAAACTTAACATGGATTAATTACTATATTATCTTACACCAGTCATTTATGATGTAACATTAAAAGGAATATATACCAGCTCCTACTATCAGGTCACACTCAGAAGTCAGGAGCAGATAACTGTTAGGAAACAATGTGCTGCAGATACTGACACAAGAAGTACTTACCTCACTTTAAGTTGAAGTTTCCTCATCCTTATCCGATACTGAGTCATTTTTGTCAGGCGCTGCTTGATCTTGTGCACAAGTAGCTTGGGCCAAAACTCCTATATAATGAAAAAACAGGTATGTGATAAGACTAACTAGACTCACATGCAGATGTACTGAAAAAAGCCCAGCAGCTAAAAATGCATACGAGATGCTTGTTGATGACTTCCATTGCTTTCTCATAATTCCTAGGTAGTTTGACTCTCTCCCATAATCTGTTTGGCTGATGAGCTCTTTCAGCAGTTTTCATATATAAGTAGAAAATACCTGCATGCCAGATAAAATAAGAACAGCAGTGTTTGGTTCAGAATATGTAATGCATAGGGCAATGAAATCAGAATAAGCTGGTGATTGAAACGGAATGAGATGAAGTCAACTTTGTTTGTTTTGTTAGCAGTAAGCATATACGATCAGACCAAAAAAATTGAATAGCAACTCTGCATCATCTTGAACAATGCATACAAATCGAACACAGATGACAAAGAGCAAAACTGCACACAAGAGGTAGAGCCGTAGTGCGCATGGAAATTTCTCAATATCGTAATAAAGATCCACCTCCTCGCTGGCCATATGGACCAGCTAATCGATGTTCTTGGGCCCAGACCCAGCAGCTCCTCACCGATAGCTTCCCTGGTTCCGAGACGAACCAGACACCACGTATCTCGCCAGTGTGGAGAGATCAAGGCTATCATGATTTGTGGGCCACAGGACAAAGAAGGGGGTGCATTGTGTGCTCGATAGAACCCGACAGCCATCGGTCGGTAGGTCTGGTAACGGTTTCAGATTCCAGTGGGGGTGGGGGGAAGGTGCTGCAGCTGTGAATAATGATGTAATTGGACTGCATGGGACCCGATTACAGTTCAAGTGAACGAAACTTATGTACGATTTTCAAATTATGGTGTAATCTGATAAGGGGCCAAAAAAAGTGACGACCCAAACACGATCTACCGAGTTTCTAATGATAAGCATAGCTTCCCTTCTGAACATAACTACAAGCACAATAACTAAACCATGCAGACCACATAAAAAAAGCTGTTGAATCAAAATCCTTATAATTTAAAAGAGAGGAGGGCGGTGTGTGGTAATCACCATCGTGGTCCCGGATGGTGGCGTAGCGGCTGTTAGCGAGCGGGCAGGAGCTCCGGTTGCATATGCCCGTGGCGTTGTACGGATTCCGGCAAAATATGCCTGTCGTGATCCTGCGCAAATCAGCAGCATAGCAACCGACTTAGCATGAGAGAGAAAAGCAAAATGAAAATGAGGCAAGAAAAAGAAGGCTGGCTACTGCAGTGGTACTTTGCCATGAAGCTGCAGTGGTTGTGGCGGATGCAGTGCCATATCACGTCGTCGCTCATCTTGCAAGCCGATGCTTGGACTAGCCCTTGCTCTGCACGCGCTAGATTAAGTTTTGTCGCTACAGTAGCCGGCCTGCCAGAAGTTGGGCACTGCCAGAGCTATAGACAAGATAAGTGCGCGCTGGCTATGCGAGGAGGTTGGGGACAGGAGGGCGACGGCGAGCTCCGGTCGTGAAAGCCCTCTTTGCACCGGCCAGCGGTGGGAGGAGGAGGGAGGAGGGGGTTTACAGAGGAAGGAGGCGGCGGCACGGCCCTGTGGTCGAACCGATGGGTTAGAATGGTGGAGGTTCTAGGGTTACGCGAGGTTTGGGCTCTTTGCGGCGCCTGTGGGCCGAACCGGTCTGGGTTGGCGTTCATTCTTTGGACCATGCCCTATCGATCACTTTAGGCCTTGTTTGTTTATTCCCTAAAGGCATGGATCCGCCTGGATTGGTTTGGATTGCGGCCCAATCCCGACTGTCCAGCCCGGCGGGGTAAATTTTCCAGCCCAGAAAACATAAGCTCTTCCTTTATCGGCCAATCCCGTGAAATTTTCTCTATCTGGAAAAATTATCTCCCCACGCAAGGCGTGGAATTTTTTCGGCCAACCTTCGCGAAGGTCCAAAAGTCTCTCTGCGTGCGACACGTGGCACATTGTGGTGCCAGAATTTTAGTGCGAAGTGGTCTCTCTGCTTGCCAAGTGTCGTAAGAAGATGCAAAGTGGGATAGGAGAGGAGAGAGAAGGACAGGGGAGAGTCCAGTTTTCCTTTATTTTGTAGATTCGAACAGTAAGTTCAAATGATGAACCGTTTTCACTTTTGAGATCCTCGCATCGAGATCTTCAAAACTAGATCCCATGTTGATAGATTTTGAGATACTTTTTTTCGTACTTCCAATACTAGTGTGATTGTACTCGAGGTGTGTACCTAACTGCACTCGTGGTTAAACTGATAAGTACTTCTGTTTTTAGTGTATTTGGTTCAGTTTTTCCCTTTACTCGGTAACCGTACTCGCTGTGTGCTACTGTACTTATGTACATGTACTTGATTGTGTGCGCAACTGTACATGCTCGTGTGCGTTTTTGTACTTGTACTCGCCTGTCTGCGCAACTGTACTCGTGTGTTGTATGCAACTGTACTCTTGTGTTATACACAACTGTACTCGTGTGTGTACGTAATTGTACTCGTGTGTCTTATTTACAATTATAATTATATGTTATGTGTAAGTGTACTTGTATGTAACTTGTAACTGTGCTCGCGTGTCGGAAAGAATATGCTAGCATGCATGTGTAGGGTGCACGCTCATGAGCTACCAGCCATGTGCATGATCGAATTCGCGTGGAAGGAGGCACAGGCACTTACGCGGCAACGTACGGGCGGCGCGGGAGACGTACGCGCAAGGCGAAGTACGACCGGCCCGGGATGAATTACGCGCGGGGCGCGGGACACGCGCGCGGGACGATGTACGCGTGTGGAGGGACGACGTACGCGCGAGCTGCCACGTGTGGTTTTGTGGTGGGTCTAGTTTCCCTTTACGAAGGTCGGTCTTTATCTAGTGGTACCCCAAAAATGACGCTCCGTTTGTGTTGTTTCCATGCGGGGGTTTGCTGCGGGATCTGGGATAATCGAATGAAAAAAGTAATGCATGGATTAGGATAATTGATCCCCGAAGGGATTGGGTGGAGCACAGGGATCAACCAAATCCCCGTCAGGCTCAGATCCAAGTTCGGATGAATGTACTAGGACGTCGCCTAGAGGGGGGTGAATAGGCGGTTGATACGTCCAATTTGCATCACTGTTTTATATCATAATTTGCTGTTATTCATTGATATATTTCATATTGGGACACAATACTTATGTTATTTCATCTATTTTGCATGTTTCATCATTATTGGAGGATCAAGCACCGGAGCCAGGATTCTGCTGGAAAAAACACCGTCAGAACGCAATATTTCAGAAGATCAACTGTGGGAGGAAATTATACCAAAAATCCTATTTTTTAAGATGACGAAGGAAGCCAGAAGGAGGAGCCAGGAGGAACCAGGGTGGACCCACACCCTAGGGCGGCGCGGCCCAGGCCCTGGCCGCGCCGCCATGTGGTGTGGAGGGCCCACGGCCCCTTTCGCCTCCTTTTCTTCGTCAAACCCTTCGTCCCGAAGACCTAAGCCACAGAGGGTACCTCGCGAAGAGTTACAGCCGCCTCTGCGGGGCGGAGAACACCAGAGAGAAAAGAGCTCTCCGGCGGGCAGGAATCCGCCGGGGAAATTCCCTCCGGGAGGGGGAAATCGACGCCATCGTCACCGTCATCGAGCTGGACATCATCGCCATCACCATCATCATCATCTCCACCATCATCACCGCCGTCATCACCGCTGGACACCGTCACCGCCGTAGCAATTTGGGTTTGATCTTGATTGTTTGATAGGGGAAACTCTCCCGGTATCGATTTCTACTTGTTGTTGATGCTATTGAGTGAAACCATTGAACCAAGTTTATGTTCAGATTGTTATTCATCATCATATCACCTCTGATCATGTTCCGTATGATGTCTCGTGAGTAGTTCGTTTAGTTCTTGAGGACATGGGTGAAGTCTAAATGTTAGTAGTGAATTATGGTTGAGTAATATTCAATGGTGTGATATTTAAGTTGTGGTGTTATTCTTCTAGTGGTGTCATGTGAACGTCGACTACATGACACTTCACCATTTATGGGCCTAGGGGAATGCATCTTGTACTCGTTTGCCAATTGCGGGGTTGCCGGAGTGACAGAAACCTAAACCCCCGTTGGTATATCGATGCAGGAGGGATCGCAGGATCTCGAGTTTAAGGTTTGTGGTTAGAATTAATTCTTAATTACTTTCTTGTAGTTGCGGATGCTTGCAAGGGGTATAATCACAAGTATGTATTAGTCCTAGGAAGGGCGGTACATTAGCATAGGTTCACCCACACAACACTTATCATAACAATGAAGATTATTTAGCCGTATGTAGCGAAAGCACTAGACTAAAATCCCGTGTGTCCTCGAGAACGTTTGGTCATTATAAGTAAACAAACCGGCTTGTCCTTTGTGCTAAAAAGGATTGGGCCACTCGCTGCAATTGTTACTCTCGCACTTTACATACTCGTACTTTATTCAACTGTTACATCAAAGCCCCCTGAATACTTGTCTGTGAGCATTTACAGTGAATCCTTCATCGAAACTGCTTGTCAACACCTTCTGCTCCTCGTTGGGATCGACATTCTTACTTATCGAAGATACTACGATACACCCCCTATACTTGTGGGTCATCAAGACTATTTTCTGGCGCCGTTGCCGGGGAGTGAAGCGCTATTGGTAAGTGGAATTGGTAAGGAAACCTTTACTGTTGTGCTGATTTTATTTACACTCTTTGCTATAAGTCATTATGGAGAGATCTTCTCTTCAATTTTTATTTGGAAAATCTACTACTACTGCAACGGTAGTGGATGAAGCGCCAGGTGAGGAAGTAATACCATATAAAATACCTATGAAAATTATTGAACGTGTCATGGATAACCGCTATGAAGGGGATGGAACTGTCCACCCCGGTGATCATTTACTGTTTTTGCATGAATTATGCGGGTTATTCAAATGTGCAGGTATTGCTATGGATGAAGTGAGGAAGAAACTATTCTCTTTATCGCTGTCTGGTAAGGCGGCGCATTGGTATAAATTACTAGATAATGGGGATTCTCTTGAATGGAATGATATTGTGCCCCGGTTTTATTCTAAGTTCTATCCTCCAAGTGAAATTCATAAGGATCGGAATCGCATATATAATTTTTGGCCTCATGATGGAGAGAGTATTGCCCAAGCTTGGGGAGATTGAAGTCTTTAATGCTCAAATGCCCCATTCATGAGCTTCCTGGTAATGTTATTATTGATAATTTCTATGCAAGACTTTCTTTTCAAGACAAGACCTTGCTGGATACTTCTTGTTCTGGATCATTTACACGCAACAAAGAAGAGTTTAAAAGGGACCTCCTTGATCGGATCCAAGAAAATACTGAAGGATGGGAGAACGACAAGGATAGAGAATCAGGTATAATTTATGATTATAAATGCATTGAAGCTTTTATGGATACTGATAAATTTCGTAATATGAGTGCTACATATGGTCTTGATTCTCAAGTTGTTTGTAAATCTTTATAAAGCTTTTGCCTCTCATTATGAATTGCCAAAGAAGAATTTTGATAAGTATCATGAACCGTATAAAGATAAAATTGATTCATCTATTAATAAATGCGTTGTAGTTGAAACTCGCGATCATGTTATTCCTGAAGCTTATATTGAAAAAACTCCTTTCCCTGCTAAAATGAAAGAGTACTCTGTTATAAATAGTGCGGTTCATAAAAGTGAAAAGAAACCTGTAGAACCTGAAGAACAAATAAAAGTTGAACCTGTTGTTGCAATAGTTAAAGATCTTGTGACTGAAAATGTGGAGGATGGTCATATTATTTTCTGTGAAGATGCTTCTAATATTGTTTCACATCCTAATAAACCCAAACAAGCTAGTGTTCCTATGCTATCTGTTAAAATTGGTGATCATTGCTATTATGGATTATGTGATATTGGTGCAAGTGTTAGTGCTATTCCGTATGAGCTTTACACGGAGATTATGCACGAAATTGATTCTTGTGAACTTGAAGATATTGATGTGGTTATTCAGCTGGCTAATAGAGAAACTATTTCTCCAATTGGTATTGTTCGAGATGTGGAAGTTTTATGCGGTAAGATTAAATATCCTGTGACGTTTTGGTACTTGGTTCTGCTGCTAGTGATTATTGTCCTATTATTTTTGGTAGACCTTTTCTAAATACTTGTGGAGCTATTATAGATTGCAAGAAAGAGAAAATTTTGACTAAATTTGCTGGTGAATCTTATGAGTTTAACTTCTCTAAATTTGCTAAAACTCCTTATAAAGCTGATTTGCCTAGTAATGATTTTAAAATGGAGCAGTGTGCATCTATTGTTCTTGTTCCTAACAATCCTTTGCAGCAACATTTGGAGGATAGCGAGAGCGAAATTTTTAGGAAAGAAAGAGATGAGCTTGAGGAAATTTTTCTTCGCCAACCTATTCTCAAGCATGATTTACCGGTGGAAGATTTGGGTACAACACCGCCACCAAAGGAAGATCCTGTTTTTGATTTAAAGCCTTTACCTGATAATCTTAAATATGCTCATATTGATGATAAGAAAATATATCCTGTTATTATTAGTTCTAAGCTTTCAGAGATTGAGGAAGAAAGGTTATTGGAAATATTGAAGAAGCACCGAGGCGCTATTGGCTACACTCTTGATGATTTGAAGGGGATTTCTCCGTCTATTTGCCAACATGCTATTAATATGGAAGATGATGCAAAGCCTGTTGTTGAACCTCAGCGTCGTCTAATTCCAAAGATGAAGGAAGTGGTAAGGAATGAGGTATTACGACTTCTTGAAGCTGGTATTATATATCCTATTGCTGATAGTAGATGGGTTAGTCCTGTGCACTGCGTTCCCAAGAAAGGAGGTATGACTGTTGTGCCTAATGATAATGATGAGCTCATTCCTCAAAGAGTAGTTGTAGGGTATAGAATGTGCATTGATTTTCGAAAAGTTAACGAAGTTACTAAGAAAGATCATTACCCTTTACCATTTATTGATCAAATGCTAGAAAGATTGTCTAAAAATACTCATTTTTGCTTTCTTGATGGTTATTCTGGGTTTTCACAAATTGCTGTTAAAGCTAAAGATCAAGAGAAAACCACTTTTACCTGTCCTTATGGAACTTATGCTTATAGACGCATGCCTTTTGGTTTATGTAATGCTCCTGCTACTTTTCAAAGATGCATGTCTGCTATTTTTCATGGTTTTTGTGAAAGCATTGTAGAGGTATTCATGGATGATTTTTCCGTCTATGGGAATTCTTTTGATAGTTGCTTGCGAAACCTTGATAAAGTTTTGCAGAGATGTGAAGAAACTAACCTTGTTCTTAATTGGGAGAAATGCCACTTTATGGTTAATGAAGGAATTGTATTGGGACATAAAATTTCTGAGAGAGGTATTGAAGTTGATAGAGCTAAAGTTGAAGCAATCGAGAAGATGCCCTATCCGAGGGATGTAAAAGGTATTCGTAGTGTTCTTGGTCATGCTGGGTTTTATAGGAGATTTATTAAAGATTTCTCCAAGATTTCAAAGCCTCTTACTAATCTTCTTCAAAAAGATGTACCATTTGTTTTTGATGATGATTGTAAGGAAGCTTTTGATACTCTTAAGAAAGCCTTAACAACTGCTCCTATAGTTGAACCCCCTGATTGGAATTTACCCTTTGAAATTATGTGTGATGCTAGTGATTTTGCTGTAGGCGCTGTTCTTGGACAGCGAGTAGATAAAAAACTGAATGTTATTCATTATGCTAGTAAAACTCTTGATGCTGCTCAAAGAAATTATGCTACAACTGAAAAAGAATTATTAGCTGTAGTCTTTGCTTGTGATAAATTTAGATCTTATATTGTTGATTCAAAAGTTACTATTCATACTAATCATGCTGCAATTAGATACCTAATGACAAAGAAAGATGCTAAGCCGAGGCTTATTAGATGGGTACTTCTTTTGCAAGAATTTGATTTACATATTGTAGATAGGAAAGGTGCTGATAATCCTGTTGCCGATAATTTGTCTAGATTGGAAAATATTGCTTATGACCCTGTTCCTGTTAATGATAGTTTTCCAAATGAACAATTGGCTGTAATAAAGGTGAGCTCGCGAGACAGTCCTTGGTATGCTGATTATGCTAACTTTATTGTTTCCAAGTACTTGCCTCCAACCTTTTCAGCTCAAGAAAGGAGGAAATTCTTTTATGATTTGAGGCATTATTTCTGGGATGACCCACACTTATATAAAGAAGGAGTGGATGGTATTATGCGAAGATGTGTCCCCGAATATGAACAACAGGAGATATTGAGTAAATGTCATGGTAGTGCTTATGGAGGACATCACGCCGGAGAAAGAACCGCGCAAAAGGTTCTACAATCAGGTTTTTATTGGCCAACTCTCTTCAAAGATGCGAGAAAGTTTATTTTATCTTGTGATGAATGCCAAAGGGTTGGTAATATCTCCAGACGTAATGAAATGCCAATGAATTATACTCTTGTTATTGAACCGTTTGATTGTTGGGGATTTGACTTCATGGGACCTTTTCCGTCTTCGGAAGGTAACACTCATATACTTGTTGCTGTTGATTATGTTACTAAATGGGTGGAAGCTATACCTACAAAAAGTGCTGATGGTGAGACCTCTTTAAGAATGCTCTTAGATATTATTTTCCCTAGATTTGGAGTACCTAGATATATTATGACTGATGGAGGTTCTCATTTTATTCATGGAGGTTTTAGAAAAACTCTTGCTAAGTATGGTATTAATCATAGAATTGCTTCCGCTTATCATCCTCAAACTAGTGGTCAAGTAGAATTATCAAATAGAGAGATTAAATCTATCTTGCAAAAGACTGTTAATAAAACTAGAAAGAATTGGGCTAGTAAATTGAAGGATGCACTATGGGCTTATAGAACTGCTTATAAAAATCCCATGGGAATGTCACCTTATAAAATGGTTTATGGGAAAGCTTGTCATTTACCTTTAGAACTAGAGCACAAAGCTTATTGGGCTGTTAGAGAATTAAATAAAGATCCTAAACTTGCCGGTGATAAGAGGTTGTTGCAATTAAGTTCTCTAGATGAATGGAGAAGTGAAGCTTATGAAAATGCTAAACTCTTTAAAGAGAAAGTTAAAAAATGGCATGATAGAAGGATTATCAAAAGAGAATTTAATATTGGGGATAAAGTCCTATTGTATCGGTCTCGTCTCAAATTCTTTGCAGGGAAATTACTCTCGAAATGGGAAGGACCATACGTTGTCGAGGAGGTGTATCGTTCAGGAGCAATCAAAATTAGCTCTCTCCAAGGCAATGCTACGCAAGTGGTGAATGGACAAAGACTCAAGCATTATATCTCGGGTGATTCTTATAATGTTGATGTTGATATTATTCAAATGGAAACACCGGAGGCTTTCATCAAAGGGCAAATTGACAGTCCGCCAGAACTCAACTTTGAATAGGTAACAGTATTGGTAATGAAAAGTACGCAATTTACTTTCCGAATAATATTTTTGCTGTTTTTGGAAAATATGAAAAATTACGAGTTCGAAACGGAGTGGAAAGGACGCACGAGGGGGCGCCACCATAGGCCGGCGCGGCCTGACCTGGGCCCGCGCCGACCTATGGTCTGGCCGCCCCGTCGCCCCTTTCCGACTCTGGTTCGATCTGGTACTTTCCGTTTGTCGTGAAAAATTTTGCTATATAATCCCCCGGACCCCTGGAGGTCCGTATATCGTGTTTTCGACGTGTTTTGTTTCGAGCTGTTTTCTGCCAGGATTTGCTTCGGATCTAGAGCCATCATGTCTTCGTCGGAAACTCCGAAGGGCAGCTCCAGCAAGGATGTTGGCAACTTGTGCATGGAGGAGCTGAGGATGCACCCCAAGGAGTTGCTGCTCGTTGAAGGAGAACTGCAGGTCAAGGATGTCCAGGGTCCTAAAGGAGAAGGAAGCCTGGAAGACAGGATGGAGAAGCTAGAACAAGAGGTTTTCAAGTACAAGAAGATGGCTGAGCGCGAGGTGGATATCTTCCACAGGATTGTGTCTGAACTCATTGTTGAACATGAGAAGGAAACTGCAAAGCTTTGGAGCGACATCCTCTCACTTCACGACACCACCAACAAGCTCCAAGCACAACTCTATGACGTTCAGAATCAGAACTGTGAGTATGAAAACAGGTTTAAATACATAAGCCGTGCTGCTAGTTTCAGGATTCCCGAGACCAAGATGTCGTTTCTTGATGGAGAGCTTCTTCCTTGGAAGTTTGATGACGGGAGTTCATCACCACCATCACCGCAGGAGTAATTCATCATCGGTATTGGCATCCCCTTGGTTTGTTCCAAGCTTGGGGGAGTGCCGCGGTATCACATTATCACTACCTTTTACTTTTTATTGTCAAGTAGTGTCATATCATGAGTAGGGAAGTTATCATATAAGATGGGTTGCGTTTGGAAGTATCTCTCCTTTAGTTGGTTATCTATGTATCCCTTGGTGTGAGTTATCGTTATGGAATATTAATGAGAAGTCTTATCATTTACATATTGCACATCTTATTTTAGTTTGCAATCTCTACTATATGATTCACCTTGTTGTTAGTATTGGTATCACTTTGGGAGCATTGAATAAATCTATTTGGTTTTGGCAAACTTAGCATTGGTCAATAGCAACAACACTTTGAGGTTTAAATAGAAAAGAGAAATTCATGTAGATGTTTCATTGTCTTTCTTGTTAGCTCATAGCTTATTATTCTGAAGTTAAGATTATTTGTGCTTACAAGGAAGATGCATGATTGTTTCTATCATATGTATGTTTGTTTGTTTCCCTCGACTCTCATGCTTGCTAATTAACCTTGCTAGCCAAAGACCTGTACTGAGAGGGAATACTTCTCGTGCATCCAAACCTTAACCCAAACCTATGCCATCTGTGTCCACCATACCTACCTACTACATGGTATTTTCTGCCATTCCAAGTAAATACTTCATGTGCTACCTTTAAACAATTCAAAACTTAGTATCTCTTATTTGTGTTAATGTTTCATAGCTCATGAGGAAGTATGTGGTGTTTTATCTTTCAATCTTGTTGGGCAACTTCCACCAATGGACTAGTGGCTTCATCCGCTTATCCAATAACTTTGCAAAAAGAGCTGGCAATGGGATTCCCAGTCCCAAATTAATTAAACTAAATAGACACTCCTCCATGGTATGTGATTGATGGACGGCACCCGAAGGATTCGGTTAGCCATGGCTTGTGTAAGCAAAGGTTGGGGGGAGTGTCATCATCATAATAAAACTAAAATAAAAAGGCACTCCTTCATGGTATGAGATTGTTGGCAGGCACCCGAGGATTCGGTTAGCCATGGTTTGTGAAAGAAAGGTTGGAAGGAGTGCCACACAAAATGAAAATAATATGGGAGCCACTCTTAGGAGGTTGTCTGGCAAGGGGGTTAGAGTATCCGCTACCAGTCGTTGACAACAACAAACACCTCTCAAAATGTTACTTTTATTCTCTTTATATGATTGCAAAACTGAAAAAGCTCTAGCACATGATTTAATCCCTGCTTCCCTCTGCGAAGGGCCTGTCTTTTACTTTATGTTGAGTCAGTAAACCTATTTCTCTCCATCTCAAGCAAGCATTTGAGTAGTTGTGATCAAACCATTATATTGTGATTTGCTACATCATGTCTTTTATTCTTCTTTGTTTAGTACAAGTTTTATCTGAATGAATATAGCTTTGCAAGTTATCAATGATCATGAGAAGACCATTATGATTGAGTATGCAAGTTGTGTCTTATAAACTTTAACATGAGAGCGCTGCTCAATGAGATAAATATAATCTGTTAATTGTTCTCTGACCAAGAACGAAGTTTGCCATCACCAATCATGATTTCTCATGCACCTTTACTTGTGATTACCTTATACTTGCTTCAATATGAGTTATAAGAGGTTGTTTACTATAATGTCCTGTGTGAATGAATATGATGCTTCTTGTCCGTATCTTATTCATCGACTCTTCACTCCATAAACATGTGGTCATGTCTATCGAGCTCAGTTTCGCTTGGGGACAAGCGAAGTCTAAGCTTGGGGGGAGTTGATACGTCCAATTTGCATCACTATTTTATATCATAATTTGCTGTTATTCATTGATATATTTCATATTGGGACACAATACTTATGTTATTTCATCTATTTTGCATGTTTCATCATTATTGGAGGATCAAGCACCGGAGCCAGGATTCTGCTGGAAAAAGCACCGTCAGAACGCAATATTTCGGAAGATCAACTGTGGGAGGAAATTATACCAAAAATCCTATTTTTCAAGATGACGAAGGAAGCCAGAAGGAGGAGCCAGGAGGAGCCAGGGTGGGCCCACACCCTAGGGCGGCGCGGCCTAGGCCCTGGCCGCACCGCCATGTGGTGTGGAGGGCCCACGGCCCCTTTCGCCTCCTTTTCTTCGCCAAACCCTTCGTCCCGAAGACCTAAGCCACAGAGGGTACCTCGCGAAGAGTTACAGCCGCCTCTGCGGGGCGGAGAACACCAGAGAGAAAAGAGCTCTCCGGCGGGCAGGAATCCGGCCGGGAAATTCCCTCCGGAGGGGGAAATCGACGCCATCGTCACCGTCATCGAGCTGGACATCATCGCCATCACCATCATCATCATCTCCACCATCATCACCGCCGTCATCACCGCTGGACACCGTCACCGCCGTAGCAATTTGGGTTTGATCTTGATTGTTTGATAGGGGAAACTCTCCCGGTATCGATTTCTACTTGTTGTTGATGCTATTGAGTGAAACCATTGAACCAAGTTTATGTTCAGATTGTTATTCATCATCATATCACCTCTGATCATGTTCCGTATGATGTCTCGTGAGTAGTTCGTTTAGTTCTTGAGGACATGGGTGAAGTCTAAATGTTAGTAGTGAATTATGGTTGAGTAATATTCAATGGTGTGATATTTAAGTTGTGGTGTTATTCTTCTAGTGGTGTCATGTGAACGTCGACTACATGACACTTCACCATTTATGGGCCTAGGGGAATGCATCTTGTACTCGTTTGCCAATTGCGGGGTTGCCGGAGTGACAGAAACCTAAACCCCCGTTGGTATATCGATGCAGGAGGGATCGCAGGATCTCAGAGTTTAAGGCTGTGGTTAGAATTAATTCTTAATTACTTTCTTGTAGTTGCGGATGCTTGCAAGGGGTATAATCACAAGTATGTATTAGTCCTAGGAAGGGTGGTACATTAGCATAGGTTCACCCACACAACACTTATCATAACAATGAAGATTATTTAGCCGTATGTAGCGAAAGCACTAGACTAAAATCCCGTGTGTCCTCGAGAACGTTTGGTCATTATAAGTAAACAAACCGGCTTGTCCTTTGTGCTAAAAAGGATTGGGCCACTCGCTGCAATTGTTACTCTCGCACTTTACATACTCGTACTTTATTCAACTGTTACATCAAAGCCCCCTGAATACTTGTCTGTGAGCATTTACAGTGAATCCTTCATCGAAACTGCTTGTCAACACCTTCTGCTCCTCGTTGGGATCGACATTCTTACTTATCGAAGATACTACGATACACCCCCTATACTTGTGGGTCATCAGCGGTGTATAAAAACTTCTACTTGAGAGCTAAACTAGGCGGAATAAAACTACACATGTGTTTACTAGTTTAGCTCAAAACCTATCAACTAGGGGTTTGCCTAAGTGCTCCAACAACCTATGCTAGCATGATAAGCAACAAGGTGATAACAAGATAGGTATAGCATCAAGCATGATATATATCACAATGTAAAGCGCATAGGTAAAGGAGCTCGGGTTGAGAAGTAACCGGTGCACGAGGAGACGACGATGTATCCCGAAGTTCACATCCAAGGGTGCTACGTCTCCGTTGGAGCGGTGTGGAGGCACGAGGCACTCCAATGAGCCACTAGGGCCACCGTATTCTCCTCGAGTCTTTCCTCCAAGGAGGAAAACCTCGATCCACTAAGGGACCCTTGAGGGTGGTCATCGAACCCGTACAAGCTTGGACAAACTCCCAAGTATCAAGCTTAAGGCGACTCCACAACACGGAGGCTCTCAAGTACAAGGCCACAAGAGGATACAACACGCCACACCGGCAACAAAGTCACCAAGACACCAACGCGCCACAACCGGCTCCAAAACCACAAAGGCTACCACACTCCACAAAGGCAACAATGCCACAAATGCTACAACGCCACAAAGATGACAAGGCCACAAAGGCTACAAGGCCACAAAGGCAAGAACACCACAAAGGCAACAAGGCCACTAAGGCAACAACATCACTAAGGTCAAACACGCCCTCTACGAGATCGAAACCCCGGAGAGAACCCAAACCGATGCACCTAATGCAATGGCTAAGAACACTACTAGGATGCCCAAGTTCTTCTCTCCCAAATTCCAACAAAGCTACAAAAGCTATTGGGGGAATAAGGGAGGAAGAACAAATATGTGGAGAAACACCAAATAACTCCAAGATCAAGATCTAGCAAGATCCCCTCACTTCAAGAGGGATTCAATTGGTGAATCTCTAGATCTAGATCTTCTCTCTCCTTTTCCCCAAAAATATGCAAGAAATAGTGGGGGGATCAAGAGGAGGAAGAAACAACTCAAGGTCAACAATGGAGGAGAGAGAATGGAGGGGAATAAGTGTTTGGGTCGGAGGTGGAAGAGAGGTATAAATAGGGGGCCCAAAATATAGCTGTTGGAGGCAGAAACACGGTCAGATTCGCGCCCGAGCGGTACTACCGCTCGCGCGCAAAACTGTGCAGAAAACGGTCAAAAATCAGCCCAAAGCGGTACCACAAGCGGTACTACCGCTCGAGCGGTACTACCGGGTCGGTAACGGGTCAATACCGGACCAGATCCATTGTCTCACAGAGACCAAACTGGTACCTGACCGGTACTACCGCCCTTCCCTTTTTATTTAAACTGCGATACGAAAACGGCAATATCTCGAGCTAGGAAACTCCGATTGAGGTGAAACCAATTTTGCCGGAAATAGGACGACGAGAGCTACCACTACACAAGGTGAAAACATGCAAAAGAGTGAGTGATGATTTTCTCATGGTCATAGAGGTGTAACCTCTCAATATGGTATATCGGGAAAATCATCACCCTTGCACATGCAACATGCGATGCATCCGGAATCCGTTTCCGATGAGCTAGAGCTTGTCATGAGAATGAACACAAGCTCTAACTTATCTCATGGATAAGAACCAAGTAGAACTAAGAAACACGATGCAATGCATGCAAGATTTGAGCTCTCTCCGATGATGCGTCCTACTATCCTATCGAGCACAAACCTTATCCTTGCGCGTTCCTCTTCCTCTCGAGTCAGCAAGCTCCGTCTTCACCCTCTTCATCATTGTACGTGCCACCGTCTTCCTCCAACTTACACGCCGCCGTCTTCTTCGATCTTGTACGCACGCCACCGTCTTCATCCATCTTCTACGCCGTCTTCATCTCTCTTCATCTTCAACACCATCTTCATTCGTCTTCTTCATTGTCCTCGATCTTCTCCATCTAGCAACCTTGAGACCATCATATGGCTATGGACATGTCCTAAGATTGATTCTCAATGCAACCGTTAGTCCATAGGGATTGTCTTTGAGAGGGTTTAAATATGGAATTTAGCGAACAACCCAAGTTGAATATTTAGAACAAACTCCCCCATAATATATGCATGTGTGAATGAACTTGAATTTCATTGCATATACCGGCAATTAAAGCCTAGCGGAGTATCCTCTAAATATTCAACCATGCAAAGCAACAAATGCTAGGCATGAAAGGCAAATGCTTAAGAACCAACCAAAAGCAATTCCCTTAAACCCTCCAAACTTCTCCCCCATTGGCATCGATTGCCAAAATGGACGAAAGGTTTAGAAGGCCAATATAGTGAGCATTCCTCCATAAGGTGTGCATTTCTCATAATGTGAGTGAAATCAAATGCACGTATTCAATGACGAATACCGGGAGGGAATCCAACTATATTGAGGATCAAAGATTGCAAAAGGATAAGAAGGGGAGGAAGTTTCGACAAATGAAGCAAGCAATCCACGAACCAAAAAGAAACACAAGCTTAATAAGAAGCAAGTAAAAAACAAAGCTTGTGCTAAAAACAAGTATGAGTGCGTGAAGATGCAAATAGGATAAAATGAGCACTCATAAAATTATTTGTGGAGCCACCAAAGATATGAACAATAATAAAGGAATGGACTCCAACAAAGATGGATATCAAAAGAGAATGTAACATCTCTCATGTATATAAGTTTCTCTAAGTGGACAACATCACAAAGATATTCCTCCATCAAGAAACTTGCACACACAAGATAGATACAAGAGAATAAGAGCGAGATATCCAAGGTGAAGTAATACAATATACCAATGAGATATTTGCTTTATAGCACGGCCAAACGCTCATATTCATCTCATTGTACATTGAACAACTTCGGCCAAAAACACCTCAAAGACATCACAAGAATCACCAAGAGAAGGAGATAGTAGAGATGCTTTGAGAGAGGCAAACAAGTATCACCAAATGAAATACCAAGGATAACCCCATGGTTGGATACAAGATAGCATGCATGAGGGGATTGATACTTGTTACCCGGATGCAATGGTGTTATGTAGTAGATATGAGTTAGTCATAACATCATAGCTCGCCTCCAATAGTCACTTTGACGTGGGCATTACCCTTCGGGTAACCGACATTGCCCTATCCTGTGTAATCTAGTTGGAGGCCCATGAAGGCACTTGAAGGCAAGGCGGGCCACTTGGATGGCGCACCAGAGGATTCCTTGGCGGGCAAGACAAGGAAGCAGCCGAACAAGGAAAGTTTAGATTTAAAACTACTGTAAACCTAGTCGTACTCGGTTAGACCTCTCGAGACCTGGCCCCCTATATAAAGGCCAGGAGAGGGGCTGCCGAGGGACACAATCAATCTTAGCAATCTTAGCCACCAAAAGTCTAGAGCTAGTTCACCGTAGCGCTTAGCCTCTCGACGAGATCTCAGCCGAACTATTCGGCACCCCATTGTAACCCAATATCTTCATAATCAAGATCAGACAGGCAGGATGTAAGGGTTTTACCTCATCGAGGGCCCCGAACCTGGGTAAATCGCTCTCCCCGCTTGTCTGTGAACCGATGTCTCCAGTCAGCTTACAGGATTCCATCAACCCTAAGCCCCAATCGGAGGGCATTGCCGAGGAGTACCCTCGACAATTGGCGCCGTCTGTGGGAACCCTGTCGGCACAAGATCGGTCATCGGCAGAACCAGTCATGTCATCAGCAGCTTCATAGACACCGTCATCGCCAAATCTGGGAAGCCCGATTCGCTTCGGCTCCTACGAATTCACCCCGCACAGCGACTCGTCTCGCTCGACCTTTTCCGATCTACAAGGAAACATGGAGATGACCTTCGGCAGCGTCCACTACAACGTTAACTCGGAAGGAGTCCTTCAGCTACTGGAATCACCCACCTCCGGATCGACGGGTCCAAGCACGTAGTCATCAGTCGACCTTTCGGCTGGTCTGACAGGCTCAACGAGCTCGCCCGCGCCATCGACTCCTCGTTCGACGTCTTCCATGTCGGTTGGATCCGACAGTCCCACATCTTCGGAGATGACTTCGTACTACTACCTAAACTGCGACACCAAGCACGGGCTAGGATCAAGCGACACACCGTTCATCTGCAATGCCCAGTACTCATCGGGAGAGGACAGTATCGACAACATCGTTCGAAGTGTCACCCGAGGAACAGCGCACCACCAGGTTTATGTCACCAACAACACGAGGAATAGGGGAGACGGAGATCGCACCCCCCGTTCCAGCAGGCGAGCAAGTTTTGAAAACAGTGCCAGTAACAACAACAGCGATTACACCATCGCAGAGGAGGAGTGGGAAGCAGCCAAGGCAGCCGTGCTTAACAACACACCGCTCCCTGCAGGGACCAGGGTTGGCACCCTCAACGCTTGCCGCTCCATATTGGAGAAAAACCTGGAACGAATATCCAAAGAACAAGCCACCCTCGAGAGACGCATATCCGCGGCAGACCGATCCAGTGAACGACGAAGAGGCTCGCAAGTAAGCGCCTCTCGAAGCACTCAAGGGGCAGGCAAGCACCGATCAGGATTATCCAGGCTCTCGGAAGACGACGCCAGGGAAATGACGTCGAATCTGACCAAGTCCTTTATGACCACGGACACCGCAGGCATGCCGCGGCCAAAAACCGTCGCAGGAGCGACCGCCAACCACGCTGCATACCTCATCAATCAGCGCCCTGAAGGTTCCATGGCCCAAGCCCACCGAGGTACCCTAGAAAGTCTCGCAATACTGGGAGACAATCTGGTCCCGCGGAAGGAAAAGACCACGTTGCAGGCTAGTGGCTCAAAGCATCATGCGAGAGACGCTCGGGATGAAATCACCCAGAGCAGGATCGACAAAGCAAGGCGACGACGCGCCGCTAGGGAGGAATATGACAGTGACTCTTCGGATGAGAGTCAGGAGAACGACGGCGAGCTAAGGGGAGCTGATTGTTTAAGCTACAAAATCCGTGAGGCGATGCCACCCAGAAAGTTCAAACCCACCCCTAATGACGCCGCCAAATATGATGGGCAGCAGGAGCCAAGGTCCTGGATAGACGACTACTTGCAGACTGTGATTCTGCACAAGGGGAATCAAATAGCAGCAATGCAATGCTTGCAGCTTTACCTAAAGGATTCAGCGCGAGCCTGGTTAAGAGGTCTGCCGAAGGGTTCCATCAAATCATGGGACGATCTAGTAGACGCCTTCGTTGCCAATTTCCAAGCAACGCACAAAAGGCCCGTCGGGATTGAGGAGCTACGGCATTGCCAGCAAAAGCAGAAGGAATCGATGCGCGTATACATCGGGAGATTCACCATGCTCCTAAACGCTGCCGAAGACGTATCTGTCGACAGAGCAATCGTGTCACATCCCGAAATTTTTCTAAATTTTGGAATGTCAAATAAAAATAAATTTAATGCTTGATTGGTTGAACTTGATTGAAAATCCACAAAGAATTAAAACTTTTTGGAGTTATTTAAATGCATTTTCCAAACTATTGTTTTCCAAATACTTTTGGTTTCAAGTATTTTCAAAATCAAACATATTTTGATTTTTACAAATTTTTATAAACTTGTTTGGTATGCGTATGTTAAAACTATTCACACATAGCCATAATGGTATAGTAGTAATAAAATAATATAAAATAACAATTTATAAAATTTAAATCCTTTTATTGTCCTATGTTGAGCAAAATAATTTTACAAACTCGTAGAATTTCGTTTCACTCAAATCGGAGTTACGAAACTCATTTTATCAAAGAAACAAGTAACAGATAAAAAGAAAAAAAAAGAAAAAAAAAACAAGTGGGCCGGCCAGCCGGACCGACCGGCCCAGCGGCAGCCGACCGCACCAGCCGGACGAGACCCAAGTCGGTCGTGCCCAGGTACGTGCCAGGCACCATTTTCCTTTTCCGAACTTACCTTCACTTAAATACGAAAATCTCCTTCTACGCAACTCCAAATTTAGATCCGTTTGTTTCCACGCGTTCCTAACTTCGAGGCCCACCTTTTCCACCGACCTATACTCTATATAAAGCCACCACCACGTCGCAGTTTTGTTTTCCCTTTTCTCCTCTCGAAACCTAGATCAACGAAATCTCAACTCGTTGTTTTGACCACCAGAACCACCTCAAATCGCTTCGGGCTCTACACGAAAGTTGTAGATCTCGTCAAGGTCTTTCAATCCCGACCAATCGCATCTCTTTTCGTCCACCATACACGGATAATTTCGCATCGCAAGGCGTCAGGTCTGACAAAGGGAATCTTCAATTAGTTCGTGCTCGTTCCACGAAATCCAAATTCCTTTGGTGAGTATGTAGATCTGATCATCCTCTACAACTTTCATGTTGAAAGTTTTTGGATTTGATTTACGGATTTATCGCTCATCTACAGATCCATTTCGAGTCAACTGGAGCCAAATCGAGTTTCAAAACTATCTCGAATCGTCATGACTTCAACACGGAAGTTGTTCCTCTCGTCAAGATCTTTCCATTGCCGCGAGTCTCACCTTGTTTCGTTCACCGAGCAAGGAGAAAAACGTGTTACAAGATTCAGATTTTATAAGGTATAACCCAGATCTTGTCAAACTAATTGTACCATTGTGAAAAGTAATTTGTTCGTTAAATAGATCTATTAATTCTATACAACTTTGATGTACAAAGTTTTTCCATCTGAGCAACTTTTTCTGTCAACATTTATGACATCATCATGACATGAGCATAGTCAACTCAGTCTGGTCAAAGTCAAACTACAGTCAAGAAAGATCAGCAGATAATGAAGATCAGCAAGATCTGATCAGCGTCTCAGTCAAACTTGGTCAAACTCGTTTTAAATTTAATTTTAAATATCAGATTATATGTCCAATTTAGAAATTCATTATAAAATCATCCAGAGGTCCAAAATTTGCAAATTTTATATCGTTGGAAAGCTTATAAGCTGTAGAATCCAAATATGAAATGATACTGTATAGGTTTTGATACGTCTCCGACGTATCGATAATTTCTTATGTTCCATGCCACATTATTGATGATATCTACATGTTTTATGCATACTTTATGTCATATTTATGCGTTTTCCGGAACTAACCTATTGACGAGATGCCGAAGGGCCAGTTGCTGTTTTCTGCTGTTTTTGGTTTCAGAAATCCTAGTAAGGAAATATTCTCGGAATCGGACGAAATCAACGCCCAGCATCTTAGAATCCCCGGAAGCATCCAGAACACCCGAGAGTCGCTAGAGTGGACCCACAGGGGGCCTAGGAGATAGGCCGGCGCGTCCCAGGCCCTGGCCGCGCCGCCTTATGGTGACACCGCCTCTTCGACCCTCCGACGCCGCCTCTTCGCCTATTTAAGGTCCCTGACCTAAAACTTCGATACGAAAAAGCCACGGTACGAGAAACCTTCCAGAGCCGCCGCCATCGCGAAGCCAAGATCTGAGGGACATGACTCTCTGTTCCGGCACGCCGCCGGGACGGGGAAGTGCCCCCGGAAGGCTTCTCCATCGACACCACCGCCATCTTCATCACCGCTGTTGTCTCCCATGAGGAGGGAGTAGTTCTCCATCGAGGCTCAGGGCTGTACCGGTAGCTATGTGGTTCATCTCTCTCCTATGTACTTCAATACAATAATCTCATGAGCTGCCTTACATGATTGAGATTCATATGATGATGCTTGTAATCTAGATGTCATTATGCTAGTCAAGTGGATTTTACTTATGTGATCTCCGGAGACTCCTTGTCCCACGTGTGTAAAGGTGACAGTGTGTGCACCGTGTGGGTCTCTTAGGCTATATTTCACAGAATACTTATTCACTGTTATGAATGGCATAGTGAAGTAAAGGTGACGGTGTGTGCATCATATGATGATGCTTGTCCCACGTGTGTAAAGGTGACAGTGTGTGCACCGTGTGGGTCTCTTAGGCTTTATTTCACAGAATACTTATTCACTGTTATGAATGGCATAGTGAAGTGCATATTTATATCTCTTTATGATTGCAATGTGTTTTGTATCACAATTTATCTATGTGGTACTCTAGTGATGTTATTAAAGTAGTTTATTCCTCCTGCACGGTGTAATGGTGACAGTGTGTGCATCGTGTTAGTACTTGGCGTAGATTATGATTGTGATCTCTTGTAGATTATGAAGTTAACTATTGCTATGATGGTATTGATGTGATCTATGCCTCCTTTCATAGCGTGAAGGTGACAGTGTGCATGCTATGTTAGTACTTGGTTTGGTTGTGTTGATCTATCATGCACTCTAAGGTTATTTAAATATGAACATCGAATATTGTGGAGCTTGTTAACTCCGGCATTGAGGGTTCGTGTAATCCTACACAGTTAGTGGTGTTCATCATCCAACAAGAGAGTGTAGAGTCTAGCATCTATTTATTTATTCTGTTATGTGATCAATATTGAGAGTGTCCACTAGTGAAAGTATAATCCCTAGGCCTTGTTCCTAAATACTGCTATCGCTGCTTGTTTACTGTTTTACTGCATCTCTACTGCCTGCAATATTACCACCATTAACCACACGCCAGCAAGCACTTTTCTGGTGCCGTTGCTACTGCTCATACTTATTCATACCACCTGTATTTCACTATCTCTTCGCCGAACTAGTGCACCTATTAGGTGTGTTGGGGACACAAGAGACTTCTTGCTTTGTGGTTGCAGGGTTGCATGAGAGGGATATCTTTGACCTCTTCCTCCCTGAGATCGATAAACCTTGGGTGATCCACTTAAGGGAAATTTGCTGCTGTTCTACAAACCTCTGCTCTTTGAGGCCCAACACTGTCTACAAGAATAGAAGCTCCCGTAGACATCAAGCACTTTTCTGGCGCCGTTGCCGGGGAGGAAAGGTAAAAGGCACTCATACTTCGGTTCCAGGTAACAGTACTTTTCTGGCGCCATTGTGTTTGTGCTCGAAGCTATTTCCTTTAGATCCTGCAATTGCATCTTTTTGTTTCTTGTTTACACTAGCTAGGCATAATGGAAAACAACAAAAATATGAGAGATCTTTATGAACTTTATCTTGAATTAGGACATGATGTGTTTGAAGAGAGAATTAAAAAACCCATGGAACTTTATATGCATGCTAATGGGAATGTTATTAATATGAATGCTTTGAACACTATTGTTGCCAATGCTATGGAAAATTCTAAGCTTGGGGAAGCTGGTTTTGATGAGCATGATCTTTTTAGTCCCCCAAGCATTGAGGAGAAAATTTACTTTGATGATACTTTGCCTCCTATTTATGATGATTATAATGATAGTAGCCTTTTGGTACCGCCTGTAATGGAGGATGAATTTGATTATGATTACAATATGCCTCCTATATTTGATGATGAGAATAATAATGATAGCTACTTTGTCGAATTTGCTCCCACTACAACTAATAAAATTGATTATGCTTATGTTGGGAGTAGTAATAATTTTATGCATGAGACTCATGATAAGAATGCTTTATGTGATAGTTATATTGTTGAGTTTGCTCATGATGCTACTGAAAGTTATTATGAGAGAGGAAAATATGGTTGTAGAAATTTTCATGTTACTAAAACACCTCTCTATGTGCTGAAATTTTTGAAGCTACACTTGTTTTATCTTCCTATGCTTGTTACTTTGCTCTTCATGAACTTGTTTATTTACAAGATTCCATTTCATAGGAAGCATGTTAGGTTTAAATTTGTTTCGTACTTGCTTCTTGATGCTCTCTTTTGCTTCAAATACTATTTCTTGCGAGTGCATCATTAAAACTGCTGAGCCCATCTTAATGGCTATAAAGAAAGAACTTCTTGGGAGATAACCCATGTGTTTATTTTGCTACAGTAATTTTGTTTTATATTTGAGTCTTGGAAGTTGTTACTACTGTAGCAACCTCTCCTTATCTTAGTTTTGTGCATTGTTGTGCCAAGTAAAGTCGTTGATAGTAAGGTTCATACTAGATTTGGATTACTGCGCAGAAACAGATTTCTTTGCTGTCACGAATCTGGGCAAAATTCTCTGTAGGTAACTCAAAAAATTATGCCAATTTACGTGAGTGATCCTCAAATATGTACTCAACTTTCATTCAATTTGAGCATTTTCATTTGAGCAAGTCTGGTGCCTCTTTAAAATTCGTATTTACGGACTGTTCTGTTTTGACAGATTCTGCCTTTTATTTCGCATTGCCTCTTTTGCTATGTGGGATGGATTTCTTTGTTCCATTAACTTCCAGTAGCTTTGGGCAATGTCCAAAAGTGTTAAGAATGATTGTGCCACCTCTGAACATGTGAATTTTGATTATGCACTAACCCTCTAATGAGTTTGTTTCGAGTTTGGTGTGGAGGAAGTTTTCAAGGGTCAAGAGAGGAGGATGATATACTATGATCAAGGAGAGTGAAAGCTCTAAGCTTGGGGATGCCCCGGTGGTTCATCCCTGCATATTTCAAGAAGACTCAAGCATCTAAGCTTGGGGATGCCCAAGGCATCCCCTTCTTCATCGACAACATTATCAGGTTCCTCCCTTGAAACTATATTTTTATTCGGTCACATCTTATGTACTTTACTTGGAGCGTCTGTTTGTTTTTGTTTTTGTTTGAATAAATGCTTGTGTGGGAGAGAGACACGCTCCGCTGGTTCATATGAACACATGTGTTCTTAGCTTTTAATTTTCATGGCGAAGGTTGAAACTGCTTCGTTAATTGTTATATGGTTGGAAACGGGAAATGCTACATGTAGTAATTGGTAAAATGTCTTGGATAATTTGATACTTGGCAATTGTTATGCTCATGTTTAAGCTCTTGCATCATATACTTTGCACCTATTAGTGAAGAAATACATAGAGCTTGCTAAAATTTGGTTTGCATAATTGGTCTCTCTAAGGTCTAGATAATTTCTAGTATTGAGTTTGAACAACAAGGAAGACGGTGTAGAGTCTTATAATGTTTACAATATGTCTTTTATGTGAGTCTTGCTGCATGATGGCGTGTATTTCACACGTTCGTTGGGCAACCCCAAGAGGAAGGTATGATGCGCACAGCAGCAAGTTTTCCCTCAGAAAGAAACCAAGGTTTATCGAACCAGGAGGAGCCAAGAAGCACGTTGAAGGTTGATGGCGGCGGGATGTAGTGCGGCGCAACACCAGGGATTCCGGCGCCAACGTGGAACCTGCACAACACAACCAAAGTACTTTGCCCCAACGAAACAGTGAGGTTGTCAATCTCACCGGCTTGCTGTAACAAAGAGTTAACCGTATTGTGTGGAAGATGATTGTTTGCAGAAAACAGTAGAACAAAGATTGCAAGAGATTGTATTTCAGTAAAGAGAATTGGACCGGGGTCCACAGTTCACTAGAGGTGTCTCTCCCATAAGACGAACAGCATGTTGGGTGAACAAATTACAGTTGGGCAATTGACAAATAAAGAGGGCATGACCATGCACATACATATCATGATGAGTATTGTGAGATTTAATTGGGCATTACGACAAAGTACATAGACCGTCATCCAACTGCATCTATGCCTAAAAAGTCCACCTTCAGGTTATCATCCGAACCCCCTCCAGTATTAAGTTGCAAACAACAAACAATTGCATTAAGTATGGTGCGTAATGTAACTAGTGACTACATCCTTGAACATAGCACTAATGTTTTATCCCTAGTGGCAACAGCACAACACAACCTTAGAACTTTCTGTCACTGTCCTGTGTCAATGTGCATGAACCCACTATCGAGCATAAGTACTCCCTCTTGGAGTTACAAGCATCTACTTGGCCAGAGCATCTACTAGTAACGGAGAGCATGCAAGATCATAAACAACACATAAGCATAACTTTGATAATCAACATAACAAGTATTCTCTATTCATCGGATCCCAACAAACGCAACATATAGAATTACAGATAGATGATGATGAGGACATCCCAACCTCCGATTTGAAGGCATATCTTGGTGAAAAAGATGAGACTACGTCGAGGACGACTTCAATTCAAGTAGGGGAGGATGATGAGGACATCTCTATGATAGATACAACCAATACTCCTACAGCCACATTTCAGGTAGAGTCGTTACTAGGAATCTTTCCTGATAAATATGCGAATATGATGCTGCCTAAATCAAATGTATTTATATTATTTAGGAATGGATCTAGCATGGACGCCAAGCATTGGATTAGGAACGTGCATGGAGATGGCATCAGACCTGCAAGGATTCAGGATGGCGTTGCAAGCGAGGATTTCAGAACATTGAAGCCACCATAGTGAAGCAATGATGCTTGGATGAATTATACAAGTTACTACATCATAAAATTCGTCCAAAGAGTTATTTATGGTGCTGCGTCACCTTATTTAATGGGCTAGGCCCATGTATTTTCGGATTAGGTATTTTAGGGAATTTTAAGAGGCCATATAAGTGGAGGAAGGCCCATTTAGGGGTGTTTTTGGCCAACCCTAGCTGGTTGGACGAAAATCCCTTCACTTCCCCCATATATATCCCTCTGTAGCCGTCATTAGAACTTGGATTTTGATTAGACTAAAAGTTAGCCATTGCTGCAACTCTCGTGTACTTCTTTTGAGGCCAACGCCCAGAACAAGACCGACTATTCGGAATCCCACCTTTTCAATAAAGCTTTCATCTATATCCGCAATATTCTGATTGCAATATTAGTTCTTACTTGTTCTCGATTTCAGGTAGGAATTAAGACCCTCGCTGGTCAGGCTGATCGTGCTCCCGCAAGATCAGTAACTTCCGGAGATTGTCCTAGCGATTGCATTGGCGCACGAGCTTTGCACGTGTAGTCGGATCGTCAAGCACGAACTCCACCAACAAATCGAATTATCCCCATCTCATCGAAAGATCGGACACCTTTGCCCTATCAGATGATCTTGATCATGTTAGGCAGCTCACAAGATCCGACAATGATAGCACAATGGGGAGAAGACAACCATCTAGCTACTGCTATGGACCCATAGTCCAGGGGTAGACTACTCACACATCACACCGGAGGCGACCATGGCGGCGTAGAGGCCGCCGGGAGATGAGTCCCCTCTCCGGCCGGGTGCCGGAGGCGATCTCCGGGATCCCCCGAGATGGGATCGGCGGCGGCGTCTCTGGAAGGTTTTCCGTATCGTGGTTCTCAGATCGGGGGTTTCGTCACGGAGACTTTTTATAGGCGGAAGGGCAGGTCAAGAGGCGGCACGGGGCCCCACACCACAGGGCCGCGCGGCCAAGGGGCCGCGCCGCCCTATGGTGTGGCCCCTCCGTGGCCCCTCTTCGTCTCTCCTTCGGACTTCGGAAGCTTCGTGAGAAAATAGGCCCCTGGGCTTTGATTTCGTCCAATTCCGAGAATATTTCCTTACTAGGATTTACGAAACCAAAAACAGCAGAACAAAGAATCGGCACTTCGGCATCTTGTTAATAGGTTAGTTCCGTAAAATGCACGAATATGACATAAAGTGTGCATAAAACATGTAGATAACATCAATAATGTGGCATGGAACATAAGAAATTATCGATACGTCTGAGACGTATCAGCATCCCTGCTTAGTTCTGCTCGTCCCGAGCAGGTAAAACGATAACACAGATAATTTCTGGAGTGACATGCCATCATAATCTTGATCATACTATTTGTAAAGCATATGTAGTGAATGCAGCGATCAAAACAATGTATATGACATGAGTAAACAAGTGAATCATATAGCAAAGACTTTTCATGAATGGCACTTCAAGACAAGCATCAATAAGTCTTGCATAAGAGTTAACTCATAAAGCAATAATTCAAAGTAAAGATATTGAAGCAACACAAAAGAAGATTAAGTTTCAGCGGTTGCTTTCAACTTGTAACATGTATATCTCATGGACATTGTCAACATAGAGTAATATAATAAGTGCAATAAGCAAATATGTAGGAATCAATGCACAATTCACACAAGTGTTTGCTTCTTGAGGTGGAGAGAAATAGGTGAACTGACTCAACATTGAAAGTAAAAGAATGGTCCTCCATAGAGGAAAAGCATCGATTGCTATATTTGTGCTAGAGCTTTGATTTTAAAAACATGAAACAATTTTGTCAACGGTAGTAATAAAGCATATGCATCATGTAAATTATATCTTATAAGTTGCAAGCCTCATGCATAGCGTACTAATAGTGCCCGCACCTTGTCCTAATTAGCTTGGACTACCGGGTCATCACAATGCATTGTTTTTACCAAGTGTCACAAAGGGGTACCTCTATGCCGCCTGTACAAAGGTCTAAGGAGAAAGCTCGCATTGGATTTCTCGCTATTGATTATTCTTCAACTTAGACATCCATACTGGGACAACATAGACAACAGATAATGGACTCCTCTTTTATGCATAAGCATATAACAACAATTAATAATTTTCTCATTTGAGATTTGAGGATTGTTGTCCAAAATCAAAACTTCCACCATGGATCATGGCTTTAGTTAGTGGCCCAATGTTCTTCTCTAACATATGCATGCTTAACCATATGGTGGTAGATCTCTCTTACTTCAGACAAGACGAACATGCATAGCAACTCACATGAAATTCAACAATGAAAAGTTGATGGCGTCCCCAGTGAACATGGTTATCGCACAACAAGCAACTTAATAAGAGATAAAGTGCATAATCACATATTCAATACCACAATAGTTTTTAAGCTATTTGTCCCATGAGCTATATATTGCAAAGGTGAATGATGGAATTTTAAAGGTAGCACTCAAGCAATTTACTTTGGAATGGCGGAAAATACCATGTAGTATAGGTAGGTATGGTGGACACAAATGGCATAGTGGTTGGCTCAAGTATTTTGGATGCATGAGAAGTATTCCCTCTCGATACAAGGTTTAGGCTAGCAAGGCTTATTTGAAACAAACACAAGGATGAACCGGTGCAGCAAAACTCACATAAAAGACATATCGAAAACATTATAAGACTCTACACCGTCTTCCTTGTTGTTCAAACTCAATACTAGAAATTATCTAGACCTTAGAGAAACCAAATATGCAAACCAAATTTTAGCATGCTCTATGTATTTCTTCATTAATGGGTGCAAAGCATATGATGCAAGAGCTTAAACATGAGCACAACAATTGCCAAGTATCACATTACCCAAGACATTTATAGCAATTACTACATGTATCATTTTCCAATTCCAACCATATAACAATTTAACGAAGGAGAAACTTCGCCATGAATACTATGAGTAGAAACCAAGGACATACTTGTCCATATGCTACAGCGGAGCGTGTCTCTCTCCCATAAAGTGAATGCTAGGATCCATTTTATTCAAACAAAACAAAAAACAAAAACAAACCGACGCTCCAAGAAAAAGCACATAAGATGTGATGGAATAAAAATATAGTTTCAGGGGAGGAACCTGATAATGTTGTCGATGAAGAAGGGGATGCCTTGGGCATCCCCAAGCTTAGACGCTTGAGTCTTCTTGATATATGCAGGGGTGAACCACCGGGTGCATCCCCAAGCTTAGAGCTTTCACTCTCCTTGATCATGTTGCATCATACTCCTCTCTTGATCCTTGAAAACTTCCTCCACACCAAACTCGAAACAACTCATTAGAGGGTTAGTGCACAATATAAATTGACATATTCAGAGGTGACACAATCATTCTTAACACTTCTGAACATTGCATAATGCTACTGGACATTAATGGATCAAAGAAATTCATCCAACATAGCGAAAGAGGCAATGCGAAATAAAAGGCAGAATCTGTCAAAACAGAACAGTTCGTATTGACGAATTTTAAAATGGCACCAGACTTGCTCAAATGAAAATGCTCAAATTGAATGAAAGTTGCGTACATATCTGAGGATCATGCACGTAAATTGGCTTAATTTTCTGAGCTACCTACAGGGAGGTGGACCTAGATTCGTGACAGCAAAGAAATCTGGAACTGTGCAGTAATCCAAATCTAGTACTTACTTTTCTATCAACGGCTTAACTTGGCACAACAAAACACAAAACTAAGATAAGGAGAGGTTGCTACAGTAGTAAACAACTTCCAAGACACAAAATAAAAACAAAGTACTGTAGGTAAAAACATGGGTTGTCTCCCATAAGCGCTTTTCTTTAACGCCTTTCAGCTAGGCGCTAAAGTGTGTATCAAGTATTATCAAGAGACGAAGTGTCAACATCATAATTTGTTCTCATAATAGAGTCAAAAGGTACCTTCATTCTCTTTCTAGGGAAGTGTTCCATACCTTTCTTGAGAGGAAATTGATATTTTATATTACCTTCCTTCATATCAATAACAGCACCAACAGTTCGAAGAAAAGGTCTTCCCAATATAATGGGACAAGATGCATTGCATTCAATATCCAAGACAACAAAATCAACGGGAACAAGGTTATTGTTAACGGTAATGCGAACATTATCAACTTTACCCAAAGGTTTCTTTGTAGAATGATCAGCAAGATTAACATCCAAATAATAATTTTTCAGCGGTGGCAAGTCAAGCATATTATAAATTTTCTTAGGCATAACAGAAATACTTGCACCAAGATCACATAAAGCATTACAATCAAAATCTTTAACCTTCATCTTAATGATGGGCTCCCAACCATCCTCTAGCTTTTTAGGAATAGAGGCTTCGCGCTCTAATTTCTCTTCTCTAGCTTTTATGAGAGCATTTGTAATATGATGCGTGAAAGCCAAATTTATAGCACTAGCATTAGGACTTTTAGCAAGTTTTTGCAAAAACTTTATAACTTCAGAGATGTGGCAATCATCAAAATTCAAACCATTATAATCTAAAGCAATGGGATCATCATCCCCAATGTTGGAAAAAATTTCAGCAGCTTTATCACAGGCAGTTTCAGCAGTTTTAGCAGTTTCAGGCAGTTTTTCGCGCTTTGCATTAGAAGTGGAAACATTGCTAACACCAATTCTTTTATTAGTATTAGTGGGAGGTGCAGCAACATGTGTAGCATTAGCATTACTAGTGGTGGTAATAGTCCAAACTTTAACTATATTCTTTTCTTTAGCTAGTTTTTCATTTTCTTCTCTATCCCACCTAGCACGCAGTTCAGCCATTAATCTTATATTCTCATTAATTCTAACTTGAATGGCATTTGCTGTAGTAGTAATTTTATTATGATGATTCTCATTAGGCAAAACTTTTGATTTCAAAAGATCAACATCAGCAGCAAGACTATCGACTTTAGAAGCAAGTATATCAATTTTCCCAAGCTTTTCTTCAACAGATTTGTTAAAAGCGGTTTGTGTACTAATAAATTCTTTAAGCATGGCTTCAAGTCCAGGGGGTGAATTCCTATTATTGTTGTAAGAATTCCCATAAGAATTACCATAGCCGTTGCCATTATTATAAGGATATGGTCTATAGTTGTTACTAGAATTATTCCGGTAAGCATTGTTGTTGAAATTATTATTTTTAATGAAGTTTACATCAACATGTTCTTCTTGTGCAACCAATGAAGCTAACGGAACATTATTAGGATCAATATTAGTCCTATCATTCACAAGCATAGACATAATAGCATCAATCTTATCACTCAAGGAAGAGGTTTCTTCGACAGAATTTACCTTCTTACCTTGTGGAGCCCTTTCCGTGTGCCATTCAGAGTAGTTGATCATCATATTATCAAGAAGCTTTGTTGCTTCACCAAGAGTGATGGACATAAAGGTACCTCCAGCAGCTGAATCCAATAAATTCCGTGAAGAAAAATTTAGTCCTGCATAGAAGGTTTGGATGATCATCCAAGTAGTCAGTCCATGGGTTGGGCAATTTTTAACCAGAGATTTCATTCTTTCCCAAGCTTGAGCAACATGTTCAGTATCTAATTGTTTAAAATTCATTATGCTACTCCTCAAAGATATAATTTTAGCAGGGGGATAATATCTACCAATAAAAGCATCCTTGCATTTAGTCCATGAATCAATACTATTCTTAGGCAGAGATAGCAACCAATCTTTAGCTCTTCCTCTTAATGAGAAAGGGAACAATTTTAGTTTAATAATATCACCATCTACATCTTTATATTTTTGCATTTCACATAATTCAACAAAATTATTAAGATGGGCAGCAGCATCATCAGAACTAACACCAGAAAATTGCTCTCGCATAACAAGATTCAGTAAAGCAGTGTTTAATTTCAAAGAATTCTGCTGTAGTAGCAGGTGGAGCAATAGGTGTGCATAAGAAATCATTATTATTTGTGGTTGTGAAGTCACACAACTTAGTATTTTCAGGGTTGGCCATTTTAGCAACAGTAAATAAAGCAAACTAGATAAAGTAAATGCAAGTAAACTAATTTTTTTGTGTTTTAGATATAGCAAACAAGATAGCAAATAAAGTAAAACTAGCAACTAATTTTTTTGTATTTTGATTTAGTGCAGCAAACAAAGTAGTAAATAAAACTAAGCAAGACAAAAACAAAGTAAAGAGATTGAGAAGTGGAGACTCCCCTTGCAGCGTGTCTTGATCTCCCCGGCAACGGCGCCAGAAATCTATGCTTGATGGCGTGTATTTCACACGTTCGTTGGGCAACCCCAAGAGGAAGGTATGATGCGCACAGCAGCAAGTTTTCCCTCAGAAAGAAACCAAGGTTTATCGAACCAGGAGGAGCCAAGAAGCACGTTGAAGGTTGATGGCGGCGGGATGTAGTGCGGCGCAACACCAGGGATTCCGGCGCCAACGTGGAACCTGCACAACACAACCAAAGTACTTTGCCCCAACGAAACAGTGAGGTTGTCAATCTCACCGGCTTGCTGTAACAAAGAGTTAACCGTATTGTGTGGAAGATGATTGTTTGCAGAAAATAGTAGAACAAGTATTGCAGTAGATTGTATTTCAGTAAAGAGAATTGGACCGGGGTCCACAGTTCACTAGAGGTGTCTCTCCCATAAGACGAACAGCATGTTGGGTGAACAAATTACAGTTGGGCAATTGACAAATAAAGAGGGCATGACCATGCACATACATATCATGATGAGTATTGTGAGATTTAATTGGGCATTACGACAAAGTACATAGACCGTCATCCAACTGCATCTATGCCTAAAAAGTCCACCTTCAGGTTATCATCCGAACCCCCTCCAGTATTAAGTTGCAAACAACAGACAATTGCATTAAGTATGGTGCGTAATGTAACTAGTGACTACATCCTTGAACATAGCACTAATGTTTTATCCCTAGTGGCAACAGCACAACACAACCTTAGAACTTTCTGTCACTGTCCCAGGTGTCAATGCAGGCATGAACCCACTATCGAGCATAAGTACTCCCTCTTGGAGTTACAAGCATCTACTTGGCCAGAGCATCTACTAGTAACGGAGAGCATGCAAGATCATAAACAACACATAAGCATAACTTTGATAATCAACATAACAAGTATTCTCTATTCATCGGATCCCAACAAACGCAACATATAGAATTACAGATAGATGATCTTGATCATGTTAGGCAGCTCACAAGATCCGACAATGATAGCACAATGGGGAGAAGACAACCATCTAGCTACTGCTATGGACCCATAGTCCAGGGGTAGACTACTCACACATCACACCGGAGGCGACCATGGCGGCGTAGAGTCCTCCGGGAGATGATTCCCCTCTCCGGCAGGGTGCCGGAGGCGATCTCCTGGATCCCCCGAGATGGGATCGGCGGCGGCGGCGTCTCTGGAAGGTTTTCCGTATCGTGGTTCTCGCACTGGGGTTTCGTCACGGAGACTTTTTATAGGCGGAAGGGCAGGTCAAGAGGCGGCACGGGGGCCCCACACCACAGGGCCGCGCGGCCAAGGGGGGCCGCGCCGCCCTATGGTGTGGCCCCTCCGTGGCCCCTCTTCGTCTCTCCTTCGGACTTCTGGAAGCTTCGTGAGAAAATAGGCCCCTGGGCTTTGATTTCGTCCAATTCCGAGAATATTTCCTTACTAGGATTTCTGAAACCAAAAACAGCAAGAAAACAAAGAATCGGCACTTCGGCATCTTGTTAATAGGTTAGTTCCAGAAAATGCACGAATATGACATAAAGTGTGCATAAAACATGTAGATAACATCAATAATGTGGCATGGAACATAAGAAATTATCGATACGTCGGAGACGTATCACTGCACCGGTTCATCCTTGTGTTTGTTTCAAATAAACCTTGCTAGCCTAAGCCTTGTATCGAGAGGGAATACTTCTCATGCATCCAAAATACTTGAGCCAACCACTATGCCATTTGTGTCCACCATACCTACCTACTACATGGTATTTCTCCGCCATTCCAAAGTAAATTGCTTGAGTGCTGCCTTTAAATTTCTATCCTTCACCTTTGCAATATATAGCTCATGGGACAAATAGCCTAAAAACTATTGTGGTATTGAATATGTACTTATGCACTTTATCTCTTATTAAGTTGCTTGTTGTGCGATAACCATGTTCCTGGGGACGCCATCAACTACTCTTTGTTGAATATCATGTGAGTTGCTATGCATGTTCGTCTTGTCTGAAGTAAGGGAGATTTACCGCTAGAATGGTTAGAGCATGCATAATGTTAGAGAAGAACATTGGGCCGCTAACTAAAGCCATGATCCATGGTGGAAGTTTCAGTTTTGGACAAACATCCTCAATCTCATATGAGAAAATTAATTGTTGTTGAATGCTTATGCATAAAAGAGGAGTCCATTATCCGTTGTCTATGTTGTCCCGGTATGGATGTCTAAGTTGAGAATAATCAATAGCGAGAAATCCGATGCGAGCTTTCTCCTTAGACCTTTGTACAGGCGGCATAGAGGTACCCCTTTGTGACACTTGGTTAAAACATGTGCATTGCAATGATAATCCAGGTAATCCGAGCTAATTAGGACAACGTGCGGGCACTATTAGTATACTATGCATGAGGCTTGCAACTTGTAGGATATAATTTACATAACACATATGCTTTATTACTACCGTTGACAAAATTGTTTCTTGTTTTCAAAATCAAAGCTCTAGCACAAATATAGCAATCGATGCTTTCCTCTGCGAAGGGCCATTCTTTTACTTTTATGTTGAGTCAGTTCACTTATCTCTCTCCACCTCAAGAAGCAAACACTTGTGTGAACTGTGCATTGATTCCTACATACTTGCATATTGCACTTGTTATATTACTCTATGTTGACAATATCCATGAGATATACATGTTACAAGTTGAAAGCAACCGCTGAAACTTAATCTTCCTTTGTGTTGCTTCAATACCTTTACTTTGAATTATTGCTTTATGAGTTAACTCTTATGCAAGACTTATTGATGCTTGTCTTGAAAGTACTATTCATGAAAAGTCTTTGCTATACGATTCATTTGTTTACTCATGTCATTTACCATTGTTTTGGATCGCTGCATTCATTACATATGCTTACAATAGTATGATCAAGGTTATGATGGTATGTCACTCCAGAAATTATCTTTGTTATCGTTTACCTGCTCGGGACGAGCAGAAACTAAGCTTGGGGATGCTGATACGTCTCCGACGTATCGATAATTTCTTATGTTCCATGCCACATTACTGATGATATCTACATGTTTTATGCATACTTTATGTCATATTTATGCGTTTTCCGGAACTAACCTATTGACGAGATGCCGAAGGGCCAGTTGCTGTTTTCTGCTGTTTTTGGTTTCAGAAATCCTAGTAAGGAAATATTCTCGGAATCGGACGAAATCAACGCCCAGCATCTTAGAATCCCCGGAAGCATCCAGAACACCCGAGAGTCGCCAGAGTGGACCCACAGGGGGCCCAGGAGGTAGGCCGGTGCGACCCAGGCCCTGGCCGCGCCGCCTTATGGTGACACCGCCTCTTCGACCCTCCGACGCCGCCTCTTCGCCTATTTAAGGTCCCTGACCTAAAACTTCGATACGAAAAAGCCACGGTACGAGAAACCTTCCAGAGCCGCCGCCATCGCGAAGCCAAGATCTGGGGGACAGGACTCTCTGTTCCGGCACGCCGCCGGGATGGGGAAGTGCCCCCGGAAGGCTTCTCCATCGACACCACCGCTGCTGTCTCCCATGAGGAGGGAGTAGTTCTCCATCGAGGCTCGGGGCTGTACCGGTAGCTATGTGGTTCATCTCTCTCCTATGTACTTCAATACAATAATCTCATGAGCTGCCTTACATGATTGGGATTCATATGATGATGCTTGTAATCTAGATGTCATTATGCTAGTCAAGTGGATTTTACTTATGTGATCTCCGGAGACTCCTTGTCCCACGTGTGTAAAGGTGACAGTGTGTGCACCGTGTGGGTCTCTTAGGCTATATTTCACAGAATACTTATTCACTGTTATGAATGGCATAGTGAAGTGCTTATTTATATCTCTTTATGATTGCAATGTGTTTTGTATCACAATTTATCTATGTGGTACTCTAGTGATGTTATTAAAGTAGTTTATTCCTCCTGCACGGTGTAATGGTGACAGTGTGTGCATCGTGTTAGTACTTGGCGTAGATTATGATTGTGATCTCTTGTAGATTATGAAGTTAACTATTGCTATGATGGTATTGATGTGATCTATGCCTCCTTTCGTAGCGTGAAGGTGACAGTGTGCATGCTATGTTAGTACTTGGTTTGGTTGTGTTGATCTATCATGCACTCTAAGGTTATTTAAATATGAACATCGAATATTGTGGAGCTTGTTAACTCCGGCATTGAGGGTTCGTGTAATCCTACACAGTTAGTGGTGTTCATCATCCAACAAGAGAGTGTAGAGTCTAGCATCTATTTATTTATTCTGTTATGTGATCAATGTTGAGAGTGTCCACTAGTGAAAGTATAATCCCTAGGCCTTGTTCCTAAATATCGCTATCGTCGCTTGTTTATCGTTTTCATCGCATCTCTATCGCCGCAATATTACCACCATCAACCACACGCCAAATAAGCACTTTTCTGGTGCCGTTGCTACTGCTCATACTTATTCATACCACCTGTATTTCACTATCTCTTCGCCGAACTAGTGCACCTATTAGGTGTGTTGGGGACACAAGAGACTTCTTGCTTTGTGGTTGCAGGGTTGCATGAGAGGGATATCTTTGACCTCTTCCTCCCTGAGATCGATAAACCTTGGGTGATCCACTTAAGGGAAACTTGCTGCTGTTCTACAAACCTCTGCTCTTGGAGGCCCAACACTGTCTACAAGAATAGAAGCTCCCGTAGACATCAGGTTTTGTGTTAGATTTTGCGTCATAATTCAAATAGTTAAGTTAAGCCTTTCATACTATAAAATTTGTATAAAATAATCTACTGGGCCAAATCTTATGTTTTTGTACTTTCTGGAATTCTCAAGTCATGTACTTCAACATGATATAGGAGTTGTACAACTTTGACACGTGCACAAACTTGCTTTAGTAAAATCTATACAAGTCAGTAATTTGATGATAATTTAAATTCTATAATTCATTTTTGAATAATTCCAATTGGTCTAATCTTGTACTACTGTAACCTATCCAGGGAAGTCAAGTTTATATTTTTACTAAACATAAATCTTGCGGTAGCTAATTAATAAGGTTGTGTATGTTAAGTAGATACTCAATTATTGTTTTTCTAAACCAAATTAAATACCTAGGAAGCTTTATTATTATTGCACATATCAGAGAACACACAATACAACACATACACACTACCTCTCTTGTGAAATAAATTGGTGCATAGCATGCATGCATGTCTATGATTGTTCATATCGAATGTTTGTTTATTTTTGTTGTTGTTCACTACAAGAAAAGTTCTGATAGGCAACGTCCCAAAATCGTCCGCTAAGGGGTGTTTTTCGTCGCCTATGGGCCTAACCCGACGATATGGGTTCTGTTGTCGAAACTGCGCCAGGCAAAGTCCTACCACGTTTTTTCCGGTCCGTCGCGCTTGGGTGCCCTTCCGCCACAGAAAATCGGACCGTTGCAGAAGTGTTTCCGGGAGCCTGTTGATCGCCGACGTCATGCAACCGACACGTGGCGTACGCCGTTAATCGTGAAGCACGGCGTTAACCGCCGAAACCCGTGGTAGATGGTAGGCCCACACGAGGCTCGCCACGTCTTAAGCGGGCCGCCCATTAAGTTTGCGCCGGGCCACCGACTTAGTTTGACCGGTCAACTATATAGCCGGGCTGGTCCATTAGTTACGTGGGCCGGCCTAACCTCTAAGGTTGACCGGTCAAAACATTAATGGGCCGCCCACTAAGCATGTGGGCCGGCCGAATGCACTGATTTGACCATTCAAGAGTCACAATGGCCGGGCCACAATACATGTGGGACCCACTTTCATGTTATCGGGCCGGCCCATTTACCAAGTGGGGTCCACCTTCAAGCAAGTGGGCCGGCCCAATAAGCACGTGGGTACCACTATACTGCTAAACTGGCTAGCCAATTTAGTGCGTGGGGTCCACATTAGATCAAATGGGCCGCCCACCAAGCCGGGGTCGGCCAAAAGCACAGTGTGGATCCCACTTTCCCGTTAATGGGCCACCCATTTAGTATGTGGGGTCCACCATATAGCAAGTGGGTCGCCCAACAAGATAGTGGGTCGGGCCAAAAACACAGTGGGTCCCACTTTCCAGCTTAAAGGGCCGACCCATTTAGTATGTGGGGTCCACCATATAGCAAGTGGGCCGCCCAACAAGCTAGTGTGCCGGCCAAAAGCACAGGTGGATCCCACTTTCGCTTAAAGGGCCGGCCCATTTAGTATGTGGGGTCCACAATATAGCAAGTGGGGCGGCCCAACAAGCTAGTGGGCCGGGCCAAAAACGCAGGTGGGTCCCACTTTCCTCTTAAAGGGCCGGCCCATTTAGTATGTGGGGTCCGTCATGTAGCAAGTGGGCCGGCCCAACAAGACAAAGGTCGGCCAAAAGCACAGTGGGTCCCACTTTCTCGTTAACGGGCCTACCAAGGTAAGTAAGTGAGCGGCCCAAAATGAAAGTGGGTCCCACACTACTGTTAATGGGCCGGCCCAATCTGTTATAGGGTCCTGGTTGTTTGACTAGTCAACTTGCATTAAATTACATGAGCCTAAAATCTGATATCAATGATACACACAATTACATACACAAATAAAATAACTAGGAAAATTACAAGGCAATTAATGTGCCCAAATAAAAAAAATTACATAGAATCATTGAGGACTTCTATTAGCATCATCCATAACATGTTGACATTTGGCAATCGCCTTGATTGAATCTTGTGTACTCTTGGTCAACATATCAGCTACATGCATCTTAAAGCAAAGCAATACCATGTCTTTTATAAAGTACGACCTTGAGATGTTCAATGTTTGATGAAAAGAATGGTCTAGGTTGACTAGCTATGAGAGGATGCATCGAACAAAGGTCGAACTTTTTGTGGGCCTCTCTTCTAATGAAGATTGCTTCATCGTAACCGCATTCTGATAATAATGCAAAAAGAGTTAAACGATGAACTATGCAAACATGTATTAAGCATTGTCGATATGAGATAGTCACAAGTACTAAGCGCAGACTTACATTATATCGTTGCATAGGCTCACGCCGGAACCTTTTTTGTGCTCTATCTTCTACTAAGGACTTCTTCATTACAACTGCATTCTAGTAATATTGCAAACATAGTTACAACAGTGAACTATTCAAATATTTATTATGCAATGTAGATATAAGATAATAACAAGTTGCATAAATAAGACAATGTATGGAACTTGTACTAAGCATTTTACATCATAATGTTGCACAGGTCGCTTTGGCGACTATCTTCTAATGATGACTGCTTCACTAAACCGCATTCGGTAATATTGCAAAAATAGTTACAACAATTAACTATTCAAACATGTATTACGCAATGTAGAGATCAGATAACAAAGCATGTAGCGTAACATATCGGCTCGCTGCAGGTCCTTCTCTTGCGTGCACTAGTCGTGGTCGACATGCTGTCATTTTAGGTTCAGCCATCAAGTGAAATGCTAATCCTCCTGCTCCATTGTCCTTAATCTGTGTTTAGATATCACATTTAAGACCAAGTCAGCTGGTTTCAAATAACAAAAAACTTGAGCTGCCAAATGAATAAGCCAATATTTACCGGATATCAGATTAAAACCAACTAGATGTTGCTTTGCATGAGATACGAATTTCAGACATTCAGATTTAGAGTAGGGTAATGCCAAGGTTTTCCACATAAAGTAAACTGGCATTAAGAATGACCAAATGTTAGGTTCAAATCACCTTCGCAGTTGCTCCAAGACAAGCATATCAAATAGGCAGAAACATAGTAAAGCATGGATGGCATTGCTATGGCAGGGTTCCAAGTGTTTATCTCTTGCATAAGGAACAATGCATATAGGTTATAGATAATAACGGAAGTAAACTGCCAAAGTTACCAACCAAGAACTCAGATTCCAACCTTCCCTAGCGTCCCCGCTGTTAATGTTGGATATTCTAATAAGTGGTTCGCATGATCAATCCCTAGGAAAAATAACATTGACAAGTTAGTCTACGATAATACAAAGACCAGACATGCACGCAAAGAATAACTATACAAGCTGTGCGACAGGAGCATTCATGGAAAAAATAGCTATAAGCTAAAGACGAGGTATAAGAGCAAGCAGATTGGAAATGCACATAGCATGATTATAAAAGCAGTAAAAGAATAGCAGACACGAGAAAACAGCTAGCGGCTAGCGGTGAGCTAATGACGTGGTATAAGAACAACCAGATTGGAAATGCCCATAGCATGACTATAAAAGGAATAGCATGCAGTACAAAAACAGTTGGCAGCAAATGAATGGGTCCCCTATAAATATGTGGATGCACACAGGTGTCAGTAGAATGAACAGGATGGTAGCGACCGGATAATGCTTTGGTACTGTACAATAGTTAAACGAACTTCATGCGAAGTAACACATCAAGAAATTTAATGGCATATGAGATCTGCAAATAACTACACAAAACATGGCTAAAGAAACACCGTGATCTAACGGGCCAGCGTACTAACCAAGCTGCGACGGGGTGGACGGGGGCGGCAACTTGCATTCCAGCGGCGGCGAACGCGGGAGACGATGAGTCGACCCTGTTTTAGTAGAAGCGGGCGTTAGTGAAGCAGATCTGGTTGGCTGGCAAGGGATTCGGTGAAGTTGATACAGCCGCTGCACCGAGGTAGTCGGTGGAATAGATCGGCTTCTGTGGAGGGGGGGCGCGGTGAAGTAGACACGGTTCCGTTGGAGAGGATCCGCAAGGCCGACAGGAAAGGCGTTGATTGCTACGCTGTGGATGAGGTCGGCGGTGAAGCAGATCCGTCGGTGGCGAGGTCGGCGGTGAAGCAGATCCGTCGGTGGCGAGGGTGGCGGGGGAGTGGATCAGGTGGGTGGACAGCCAACATGATCAAGGCTACGCTGTGGAGGAGTATGCCGGCGGCGGCGAGATCTAGTACCGTAGAGAGTCGAGCTTAGGCGTGTGAGAGTATTTTTGAGCTAATGGGGCGAATGGTTGGTGGGTGGGTGTGGGCCTGTGGGGAGGGTTCGGGATCTAGGCAAGATATTTCATTGTTACCGAATGAGCCCTCCATGGTCGGTGGGTTGTAGCTTCTGGACCAGGGTTAAAAGGGTAAAACTGGTCACGGGATTTTCGAATGGATGCGGCGGGATGATTTGGCGTGCGGCCGAAATTTTCAGTTTCAAGCTACGAGCAGAACGACAAAAATAATGTTCTTCCCCAGGGAGCTCTCATTTCTTCCTCTTCTCTTTCTCTCCCGAGTCTCTCCCACTCCCCTGGCTCCTCTCCCCCTTCTCTCCGGCAGCCTCGCCGGCCGGAGACGAGGCCGACTTCTCTCTGTATATCGTACACCCTCCGAACTAAATTAATTGATTCAACTTTCCTTAGACGTGTATGTATCTCGAGTAAAAACATGTGTGGATACATCCATATTTAGATAAGCAAAGTTGAGTCAGTTAATTTGGATCCGAGGGAGTTCATGTTGTTGTAAGCTTAGATCCAGTGTTTCCCATGAGCAGAATGGCGCAATGGAGTCGGGGATCTCGTCATCGGCTTCAGATCTGGCCTACGGTGAATCTGGCGGATCTTGCCGGCCAAACCCCGATCTGGTGCCATCAAGGTGATGGCGCTAACGGTGAGGCTTGCTTTGGTCAGTGCTTCAGATCTGGTCAATGGGGAAGTCAAGCTGCTAACGTTCACAAGCTCGGGGCATACGACAGCGTCATCCGTCTTGCCCGTGAACATCTTGGCCTTTCAGCGGCCCTTCTCAGAGCCAATGTGCTGTTGCTGAGGCCCTTCTTCTCCTTCGTCCTGGCGACTACCGGCGACACCGTCCCAAGTGGTACGTCCCCGGCGACGGAGTTGCTGGAAAGGATGCGGAGCAGAGATCTGATGTGCGGTCCAGAAGGACTCGATTGATTTTCTTCTATATGTTTTGGGGTCCTTTTTGTAAAGTTGCAGGTCCTATTAGTTATTGTCTAGTTCTCTTGGACCTCTATGTAATTTTTTGGACTAGTTTCCATTTGCACCGATAAACTTGAATTTTGACAAGTTCACGGGGAAAAAATTCCTTTGCACATATGGCCTATCATGTATGAACATTCTTGAGTTTTAAACTATATGTAATGGCCAGCACTTATGCAAGGGGCTCGTCTAGTGCGCACTAGTCTCCATTAGCACCGATAAATTTGAATCTTGACAAGTTCTTGGAAGAAAAAATTGATTCACATATAGCCTATCATGTATGAACATTATTTGGATTCAAACTATACATAGATGGCCAACACGTGTAAGAGGTGGTCCTCTAATGTGCACTAGTTTCCATTAGCACTGATAAATTTGAATCTTTACAAGTTCTCAAAAAAAAATTGCTTCACACATATGCATGATACGTCTCCGACGTATCGATAATTTCTTATGTTCCATGCCACATTATTGATGATATCTACATGTTTTATGCATACTTTATGTCATATTTATGCATTTTCTGGAACTAACCTATTAACAATATGCCGAAGAGCCAGTTGCTGTTTTCTGTTGTTTTTGGTTTCAGAAATCCTAGTAAGGAAATATTCTCGGAATTGGACGAAATCAACGCCCAGGGGCCTATTTTGCCACGAAGCTTCCAGAAGACCGAAGAGTCAACGAAGTGGGGACACGAGGTGGCCAGGAGGTAGGGCGGCGCGGCCCAAGCCCTGGCCGCGCCGACCTGTCTCCTGGGCCCCTCGCGACGCCCCCTGACCTACCCTTCCGCCTACAAATAGCCTTCGTCGCGAAACCCCCAGTACCGAGAGCCACGATACGAAAAACCTTCCAGAGATGCCGCCGCCGCCAATCCCATCTTGGGGGATTCAGGAGATCGCCTCCGGCACCCTGCCGGAGAGGGGAATCATCTCCCGGAGGACTCTACGCCGCCATGGTCGCCTCCGGAGTGATGTGTGAGTAGTTCACCCCTGGACTATGGGTCCATAACAGTAGCTAGATGGTTGTCTTCTCCTCATTATGCTTCATTGTCGGATCTTGTGAGCTGCCTAACATGATCAAGATCATCTATCTGTAATTCTATATGTTGTGTTTGTTGGGATCCGATGAATAGAGAATACTATGTTATGTTGATTATCAATTCATGTCTATGTGTTGTTTATGATCTTGCATGCTCTCCGTTATTAGTAGAGGCTCTGGCCAAGTTTTTGCTAGTAACTCCAAGAGGGGGTATTTATGCTCGATAGTGGGTTCATGTCTCCGTGAATGCAGGGAGTGACAGAAACCTCTAAGGTTATGGATGTGCTTGTTGCCACTAGGGATCAAACATTGATGCTATATCCGTGGATGGAGTTATTGATTACAGTCCGCGCAATACTTAATGCAATTGTCTGTTGTTAGCTAGTTAATACTGGAGGGGGTTCGGATGATAACCTGAAGGTGGACTTTTTAGGCATAGATGCATGCTGGATAGCGGTCTATGTACTTTGTCGTAATGCCCAATTAAATCTCACAATACTCATCATAATATGTATGTGCATGGTCATGCCCTCTCTATTTGTCAATTGCCCAACTGTAATTTGTTCACCCAACATGCTGTTTATCTTATGGGAGAGACACCTCTAGTGAACTGTGGACCCCGGTCCAATTCTCTATACTGAAATACAATCGACTGCAATACTGTTCTACTGTTTTCTGCAAACAATCATCTTCCACACTATACATCTAATCCTTTGTTACAGCAAGCCGGTGAGATTGACAACCTCGCTGTTTCGTTGGGGCAAAGTACTTGGTTTGTGTTGTGCAGGTTCCACGTTGGCGCCGGAATCCCTGGTGTTGCGCCGCACTACATCTCGCCGCCATCAACCTTCAACGTGCTTCTTGGCTCCTACTGGTTCGATAAACCTTGCTTTCATACTGAGGGAAAACTTGTCGTTGTACGCATCACACCTTCCTCTTGGGGTTCCCAACGGACGCGTGTTGTACGCGTATCAAGCTCTTTTTCTGGCGCCGTTGCCGGGGAGATCAAGACACGCTGCAAGGGGAGTCTCCACATCCCAATCTCTTTACTTTGTTTTTGTCTTGCTTAGTTTTATTTACTACTTTGTTTGCTGCACTAAATCAAAACACAAAAAAATTAGTTGCTAGTTTTACTTTATTTGCTATCTTGTTTGCTATATCAAAAACACACAAAAAATTAGTTACTTGCATTTACTTTATCTAGTTTGTTTTATTTACTATTGCTAAAATGGGTACTCCTGAAAATACTAAGTTGTGTGACTTCACAACCACAAATAATAATGACTTCTTATGCACACCTATTGCTCCACCTGCTACTACAGCAGAATTCTTTGAAATTAAACCTGCTTTACTAAATCTTGTTATGCGAGAGCAATTTTCTGGTGTTAGTTCTGATGATGCTGCTGCCCATCTTAATAATTTTGTTGAACTATGTGAAATGCAAAAGTATAAAGATGTAGATGGTGACATTATAAAATTAAAATTGTTCCCTTTCTCATTAAGAGGAAGAGCTAAAGATTGGTTGCTATCTCTGCCTAAGAATAGTATTGATTCATGAACTAAATGCAAGGATGCTTTTATTGGTAGATATTATCCCCCTGCTAAAATTATATCTTTGAGGAGTATCATAATGAATTTTAAACAATTGGATAATGAGCATGTTGCACAAGCATGGGAAAGAATGAAATCTTTGGTTAAAAATTGCCCAACCCATGGACTGACTACTTGGATGATCATCCAAACCTTTTATGCAGGACTGAATTTTTCTTCGCGGAACCTATTGGATTCAGCTGCTGGAGGTACCTTTATGTCCATCACTCTTGGTGAAGCAACAAAGCTTCTCGATAATATGATGATTAATTACTCTGAATGGCACACGGAAAGAGCTCCACAAGGTAAGAAGGTAAATTCTGTCGAAGAAACCTCTTCCTTGAGTGATAAGATTGATGCTATTATGTCTATGCTTGTGAATGATAGGACAAATATTGATCCTAATAATGTTCCGTTAGCTTCATTGGTTGCTCAAGAAGAACATGTTGATGTAAACTTCATTAAAATAATAATTTCAACAACAATGCTTACCGGAACAATTCTAGTAACAACTATAGGCCATATCCTTATAATAATGGCAACAGCTATGGTAATTCTTATGGGAATTCTTATAACAATAATAGTAACACACCCCCTGGACTTGAAGCTACGCTTAAAGAATTTATTAGTACACAAACTGCTTTTAACAAATCTGTTGAAGAAAAGCTTGGGAAAATTGATATACTTGCTTCTAAAGTCGATAGTCTTGCTGCTGATGTTGATCTTTTGAAATCGAAAGTTATGCCTCATGAAAATCATAATAATAAAATTGTTACTACAGCAAATGCCATCCAAGTTAGAATTAATGAGAATATAAGATTGATGGCCGAATTGCGTGCTAGGTGGGAAAGAGAAGAAAATGAAAAAGAAGATAATATAGCTAAAGTTTGGACTATTACCACTACTAGTAATGCTAATGCTACACATGTTGCTGCACCTCCTACTATTAATGGTAAAATAATTGGTGTTGGCAATGTTTCCACTTCTAATGCAAAGCGAAAAATCGCTCGAAATTGCTAAAGCTGCTGAAACTGCCTCTGATAAAACTGCTGAAATTTTTTCCAACATTGGGGATGATGATCCCATTGCTTTAGATTATAATGGTTTGAATTTTGATGATTGCCACATCTCTGAAGTTATAAAGTTCTTACAAAAACTTGCTAAGAGTCCTAATGCTAGTGCTATAAATTTGGCTTTCACGAAACATATTACAAATGCTCTGATAAAAGCTAGAGAAGAGAAATTAGAACGCGAAGCTTCTATTCCTAGGAAGCTAGAGGATGGTTGGGAGCCCATCATTAAGATGAAGTTCAATGATTTTGATTGTAATGCTTTATGTGATCTTGGTGCAAGTATTTCTGTTATGCCTAAGAAAATCTATAATATGCTTGACTTGCCACCATTGAAAAATTGTTATTTGGATGTTAATCTTGCTGATCATTCTACAAAGAAACCTTTGGGGAAAGTTGATAATGTTCGCATTACCGTTAACAATAACCTTGTCCCCGTTGATTTTGTTGTCTTGGATATTGAATGCAATGCATCTTGTCCCATCATATTGGGAAGACCTTTTCTTCGAACTGTTGGTGCTATCATTGATATGAAGGAAGGTAATATTAAATATCAATTTCCCCTCAAGAAAGGCATGGAACACTTCCCTAGAAAGAGAATGAAGTTACCTTTTGATTCTATTATTAGAACAAATTATGATGTTGACACTTCGTCTCTTGATAATACTTGATATACACTTTCTGCGCCTAGCTGAAAGGCGTTAAAGAAAAGCGCTTATGGGAGACAACCCATGTTTTTTTTACTACAGTACCTTTGTTTTTATTTTGTGTCTTGGAAGTTGTTTACTACTGTAGCAACCTATCCTTATCTTAGTTTAGTGTTTTGTTGTGCCAAGTAAAGTCGTTGATAGTAAGGTTCATACTAGATTTGGATTACTGCGCAGAAACAGATTTCTTTGCTGTCACGAATCTGGGCAAAATTCTCTGTAGGTAACTCAGAAAATTATGCCAATTTACGTGAGTGATCCTCAGATATGTATGCAACTTTCATTCAATTTTAGCATTTTCATTTGAGCAAGTCTGGTGCCTCAATAAAATTCGTCTTTACGAACTGTTCTGTTTTGACAGATTCTGCCTTTTATTTCGCATTGCCTGTTTTGTTATGTTCGATGGATATTTCGATTCCATTGACTTTCAGTAGCTTTGTGAATGTCCAGAAGTGTTAAGAATGATTATGTCACCTCTGAACATGTATATTTTGATTGTGCACTAACCCTCTAATGAGTTGTTTTGAGTTTGGTGTGGAGGAAGTTTTCAAAGATCAAGAGAGGGAGATGATACAACATGATCAAGGAGAGTGAAAGCTCTAAGCTTGGGGATGCCCCGGTGGTTCACCCCTGCATATATCAAGAAGACTCAAGCGTCTAAGCTTGGGGATGCCCAAGGCATCCCCTTCTTCATCGACAACATTATCAGGTTCCTCCCCTGAAACTATATTTTTATTCCGTCACATCTTATGTACTTTGCTTGGAGCGTCGGTTTGTTTTTGTTTTTGTTTTGTTTGAATAAAATGGATCCTAGCATTCATTGTGTGGGAGAGAGACACGCTCTGCTGTTGCATATGGACAAATATGTCCTTAGGCTTTACTCATAATATTCATGGCAAAGTTTCTTCTTCGTTAAATTGTTGTATGGTTGGAAACGGGAAATGTTGCATGTGGTAGTGTATAATAAAATACTTGTAGAACATTGAGCTTTGATAACTTGATTCTTTGCAAATGTTTTGAGGTATTTAGATGGTAAGGCTTGCTGGATAAATAAGTTAAAATTAGTAGTGGATTGTTGTCTTTAAGCTTGTGCCGTACTACAAACTCTATTTAAATAGTTGAAGGCGTAGTTGGACTTGATAGCTTTCCATGTCTGAGAGTTCATCGTAATAACTAAGTTGTGCTGAAGGTCGAGGGAGCTAGCGGGGTACTTGTGCCACCGTGAACGGCCCTCCTTGGAGTAAATTTTAATCATGCTCTTAATGATGAACCTGCTAGTTGTTTGCAATAAGCTTGTGAGTTCTTTTTGACTAATGTTAAGCTACGGTTTTTGGCACTTCCACCATCCAAATTTGCTAGCCTCTTCGGTACTGTGCATTGCCTTTTGCTCACATTGAGAATTGTGCATACTTCGCCGGTACATCCAAACTCGTGGGAGAACTTTCTCTTGTTCTCCTACACATAAGCCCATACATCTCCTCAAAACAGCCACCATACCTACCTACCACAGCATTTCCATAGCTGTTCCGAGATATATTGCCATGCAACATCCATTTTTACATTACATGCCATGTTGTCATTTATTATTTATATATTGCTTTGCATGATCATATACAGCTGATGTGTGGTTTACCCATGTTACGGTAGATCATTGCACATCCTGCTACACTGGCAGAGGCATACAGTTTCATACATCATGTTTCATTTATTATGAGTTATTTGTACCAAAAAGTGTGTTGTCATAATTAGAATGTTGCCCCTAAAAATGAAAAGAGCCGTGGAGGCCATCAAAAAGGAAAAAAAAAGAAGAAAGAAAAAAAAGAAAAAAAAGAAAAAAGAAAAAAAAGAGAATAAAGAAAAAGGGGGCAGCATTACTATCTTTTATCCACACTTGTGCTCATGTTTTAGCACCCGCATTATTCATAGTCATCATTTGTGCTCATGTTTAGCACCTACATTCATATGAGAGAGTTTTCATGTTTTACTAGTATAACTATGTGGGGAATTTACACTATAGAACTTGGGTTGTATATTCCAATGATGAGCCTCCTCAAAAGTGCTCTAGGTCTTCGTGAGCAACCAAGTTGGATGCACCCCCACTAGTTCCATTGGAGAGCTTTCATACACATATAGCTCTATGTGCATCCGTTGCATGGCAATCACTACTCCTTGCATAGCTTCGATCATAAGGCTTCCTCTTGTCTAATGGTCATTTACAGCTTTGCAAGCCTTTCTTCCATTTGGCCTTCCAAACCCCCATTAACGTTCTTTATGCCATAACATCCTGGTGCTAATGCCAAATGCTTGCGCTCACTGGTTGAGTAGACTTCGAAACAGTTGATTCATGACGTTCATGTTTATGTTTACTTGACTGAATCCTTCTTATGTTGTGAAAATTTACTTGATGCTTGGAATGAAGGATAGAACTTCTATGCTGAATACTTAAGACATCTTTAATGAACTTTGTACGGTTGCATGTCTTTAAAGCAATAGTTCATGAAAACTTCTAGCTTGTCTAACTCTTGCATTATCATCTCTTATATCAATATAGATACTTGCTTTGAATGATTTGATCTCAGCTCATATGCTTTACAATAGTATGATCAAGGTTATGATGGCATGTCACTCCAGAAATTATCTTTGTTTATCGTTTACCTGCTCGGGACGAGCAGGAACTAAGCTTGGGGATGCTGATACGTCTCCAACGTATCGATAATTTCTTATGTTCCATGCCACATTATTGATGATATCTACATGTTTTATGCATACTTTATGTCATATTTATGCATTTTCTGGAACTAACCTATTAACAAGATGCCGAAGAGCCGCTTCTTGTTTTGCTGTTTTTGGTTTCAGAAATCCTAGTAAGGAAATATTCTCGGAATTGGACGAAATCAACGCCCAGGGGCCTATTTTGCCACGAAGCTTCCAGAAGACCGAAGAGTCAACGAAGTGGCCAGGAGGTAGGGCGGCGCGGCCCAAGCCCTGGCCGTGCTGACCTATCTCCTGGGCCCCTCGCGACGCCCACTGACCTACCCTTCCGCCTACAAATAGCCTTCGTCGTGAAATCCCCAGTACTGAGAGCCACGATACGGAAAACCTTCCAGAGACGCCGCCGCCGCCAATCCCATCTCGGGGGATTCAGGAGATCGCCTCCGGCACCCTGCCGGAGAGGGGAATCATCTCCCGGAGGACTCTACGCCGCCATGGTCGCCTCCGGAGTGATGTGTGAGTAGTTCACCCCTGGACTATGGGTCCATAGCAGTAGCTAGATGGTTGTCTTCTCCTCATTATGCTTCATTGTCGGATCTTGTGAGCTGCCTAACATGATCAAGATCATCTATCTGTAATTCTATATGTTGTGTTTGTTGGATCCGATGAATAGAGAATACTATGTTATGTTGATTATCAATTCATGTCTATGTGTTGTTTATGATCTTGCATGCTCTCCGTTATTAGTAGAGGCTCTGGCCAAGTTTTTGCTAGTAACTCCAAGAGGGGGTATTTATGCTCGATAGTGGGTTCATGTCTCCGTGAATCTGGGGGAGTGACAGAAACCTCTAAGGTTATGGATGTGCTGTTGCCACTAGGGATAAAACATTGATGCTATGTCCGAGGATGTAGTTATTGATTACATTACGCGCAACACTTAATGCAATTGTCTGTTGTTAGCAACTTAATACTGGAGGGGGTTCGGATGATAACCTGAAGGTGGAATTTTTAGGCATAGATGCATGCTGGATAGCGGTCTATGTACTTTGTCGTAATGCCCAATTAAATCTCACAATACTCATCATAATATGTATGTGCATGGTCATGCCCTCTCTATTTGTCAATTGCCCAACTGTAATTTGTTCACCCAACATGCTGTTTATCTTATGGGAGAGACACCTCTAGTGAACTATGGACCCCGGTCCAATTCTCTATACTGAAATACAATCTCTGCACATCTTGTTCTCTGTTTTCTGCAAACAATCATCTTCCACACTATACATCTAATCCTTTGTTACAGCAAGCCAGTGAGATTGACAACCTCGCTGTTTCGTTGGGGCAAAGTACTTGGTTTGTGTTGTGCAGGTTCCACGTTGGCGCCGGAATCCCTGGTGTTGCGCCGCACTACATCTCGCCGCCATCAACCTTCAACGTGCTTCTTGGCTCCTACTGGTTCGATAAACCTTGGTTTCATACTGAGGAAAAACTTGCCGTTGTACGCATCACACCTTCCTCTTGGGGTTCCCAACGGACGCGTGCTGTACGCTTATCAATGCCCTATCATGTATGAACATTATTGGGATTCATATTATATATAGATGGCCAACACTTGTGCAAGGGGTCCTCTAATTCTTGGGGATTTCAATCTATCTATCTCTCTCGATCTATCGTTGGTGACCAGAACAACACACATATGCATGCACTTTATGCGCAAAGGCGCGGGTGCCTCTAATAATTCATGTGTGTGCGTATATTTGAACATATTCTTGGGGATTTCAATCTCTATCTCTCGATCTATATATCGTTGGTGGACAAGAAACACACTTATATATATACGCATGCACTTTATGCGCAAAGGCGCGGGTGCCTCTAATAATGTGTGTGTGCACTCGATCGATGATCCCTAAACCTTAAACCCTAAAACCCTAATCCCTAATTATACCCTAAACATACACCCTAAACACTAAACCCTAGACCCTAAACCCTAAACACTACTCCATATACCCTAAACCCTAAACACTAGACCCTAAACCCTAAACCCCAACCCTTGACCCTGAACCCTAAACCCTAAACCATAAACCCTAAATATATTTCAATCTCTCTCTAGATCTATATATCTTTGGTGGCCAAGAAACTTACTTATATATATACGCATGCACTTTATGCGCAAAGGCGTGGGTGCCTCTAATAATTAATGTGTGTGTCCACTCGATCGATGATCCCTAAACCTTAAACCCTAAAACCCTAATCCCTAATTATACCCTAAACGTACACCCTAAACACTAAACCCTAGACCTTAAACCCTAAACCCTAAACACTAAACCCTAAACCCTAACCCTAGACCCTAAACCCTAAACACGTACTAAACCCTAAACCCTAAACCCTAGACCCTAAACCCTAATTAACCCTAACCCTAAAACCCTAGCTAGCTAACCCTAAAACCTAAACCCTAATTAAACACTACATATATATATAGGCCAACGACACTTAATTGCGCATCAAGCAGGCGACCAAATAATTAGCGCTGATAAATTAATTAACTTGAATCTTGACAAGTTCTCTCGAATGAAAACACATTTGATTAAGTTGCCTCATAATATATATACAATTAGTGTGCATGCGCGCATGGCATACCATGGACATATCATTCGTGCATATATATATATCTCAATATATATCTGAACATATTCTTGGGGATATATATATATATTTCAATCTCTCTCTCGATCTATATATATCGTTGGTGGCCAAGAAACACACTTATTATATATATACGCATGCACTTTATGCGCAAAGGCGCGGGTGCCTCTAATAATGTGTCTGTGCACTAGCTCGATCGATGATCCCTAAACCTTAAACCCTAAAACCCTAATCCATGATCCCTAATTATACCTTAAACGTACACCCTAAACACCCTAAACACTAAACCCTAAACCCTAGACCCTAGACCCTAAACCCCAAACCCCAAACCCCAAACCCTAAACCCTAAACCCTAAACCCTAATTAATTAACCTTAACCCTAACCCTACCCCTAAAACCCTAGCTAGCTAATCCTAAATCCTAAACCCTAATTAAACCCTACATATATATAGGCCAACGACACTAAATTGCGCATCAAGGAGGCGACCAACTAATTAGCGCTGCTAAATTAATTAACTTGAATCTTGACAAGTTCTCTCGAATGAAAACACATTTGATTAAGTTGCCTCATAATATATATACAATTAGTGTGCATGCGTGCATGGCATACCTTGCACATATCATTTGTGCATATATTTCAATATATATCTGAACATATTCTTGGGGATAAATATATATATTTCAATCTTTCTCTCTCGATCTATATATATATCGTTGGTGGACAAGAAACACACTTATATATATACGCATGCACTTTATGCGCAAAGGCGCGGGTGCCTCTAATAATGAGTGTGTGCACTCAATCGATGATCCCTAAACCTTAAACCCTAAACCCTAATCCCAAATTATACCCTAAACATACACCCTAAACACTAAACCCTAGACCCTAAACCCTAAACACTACTCCATATACCCTAAACCCTAAACACTAGACCCTAAACCCTAAACCCCAACCCTTGACACTGAACCCTAAACCCTAAACCATAAACCCTAAATATATTTCAATCTCTCTCTAGATCTATAAATCTCTGGTGTCCAAGAAACTTACTTATATATATATACGCATGCACTTTATGTGCAAAGGCATGGGTGCCTCTAATAATTAATGTGTGTGTGCACTCGATCGATGATCCCTAAACCTTAAACCCTAAAACCCTAATCCCTAATTATACCCTAACCGTACACCCTAAACACCCTAAACACTAAACCCTAAACCCTAGACCTTAAACCCTAAACCCTAAACACTAAACCCTAAACCCTAACCCTAGACCCTAAACCCTAAACACGTACTAAACCCTAAACCCTAGACCCTAAACCCTAATTAACCCTAACCCTAACCCTAAAACCCTAGCTAGCTAACCCTAAAACCTAAACCCTAATTAAACACTACATATATATATATATAGGCCAATGACACTTAATTGCGCATCAAGCAGGCGACCAAATAATTAGCGCTGATAAATTAATTAACTTGAATCTTGACAAGTTCTCTCGAATGAAAACACATTTGATTAAGTTGCCTCATAATATATATACAATTAGTGCGCATGCGCGCATGGCATACCATGGACATATCATTCGTGCATATATATATCTCAATATATATCTGAACATATTCTTGGGGATATATATATATATTTCAATCTCTCTCTCGATCTATATATATCGTTGGTGGCCAAGAAACACACTTATTATATATATACACATGCACTTTATGCGCAAAGGCGCGGGTGCCTCTAATAATGTGTCTGTGCACTAGCTCGATCGATGATCCCTAAACCTTAAACCCTAAAACCCTAATCCATGATCCCTAATTATACCTTAAACGTACACCCTAAACACCCTAAACACTAAACCCTAAACCCTAGACCTAAACCCTAAACCCCAAACCCCAAACCCCAAACCCTAAACCCTAAACCCTAAACCCTAAACCCTAATTAATTAACCTTAACCCTAACCCTACCCCTAAAACCCTAGCTAGCTAATCCTAAATCCTAAACCCTAATTAAACCCTACATATATATAGGCCAACAACACTAAATTACGCATCAAGCAGGCGACCAACTAATTAGCGCTGCTAAATTAATTAACTTGAATCTTGACAAGTTCTCTCGAATGAAAACACATTTGATTAAGTTGCCTCATAATATATATACAATTAGTGTGCATGCGCGCATGGCATACCTTGCACATATCATTTGTGCATATATTTCAATATATATCTGAACATATTCTGGGGATAAATATATATATTTCAATCTTTCTCTCTCGATCTATATATATATCGTTGGTGGCCAAAAAACACACTTATATATACGCATGCACTTTATGCGCAAAGGCGAGGGTGCCTCTAATAATGTGTGTGTGCACTCGATCGATGATCCCTAAACCTTAAACCCTAAAACCCTAATCCCTAATTATACCCTAAACGTACACCCTAAACACCCTAAACACTAAACCCTAAACCCTAGACCCTAAACCCTAAACACTACACCCTAAACCCTAAACCCTAACCCTAGACCCTAAACCCTAATTAAACACTAAACCCTAAACCCTAAACCCTATACACTAAACCCTAATTAATTAACCTTAACCCTAACCCTAACCCTAAAACCCTAGCTAGCTAATCCTAAACCCTAAACCCTAATTAAACCCTACATATATATATAGGCCAACGACACTAAATTGCGCATCAAGCAGGCGACCAACTAATAGCGCTAATAAATTAATTAACTTTGTTGAATCTTGACAAGTTCTCTCGAATGAAAACACATTTGATTAAGTTGCCTCATAATATATATACTATTAGTGTGCATGCGCGCATGGCATACCTTGCACATATCATTCGTGCATATATTTCAATATATATCTGAACATATTCTTGGGGATAAATATATATATTTCAATCTTTCTCTCTCGATCTATATATATATCGTTGGTGGACAAAAAACACACTTATATATACGCATGCACTTTATGCGCAAAGGCGCGGGTGCCTCTAATAATGTGTGTGTGCACTCGATCGATGATCCCTAAACCTTAAACCCTAAAACCCTAATCCCTAATTATACCCTAAACGTACACCCTAAACACCCTAAACACTAGACCCAAAACCCTAAACACTACACCCTAAACCCTAAACCCTAAACCCTAAACCCTAACCCTAGACCCTAAACCCTAATTAAACACTAAACCCCAAACCCCAAACCCTAAACCCTGAACCCTAGACCCTAAACCCTAATTAATTAACCTTAACCCTAACCCTAACCCTAAAACCCTAGCTAGCTAATCCTAAACCCTAAACCCTAATTAAACCCTACATATATATATAGGCCAACGACACTAAATTGCGCATCAACTAGGCGACCAACTAATTAGCGCTAATAAATTAATTAACTTGTTGAATCTTGACAAGTTCTCTCGAATGAAAACACATTTGATTAAGTTGCCTCATAATATATATACAATTAGTGTGCATGCGCGCATGGCATACCTTGCACATATGATCATTCGTGCATATATTTCAATATATATCTGAACATATTCTTGGGGATAAATATATATATTTCAATCTTTCTCTCTCGATCTATATATATATCGTAGGTGGCCAAAAAACACACTTATATATACGCATGCACTTTATGCTCAAAGGCGCGGGTGCCTCTAATAATGTGTGTGTGCACTCGGTCGATGATCCCTAAACCTTAAACCCTAATCCCTAATCCCTAATTATACCCTAAACGTACACCCTAAATTAACACCCTAAACACTAAACCCTAAACCCCTAGACCCTAAACCCTAAACACTACACCCTAAAACCTAAACCCTAAACCCTAACCCTAAACCCCAACCCCAAACCCTGTTAAACCCTAAACCCTAATTAACTAACCTTAACCCTAACCCTAAAACCCTAGCTAGCTAACCCTAAACCCTAAACCCTAATTAAACCCTACATATATATATATAGGCCAACGACACTTAATTAATTGTGCCTCAAGCAGGCGACCAACTAATTAGCTAGCACGCTGATAAATTAATTAACTTGAATCTTGACAAGTTCTCTCGAATGAAAACACATTTGATTAAGTTGCCTCATAATATATATACAGTTAGTGTGCATGCGCGCATGGCATACGTACCTTGCACATATCATTTGTGCATATATTTCAATATATATCTGAACATATTTCTTTGGGATAAATATATATATTTCAGTCTTTCTCTCTCGATCTATATATATATCGTTGGTGGCCAAAAAACACACTTATATATATACACATGCACTTTATGCGCAAAGGCGCGGGTGCCTCTAATAATGTGTGTGTGCACTCGATCGATGATCCCTAAACCTTAAACCCTAAAACCCTAATCCCTAATCACTAATTATACCCTAAACGTACACCCTAAATTAACACCCTAAACACTAAATCCTAAACCCTAAACCCTAAACCCTAAATCCTACACCCTAAACCCTAAACCCTAAACCCTAACCCTAGACCCTAAACCCTAAACACTAAACCCCAAACCCCAAACCCTAAACCCTAAACCCTAAACCCTAGACCCTAAACCCTAATTAATTAACCTTAACCCTAACCCTAACCCTAAAACCCTAGCTAGCTAATCCTAAACCCTAAACCCTAATTAAACCCTACATATATATATAGGCCAACGACACTTAATTGCGCATCAAGCAAGCGACCAACTAATTAGCGTTGATAAATTAATTAACTTGAATCTTGATAAGTTCTCTCGAATGAAAACACATTTGATTAAGTTGCCTCATAATATATATAATTAGTGTGCATGAGTGCATGGCATACCTTGCACATATCATTCGTGCATATATTTCAATATATATCTGAACATATTCTTGGGGATAAATATATATAGTTCAATCTCTTTCTCTCTCGATCTATATATATATCGTTGGTGGCCAAAAAACACACTTATATATACGCATGCACTTTATGCGTAAAGGCGCGGGTGCCTCTCTAATAATGTGTGTGTGCACTCGATCGATGATCCCTAAATCTTAAACCCTAAAACCCTAATCCCTAATCCCTAATTATACCCTAAACATACACCCCCTAAACACCCTAAACACTAAACCCTAAACCCTAAAGCCCTAAACCCTAAACCCTAAACACTAAACCCTAAACCCTAAACCCTAACCCTAACCCTAACCCTAACCCTAACCCCTAGCTAACCCTAAACCCTAAACCCTACATATATAGGCCAACGACACTTAATTGCGCATCAAGGAGGCGACCAACTAATTAGCGCTGATTAATTAATTAACTTGATTCGTGCATATATTTCAATATATTTTTGAACATATTCTTGGGGATATATATATATATATTTAAATCTCTCTGTTATCTCGATCTATATATCGTTGGTGGCCAAGAAACACACTTATATATATACGCATGCACTTTATGCGCAAAGGCGCGGGTGCCTCTAATAATGTGTGTGTGCACTCGATCGTTGATCCCTAAACCTTAAACCCTAAAACCCTAATCCCTAATCCCTAATTATACCCTAAACGTACACCCTAAACACCCTAAACACTAGACCCTAAACTCTAGATCATAAACCCTAAATGTACACCCTAAACACCCTAAACACTAAACCCTAAACCCTAGACCCTAAACCCTAGACCGTAAACCCTAACCCTAAAACCCTAGCTAGCTAACCCTAAACCCTAAACCCTAATTCAACCCTACATATATATATATATAGGCCAACGACACTTAATTGCTCATCAAGTAGGCGACCAATTAACTAATTAGCGCTGATAAATTAATTAACTTGATTTTTGACAAGTTCTCGATCTCCAATGAAAACACATTTGATTAAGTTGTCTCATAATATATATAATTAGTGTGCATGTGCGCGTGGCATACCTTGCATATCATTCTTGCATATATTTCAATACATGTTTGAAGATATTCTTGGGGATATATATATTTCAATCTCTCTCTCTCGATCTATATATCGTTGGTGGCCAAGAAACACACTTATATATATACACATGTACTTTAATTTATTTGCCTCACAATATATATAATAAATATGCATGCATGGCCTAACCATGTATGCTTATATATGTGTTTAATTTGGAGATTTCAATCGCTCTCTCGCCGCTCTCTCGTTGGTGGCCAACAACACACACATGCACTTTGTGCGCAAAGGCATGTGCCTCTAATAATGTGTGCGCAGTCGATCGGTCTAGTTTTGATTAATCATAGCACACAAATATAGAAGTTGTATTTGAATCCACACAACCCTAATCTAAAACACATAGCCCCTAACATGGCCTAATTAACTGACCCCTTCTCTCTAGCTAATTAGTGGAAATTGCACAAAATCAAAAGGGGTCCCTCACTAATTATACATATATATCTTGATTGTGATAAACTTTTGCCCCATATTTGGTGGATGGGTGCATCTTGGCATGTAAAACAATTAATGTTTGCAAATGGAGTTGTCAAAATTTATGTACAAATGATTTCTTTCCATCCAAAGTGCATAAAATGGGAGTTTTAATGAAGAAGGTACAAGTAAAACAGCTCAACATGCCTCCACACCCCGATTTTCACAGGAAGTAGAGCATATTTAAAGGATAATTCCAGAGTTTTACTATTTTTCAAGCAACTTTGCTAATTTCCACCCACTCACATGATTTTATGTCGATTTAACGAAAATAGGGCGAATTTAAACTACATGGGCGGGGTAGTTTGAATTGTGCGCGAGGCAAAGGGAACCGCCTATTCCTCAACCTTGTGCACGGAAAATTACACACGCAACTCCATTAAACACCACCTACCGGGCGGCCCGGCCGCATGACCCCCCACCCACCGCTACACAACTTATCCCCGTCCGTGCGAAGAGCTTCCCCTCCCCGTCCCACCCACCGCTACACAACATATTTAAACTGTATGTGTGCTGGCATATGTAGTTAATTATTTATATTGATGCTGCCGCTGTTTCGATCAATAGTTTGCATTGCTGTGCAAGTTCTGTACTCAAATTTAACTTGTTGCAGATGGATGGACGGGAAGGAGAGAAAAAGCGCTTGCTTCAGGAACCGGGTTTCAGCTCTGGGACATGTGCTGTGCCAGATGAGAAGGTAAATATGTAAAACAGCATTTGTTCAGGTTGCATCCCTTAGATGTTTGTCTAATCTGTTGATGTACTAATTGCAGAAGCATAGAGTTGAAGAGGTCTCTCAGTTTGATGGGAGATTTGAAGATGAATCTCAGTTTGATGCACCTGTGGATGGTACTGATGACGGGCCTTTCATAGACGAAGGTCCTGCACCTGAGATTATCCAGCCTACAGAAGGAGGCCGTGGACCGAGTACACAGCTTTGCGTTGAAGTGGATGCACGCCCAGAGATCATCAGTGGCGTCCGGGTAGTCTCAAGACCACCCAGCCCTGATGCACCTGTGGATGGTACTGATGACGAGCCTTTCATAGACGAAGGTCCTGCACCTGAGATTATCCAGCCTACAGAAGGAGGCCGTGGACCGAGTACACAGCTTTGCGTTGAAGCGGATGCACGCCCGGAGATCATCAGGGGCGTCCCGGTAGTCTCAGGACCACCTAGCCCTGATGCAAAATGTTGAGCTACTTTATGATTCGTACTCTTATGTTCTGGTGCTGTAGTATGTACTATCTTTGTTATGATTTGTACGCCTTTGGCGCTAGAACTATAATTAAGCATTCAGTGGATGATCGCGTTGCAAAATTTGACACCCACATAATCAGTTCATCGTATGAGTAGTAGCACAATTACTTCTACAGCCAGTTCTGCCAGCGCATTAATTGGTAGCATGAAACACTTTCAGGCACTCCCCTCTGATTCATATTAATTGACTCAATTTTGTCTAGATATGGATGTATCTAGATGCATTTGTTAACTAGACTAACAAACTTGAGTCAGTTAATATGAATCGGTGTAAACCGCCCAAGTCCTCCAGCAGCTAGTTTATTGACTCTGGACTCCAACCTTCTCGCGGCAAGCCATCGACGAAGCTTTGACCAGATCTTGGCCCGCTTTTTTTTTGCGAATAGCAAAGCTTTGACCAGTTCCTCTCGGGATACAGCACGCCGGTGAGCTTGCACGGTTGCCATGAGCACTTTCCGGCGGAACTTCCTCTGCAGCGCCCTCAAGCCGCCGCTGCGAGACAGCACGCAGTGCCTCGAGGTGGATGGAACGGACGAACTCGGGATCTCAGGGCGGGGGGTCCGCCTCATCCGGGAATGATCTCCTGCGGGTTAACGAGGACATGCATGGCGGCCAGGGGATTTGGTTTTTTTGTTGTTGTTGTTTGAGCTTGGGATTTGGGGTTTTTTCGGATAGGGGAGGAGGAACCGAGGAAGAGGAAGGAACAGCCCACGTGCTTGGCGCGTGGCAGTGTGCTTGAATTTCGAATTTTTGTGAAATGTTTCATTTCCCCGCTACAATTCGGGGGTTTTCTTGACGCGCCAATGCGTCCCGCCGTGCAGGTTCAAGTGAATTTGGGGTGCCACACTATGGGCCCCAGTTTCAGTGAGACATGTAATGACTAGTCACATCAGTAAGTTCACTGTGTAATAAAATATGTTACCCCTCCCCTTTATGTAGCCCCCTTTGTCTCTCCCGATCGAGTGCCGACAGCCGACGGATGCAAGCCGCTAGCTCGATCCCCTCCTTTCGCCTCCACCATCCAGGCATCCATCTTGGAGGGGAAAGCTGCATCTAGACCAAGCGGATTAGGTAGTACTAGTAATGCTCTTTCCTTTCTCGAGATCGGTTCTTTTTTCCTCACCTCGATATCTTGCGCATCTACTATTTCCTATTATGGGCGAAGGGGTGTCTTTCTGGTCACCCTCGCGCTGGGAGTGATTGATGGGGGTGGGGGGCGGGGGCTACCTTTGCTTGGATTGGGGTGTTCTTCCTTTATTTGTCGACATTTGCAACCTTTGTAGTTTCTGCAGATCCTCAATGTATCTTTTGTCAGCTTGTACAGGAAAGGAAATACCTCGGTGGTGGTGGGGGCAATGGAGCGTAAGTCCACCACGCATGTGGGCAGTTGGTCGAGCCTCGAGCTGCGTCCCCAGCCCCGCAAAGCTGGTACTCCGTTTGCTTATCCACTCTATCTGTCCGCATCCTCAATCTGTTCCTCGTTCGAAGATGCTTAAAGTAGCACATGTCTTCAGCTGTTTGTGCATAAAGCCTCTGTGACACCATGCTCTATATTCTCTGTATCAGGTTGGTACCTCCAGGTTCCGTGCTGAGGCTATGGGGAACGAGAATAGCGCCCCACCTGCTGAAGGAGCATGGCCCGATCTGCAGCACAAGAAGCGAAATGCCACTGCCGAGCTAGGCAGGGACCGCCGAGGGGTAATTTTTTTTAACCAACTTACCATGATGTAGTCTGAATCTGATACTCCCTCAGATCCAAATTAATTGACTCAACTATCTGTAGATACGGATGTATCTAGATGTTTTTTTAGCTCTAGATACTACTACCTCCATCCCAAAGCTTAGGGATTATATTATTTTTAGAAAGTCAAACTATACCATGTTTGACTAAGCTTTTACCAAAAATCATTAACATGCAAAATACAAAATTAATATCATTAAATAGGTTGTGAAATATATTTTCCTACGGTATCTACACAATATTATATTTGTTGATAGAATGTTCTAAAATTTTGGTCAAACTTTACTTGTTTTGATTTCTCAAAAATAAATAAGCCTTAAGCTTTGGGATGGAGGTATCTAGACAAAGCTGAGTCAACTGGAGTAGTTTTTTTTGTCTGTCCATAGCTAGTGTTCATGGTGCAAAAGGTTAAGAGCATCCACTATATGCATCAGTCTATCTCATACAGTAATTCAATATCACTGCTGAGGTCTGCCTTTTGTTTTGCTATTCATATGCAGACTGAAACTTTAGGGACTTTACTCAAAAGGAAGATCAAAACTGCGGCTGATCAGGCTGCCAGTATGTTGATGCCGCCCCCATCTTCTAAATGCCTCTACAAGCACAAGGCCACGCGCCCGCTGGGTGGTGATCTTTTAATGAATATGGTATATTTTCTTAATCCACAAAACATGCCTTGATATTTGTCTGTTTATTGTCGGTTTTTTCTAATGCTTGCCAAAAGTTTACAACAACAACAACAACAACCAAGCCTTTAGTCCCAAACAAGTTGGGGTAGGCTATAGTTGAAGCCCATAAGATCTCGAAGCCAAAAGTTTAGAAACACCAAATTTGTTTGCTTACAATCATCATACAATAATGTTCATCTACTCTCCAGTTCCCCTAACCCAACAAAAAATGATGTTAATTACGATTTTTAGATTAAAAGAGCACCATTAGGTGCTGTTAATTACGATTTTGAGATTAAATGTCATTTGCAATTGCTAATTACAATTTTGAGGCAAATGATTAGTTTAACCTTGATCTGTTCCGCTCTCCATTTTTCCCAACCGAAAAAATGTAACCATTCCATTTCTCTGAAATGGAACCATTCCATTCCATTCCACGCTGTTTCAGAACCGAACACACCCTTGCATTGTTGTGAACTGTTGTCCATACACAGCCATACCCTTCCACTTACATCCAAGACTATATGCATCACCTGTCTCGAGTCATTCAATATCACCGCCGAGATCTGTTCCCATTCTTATGCAGGCTGAAACTGCTGCGCCTTTACTCAAGTGGATGCAAAATGAGGCTGATGAGGCTGCTGTGAGGACGATGGTGCCGGCACCATCATCCGAAAACCTCTACAAGCACGAGGCCATGGGCCAGCTGGGTGGTGACCTTTTAATGAATCTGGTATATTTTCTTAATCCACATACATGATTTTATTATTATCTGTTTAATTACTGTTGGCTTTGCCTAATGCTTACCAAAAGTTCAGAAACACTGCGTTTGCTTACAATCATCATACACTAATTTTTCACTTTTCAGTAAATCTCATCCAGTATATAAACTGTTGAGTTCCGTTGGCTTCTTTTGTAATCATTTGCATTGTTGTCAACTGTTGTCTATGCACAACCCTATTCTTCCACTTACATCCCGCACTTTTTGCATCAGTCCATCTCATAGATTTATTAAATATCAATGATGAGTTCTGTTGCTATTCATATGCAGGATGAAGCTTCTGTGCCTCTACTCAAATGGATAAAAAATGATCCTGATGAGGTTTGTGAAGATGATGGTGCCGCCACCATCTTCTCGAAAACCTCCTCAAGCACAAGGCCACGGGCCACTGGTGGTATCCTTTTTAAGGTGTATATTTTCTTAATCCTCATACATGATTTGATTTGTCTGTTTATTGCCGGCTTTGTCTAATTATGCTTACCAATAGTTCAGAAACACACACAACCCTATTCTTCCACTTACATCCAGCACTATATGCATCAGTGTCTCGTAGATTCATTTTATATATCACTGCTGATGTCTGTTGCTCTTCAATTTTCATATGCAGACTGAAACTGCTAAGCCTTCATTGGTCAAAAGGATTGCAACTGCTGCTGATGAGGCATCTGCAGAGGCTGCCACCAAGTTACTGTCAGCCCCACCTTCTGGATGCTTATATAAGCTCAAGTCCAAGGACCAGCCGGGCCGTAACCATCCAAGGGTTCGGGTATATTTTCTTAAGCCACATATACATGCCATGATTTATTTCTGATATTATCACCGGCTCTGTCTACTGCTTCTTGGAATTCGGAAACGCCAAATTAGCATGCTTATATTCATCATACACTAAATTTTGACTGTTCAGTTTGTAACATAGTGTTATGCACTCGCTTGTCAACATTTGCATTGCTCTGAACTATGCACTTTACACAACCTAATTCTTCCACTTACATTCAGCGCTACGCACCAGTAGTACCTCCCATGTTTCCTTCACCATCCCGATGCCGAGCTGGCGGGAATATGGCGAGCCCATGTACATACCCCGCATATAACACCTCCTATGGCTCTATCTACCTTTCTAATAACTCCTTCACAGAGTTACAGGTATGTATTCTCAGTGGTTTAGCATGAATTGGCATATAGTAAAGTCTTGTTTTTAGTCTTCCTGCTTCTTACATTAGTATCAATTTTCACCTGCAGACTGTACCTTGTGAACTTCGTCCAATGATTAACCAGATGTGTCCGCATGAAGGGTCTTTCACTATGCATGGCAATGGCAAATTGATGAACACCTACACGGTCTATGAGGTGTATGTCTACAAGATGCAGGCCATCACATATTTGTATGGACATGATTGGAGAAAGTTTGCTTTTGACTACGGTCTGAAGAAGGGCGACGAGCTGAGCATCAGAAACTCAAACGGGCAGATATACGTAACTGCTTACAGAGTTGGAGACACTTCCAAATATATAATATGTAACTTTTTTGTACTCATATCCTTTGATTACCGCATTCTGAGCAGTTGTTCTAAACCATTCCCTCTGTTCTAGCTTGTCGGGTTTAACATGATCAAAGCTGCAGATCCCCGATGGAACAGAGCGGATGTCACAAAGGGCACCCACACCAGCACTGCACCGGCTTCCCACTCTCCTGCATCAGCACCGGTTCCTCGTACCAAAGACCGTTTATTGCATCTACACAACAGGCCCCTACATCAGCATTGGTTCCCGTAGAGGCCCCATATACTACACCTGCCCAAGCAGGCTCCTCGCATCAAGATCGGTTCCTCTAGTCGCACCGTTTATCGCACCTCGCCCAACAGCCTCTCTCAGCATCGCACCGGTTCCTCTAGAGGCACCGTTTATTGCACTCGCCCAGCAGTCTCCTCGCATCAGCACCAGCTCGTGTACCAGCCTGTGCTCCCGCACCTGCCCCACCTGCATCACCGAGGTCTCAGCTCATTGTCGTGGCCACCCGTGTGGTGACCAAGACGCATCTGAAGGCTATGTTCGTGAGTATATGACAGCATAACTGCTCTTATCTTGATGTCTTCTCTGCTCAAAGTCTCACATGGTTCAGTCTTCAGTGCATTGGTGCCATTGACTAATTTTTGTTGGTATCTCTTGCTTTGAATCAGAAATTGCCTAAAAGTATCGCCAAGGATCTCAATGCTGGCCGAAGGGGCAAGATTTCCCTCGTCATGGAGAGTGAAGGTCTCACCGTGGAGGGACGGTACTCCGTCAGTCCCACAGATGGCCGCTTGGCTGTTACTTCCAGGTGGAAAAAGTTCATTGACGGTGCCAAACTTCGCATTGGATCAAAGTTGAAGGTCAAGATCTTTCGATGCCGCTGTGACATGCTGGTCATCAAGTTTGCGGTTGTCTAGTTCTTTTGTCCCATGAGCCCTTAGCAAATGCATTTGTAGTTACACTTATATAAGGTTATCTTATCTCGAATCGCTAATTAATTGTATGGGTGGTAAAACTCTGCAAGCTTTTGCTCTTAGCAAGTATGTATGTATGATCAGCTATTATGATAACTAATGTTTGTGTTCATCTTAATTTGCATTTCCGTTTTAGAAAAAAACTTAATTTCTATTTTGGCTGACTGTTAGAGAACTATCGGATTGAATCCACAACATGATTCAAATAGATTCATTACACCAAGCCACATGTCTTGACCTTGCTATACACTAGTTCCATTAATCAGTGCAAGAAGGCTTACCCGAGTCAGCTCGAACCACGGCAGATTCGAATCCACCGTAGCTATCTAGCTAGAAATACAACCTTTGCAGAAAGAGGATTTGAAGTACGGGGAGGCTGACATTGGGGACCCATGAGCCAGCAGCGTCGTCAACGTTTTAAAGGCGGCAGGAGATCGAAACAAAAAAAAGCCAAAAATTAGTTGGTAAACAAAATCCAAGAAATGAAACTTTTACCTTTCTGAGAGGATGACATGCGGGACCCATGAGGCAGCAGCATCCTCAACTATTCCAAGGCGGCAGGGGATCAAAATAAAAATAGGAAATAGCCGTAAATTAATTAGGGTAAAAAATAAATCTATCAAAGGAAACATTTATTGTTCATAGAGGATGACATGTGGGACCGACCTGCCAGGGCTGCGTCGTCATGGTTTCAAAGGGGGCAGGGATCAAAAGAAAAAGGCAAATAACCAGAAATTAGGGTAAAAAATAAATCCAACAAAGGAAACTTTTATTGTTCATAGAGGATGACATGCGGGACCCATGAGCCAAGACTTCCTCAACGTTTCAAAGTCGGCATGAGATTGAAAGAAAAAGGCAAGTGACCAAATATCAGGAGCCAAAAATAATCCAAGAAAAGAAATTTTATTGTACATAGAGGATGACATGCGGGACCCATGAGGCAGCAGCGGGCTCAACATTTCCAAGGTCAGACAAAGACCAAAAGAAAAATGAAGTAGCCAGAAATCGGGGGTGAAAAAAATCCAAGAAAAGAAAGATTTCAATTGGGCTGCATCTGGACATCTGGGCCTTCGAACTATCCTGCTGGGCCTTTTGACTCGTACAATTTCAGCCCACTCCAAAACAGGAAAGTTCGGATTATTCTAAAAAAAAGGAAAGTCCTATGCTTCGCAAAAACACAAAACAAGGAGATTCAACATATAAGTTTGTTTATGTAAAAATAATATTTAATTTATCCGTTTGCAATAGCTCAGAGCGAAATACAATGTTTATTGTCTGCAAAATAATCAAGATATCACATGTTTCTTGTACGGGGAGGCTGACATCGGGGACCCATGAACCAGCAGCGTCGTCAACGTTTTAAAGGCGACAGGGGATGGAAAGAAAAAATAAACCAAAAATCTGTTGGTAAAAAATACAAGAAAAGAAACATTTTTGTTCTGAGAGGATGACATGCGGGACCCATGAGGCAGCAGCATCCTCAGCGTTTATTGTTCATAGAGGTTGACATGTGGGACCCGTGAGCCGCCAGCCGCTCGAACGTTTTAAAGGCTGCAGGAGATCGAAAGAAAAAATAAGCCAAAAATCGGTTGGTCAACAAAATCCAAGAAAAGAAACATTTACCGTTCTGAGAGGATGACATGCGGGACCCATGAGGCAGCAGCATCCTCAACGATTCCAAGGTGGCAGGGGATCAAAGGAAAAAAGGAAATATCCCGAAATTAATTAGGGGTTCAAAATAAATCCATCAAAGGAAACTTTTATTGTTCACAGAGGATGACATGTGGGACCGACCTGCCAGCTGCGTCATCATCGTTTCAAAGGGGGCAGGAGATCAAAAGAAATAGGCAAATAGCCAGAAATTAGGGGTCAAAAATAACTCCAAGAAAGGAAACTTTTATTGTTCGTAGAGGATGACATGCGGTACCCATGAGCCAGCAGCTTACTCAACGTTTCAAAGGCCGCATGAGATCGAAAGAAAAAGGCAAGTGACAAAATATCAGGAGCCAAAGATAATCCAAGAAAAAAACTTTATTGTACATAGAGGATGACATGCGGGTCCCAATTAGCAGCAGCGGTCTCAACGTTTCAAATGCGGCTTGAGATCAAAAGAAAAAGAAAGTTGATTGTTCATAGAGGATGACATGCGGGTCCCATGAGTCAGCAGCTTACTCAACGTTTCCAAGGCGGCAGGGGATCAAAAGAAAAAGGAAATAGCCAAAAATCAGAGGGTGAAAAAAAACCCAAGAAAATAAACTTTTATAGCACATAGAGGATGACATGCGGGTCCCATGAGCCAGCAGGTTCCTCAACGTTTCAAACGTGGCATGAGATCGAAAGAAAAAGGCAAGTGACCAAATATCAGGAGCCAAAAATAATTCAAGAAAAGAAACTTGAGTGTACATAGAGGATGACATGCGGGTCCCATTTAGCAGCAGCGGTATCACCGTTTGAGAGGCTGCACGGGATCGAAAGAAAAAGGCAAGTGACCAAATATCAGGAGCCAAAAATAATCCAAGAAAAGAAATTTTATTGTACATAGAGGATGACATGCGGGTCCCATGAGCCTGCAGCGTCCTCAACGTGGCATGAGATCGAAAGAAAAATGCAAGTGACCAAATATCAGGAGCCAAAAATAATTCAAGAAAAGAAACTTGATTGTACATAGAGGATGACATGCGGGTCCCATTTAGCAGCAGCGGTATCACCGTTTGAGAGGCTGCACGGGATCGAAAGAAAAAGGCAAGTGACCAAATATGAGGTTCCAAAAAAATCCTAGAAAAGAAAGTTTTATAGTACATAGAGGATGACATGCGGGTCCCATTTAGCAGCAGCGGTCTCACCGTTTGAGAGGCGGCAGGGGATCGAAATAAAAAGGTAAGTGACCAAATATGAGGTGCCAAAAAAATCCGAGAAAAGAAAGTTTTATAGTACATAGAGGATGACATGCGGGTCCCATTTTGCAGCAGCGGTATCACCGTTTGAGAGGCGGCAGGGGATCGAAAGAAAAAGGCAAGTGACCAAATATGAGGTGCCAAAAAAATCCAAGAAAAGAAAGTTTTATAGTACATAGAGGATGACATGCGGGTCCCATTTAGCAGCAGCGGTATCACCGTTTGAGAGGCGGCAGGGGATCGAAAGAAAAAGGCAAGTGACCAAATTTGAGGTGCCAAAAAAACTCCAAGAAAAGAAAGTTGATTGCTCATAGAGGATGACATGCGGGTCCCAATTAGCAGCAGCGGTGTCAACGTTTCCAAGGCGGCAAGGGATCAAAAGAAAAAGGAAGTAGCCAGAAATCAGGGGGTCAAAAAAGATCCAAGAATAGAAAGAATTTTGGTTCATAGAGGATGACATGCGGGACCCATGATCCTGCATCGTAAACGGCTCGATTGGAGAGCATTGAACGAGATGGCGCGATCGAGAAAAAAACAATGCCAGAGAGGCTGCCATCTGGGCCCTACATCCCTCGGCGGTGCGGATTTGCGTTGACTCAGCCGGCGAACCCGAGAATTCGAGATGCACCACGTCCCGGGCCACCATACGTAACGTTTTGGCCGGTTTCGTCGGGCTAGGTGGCCTCAAAAACGAGAAAAAAACGTTTTGACATGCACAACGGACAGACCCAAAATCGTCGGCCATGGTACACCAGCAACCACAGCGCGACTTCAACTTCGTCGGCCATGGCAAATTTTCTTGTAGTGGTTGTTGAATGGTATGTTTATGTTGTGCTATATTCTATGTTATAGTTTGTACGGAGAGTAACGTATTTTGATTAAGAGAAGTGAACGCGCTTCGACTACCAAAAAGGCAAGTGACACTCAAATCCTACTTATCTTATATATGCATTAGTGTTTTGAAACTAGTATGCATGGTAGGATTTTGTTTTCAAAAGTAAAGTATTATGCTATGCTTAGCAAATCCTAGTAGTGTGTAGCTACTCCTGAACCCATTGCTAGGATGCTTTAATTTTTGCTTTGCAACATCAAATGCCAAGTGTTGTTTCGTTATTGGTTGTGAGTGTTGAAAATTTAAAATTAACAACCCTAATGAAACACCTGGATGGATTGGTTGATGGTGGGCGGCTGCTCAGGTCCACGCCCCTAGTAGGCTGAAGTGGTGAAGTCCACGCCCCTAGTTGGCTGAAGTGGTGAATCCCTGAGAGTTCGCATGTTGTAGAGTGGTCGCTTTTGACTGCACACCTGGTTTTCACCAGGGGATCGTGTGGGGGTTTACTACCTGTGAGGGGTTTTAAGCTTGTGAGTTCCACTTGTGGTTGGCCACCCAGGATTAAAGAGATTACTATGTCGTCCATAGATAGCTTTCAGTGCAGCCTTATGGTATTATGGGCTCTGCCGGGATTAAGTAAGTTGTGAGGGTTCAACTTGTGGCTAGACAGTGGGTGGAGGCGACGGCCAAGGGAACGGGTCTAGTTTGTATGGTTGAATTCTTCTTCTGAAAGATCTTGTCTCATTCTTCTCTTGGGAAGGGTGGGTCGTAAGGTGAAAGTGCACAACCTCTCGAGAGTTAAACCTAAGATCTTAGCCGTGTCCCCGGTTACGGACAATTTGAGCTTCTAGGCAAGGAATGTACGGAAGAATCTCATCATTGTTTTCTGAATGTATTTAAAATTTGATCAACCTTCGAAAACTCATGGGAGATGTAACCATGTGATTATTCTAAAACCCATGGAGGATTTAACCATGGTGTGATTTCATAATTTCATTCAAAGATTTTCAAAAATGTTTTGTTTTGAAATAAAATGTAGGATAAAATTGGCTTTATGCAAATTTGCCTAAACTCCACTTGCCAAATATCATGTAGATAGTCATGCCTAAAAAATGCCACCAAAGAAGTGTCATTTGCCAGTAACATCATTGTACTGACCTCCATTCGTGGGGCTGCATATTCAAACGTGCAGGATTTTCTGAGGAGAAGTACGTGGTAGGATCTCGAGTCTACATTCCAACATGACTACCTGTGGCACATGAAGATGAAGGCTCATTGCTGATTTACTTTCCGCTGTGTTTATTCTGAGCTAGTCCATGTGACTATGCAATTTGTAAGGTTTTATTGTACCCTCTGGATCAACGATGTAGTAAATTGATACTATTGCAATGATTACTATATTTTGTAATGTGTGTGCTATCAGTGATCCCGGGAATAGCACTATACATAGGTATCTTGCCTTTATTAAAAGGTAGGGTGCTACAGAATGGTATCAGAGCATAGTGTAGCCTGTAGGATCGAGACCCTAGGTTTGGATTAGAAATAGGAAGGCCCTAAAATGAAAATTTTGTCTAATCCTATTTTCAATCAAAAAGATGTTTGGATTTTGAACCTCTTGTATTCTCATCTATTCCATCTTCAAAATTGTTTTCCTCTCACCTTAGATGACCCACTTCATGAAAACCATCAAGGAAGTAGAGATGATTACCTTGTGCCTGAAGTGAGGGACTGCTGCTTCATATGGCATTTTCAATTCCACAAGAAGTGTTTCATGGAAGACCAATGAAGACACTTGAAGAAATACTTCGATGCAGACTGTACAACACACGAAGATACACCGAAGGACTAGAATAAAAACTTGATGCATCCAATATAGAAATAGATTAGACCACCATTAGCTTTCTTTTATTGAAACGACGCTAGCATTAGAAAGTATTGATCTTACCAAATTGAGGTATGACCATACTAATTTGTTGGTGTTTGAAACAAATTGCTTGATGCTTGTTAGATGTTGTTTGTAAAATGATTTGCCTTGAATCGATGTGTTTGGGTAGGAAATCTTCTTTAGACCTTTCTATCTATTCTCATCTATACCCAACCCAGAGAATGTTTTCTCGGCAACTCGCCATGAAGACAACAGTAGTGAAAATAGCCTTGATATTTCCTATCAAGATGAAGAAGAGTAGAGTAAGAGTTCCGCAAAACCCTAGCTAGGGATCGATAGAGGTGTTTTCAAAACAATTCAATAATGGGGATTGAAACATTGATTCAACTCTCCATGGAATTTTTGTTCATCAAACTTGTGAGGTTGACCAAGAGTTAGAATACGAGATATACCAAACTGAAAACAAGGAAATGATTGGGTGCGACATGGATTGGCCCCCATGATGACCACTCATATTGTTCGCCCTTGTATGAGGAATGGTAAATCTAGAGAGACATACCTACAAAAGAGATACCGGCGAATAAGCCTAAACCTTAGGATGGAGAAATATTATACCCTTATAGTAGGCAAGTGCTGCCAAGCGTAGGACAACATTTAGTTTGAAGACGCAACCACTAGATGAAGAATAGCGGAGGACCGCCGATGACACCAACAAGTAAGAATATGAAGGATGCCTTGAAGTAATCTCATGTTGGTCTTTCGTTTGACCCGAAGAGTGACCCATCGATGTTTAAAGTAATTCAACAACCAGCCATTTGGATTAGAAAGCCCTACTATGAAGGAAACCTATTCGACACTCCTTGGAGAGAAATGTTGTTTACTATACGTGAATAAACATTCGCCTATTGGATTATAACTCAAAAGCCCTAAGCCATAGAAGTTTTCCAAATATTACCTGTTGCCAAGGCATATCCAAGATGAGCTTACCTAAACCCAAGACCTAAGGCTACCTACAAAAGTTTCTTTTAAGGGTGGCAGAAGCCATACCCATAGATTATGGATTACACTAGATGCCTCATGAGATGGTACTTGGAGATGGTATCACAAGGAGTTTAAAAGATAATATCAATAGGATGAGTACCCTCATAAGAGTGGATGCAGTTGATGGTATAACCGTATAGGGTTTCGCGTAACGTTTTCAAAGCCCAAGGTTAACTTTCGAAATCTCCTCGGAGATGTTCGAAAAGGAAGCAGTAATGAGTATGAACCTACTAGAAGACCTGAGCCCAAAACCTTTTCTTTCTAGCCTTTCTCAAATCTCGAGGACGAGATTTCTTTTAAGGGTGGTAGTCTGTCACATCCCGAAATTTTCCTAAATTTTGGAATGTCAAATAAAAATAAATTTAATGCTTGATTGGTTGAACTTGATTGAAAATCCACAAAGAATTAAAACTTTTTGGAGTTATTTAAACGTATTTTCCAAACTATTGTTTTCCAAATACTTTTGGTTTCAAGTATTTTCAAAATCAAACATATTTTGATTTTTACAAACTTTTATAAACTTGTTTGGTATGCGTATGTTAAAACTATTCACACATAGCCATAATGGCATAGTAGTAATAAAATAATATAAAATAACAATTTATAAAATTTAAATCCTTTTATCGTCCTATGCTGAGCAAAATAATTTTACAAACTCGTAGAATTTCGTTTCACTCAAATCGGAGTTACGAAACTCATTTTATCAAAAAAACAAGTAACAGATAAAAAGAAAAAGAAAAAAAAAACAAGTGGGCCGGCCAGCCGGACCGACCGGCCCAGCGGCAGCCGACCGCACCAGCCGGACGAGACTCAAGTCGGTCGTGCCCAGGTACGTGCCACGCACGATTTTCGTTTTACGAACTTACCTTCACTTAAATACAAAAATCTCTTTCTACACAATTCCAAATTTAGATCCCTTTGTTTGTTCCTAACTTCGAGGCCCACCTTTTCCACCGACCTATGCTCTATATAAAGCCACCACCATGTCGCAGTTTCGTTTTCCCTTTTCTTCTCTCGAAACCTAGATCAACGAAATCTTAACTCGTTGTTTTGACCACCAGAACCACCTCAAATTGCTTCGGGCTCTACACGAAAGTTGTAGATCTCGTCGAGATCTTTCAATCCCTACCAATCGTATCTCTTTTCGTCCACCATACACGGATAATTTCGCATCGCAAGGCATCAGGTCTGAGAAAAGGAATCTTCAATTAGTTCGTGCTCGTTCCACGAAATCCAAATTCCTTTGGTGAGTATGTAGATCTGATCATCCTCTATAACTTTCATGTTGAAAGTTTTTGGATTTGATGTACGGATTTATCGCTCATCTACAGATCTATTTCGAGTCAACCGGAGCCAAATCGAGTTTCAAAACTATCTCGAATCGTCATGACTTCAACACGGAAGTTGTTCCTCTCGTCAAGATCTTTCCATTGCCGCGAGTCTCACCTTGTTTCGTTCACCGAGCAAGGAGAAAAACGTGTTACAAGATTCAGATCTTATAAGGTATAATCCAGATCTTGTCAAACTAATTGTACCATTGTGAAAAGTAATTTGTTCATTAAATAGATCTATTAATTCTATACAACTTTGATGTACAAAGTTTTTCCATCTGAGCAACTTTTTATGTCAACATTTATGACATCATCATGACATGAGCATAGTCAACTCAGTCTGGTCAAAGTCAAACTACAGTCAGCAGTACAGTCAGCGGTACAGTCAGCAGTACAGTCAGCAGTACAGTCAGCGTCTCAGTCAAACTTGGTCAAACTCGTTTTAAATTTAATTTTAAATATCAGATTATATGTCCAACTTAGAAATTCATTATAAAATCATCCAGAGGTCCAAAATTTGCAAATTTTATATCGTTGGAAAGCTTATAAGCTGTAGAATCCAAATATGAAATGATATTGTATAGGTTTGTGTTAGATTTTGCGTCATAATTCAAATAGTTAAGTTAAGCCTTTCATACTATAAAATTTGTATAAAATAATCTACTGGGCCAAATCTTATGTTTTTGTACTTTCTGGAATCCTCAAGTCATGTACTTCAACATGATATAGGATTTGTACAATTTTGACACGTGCACAAACTTGCTTTAGTAAAATCTATACAAATCAGTAATTTGACGATAATTTAAATTCTATAAATCATTTTTGAATAATTCCAATTGGTCTAATCTTGTACTACTGTAACCTATCCAGGGAAGTCAAGTTTATATTTTTACTAAACATAAATCTTGCGGTAGCTAATTAATAAGGTTGTGTATGTTAAGTAGATACTCAATTATTGTTTTTCTAAACCAAATTAAATACCCAGGAAGCTTTATTATTATTGCACATATCAGAGAACACATAATACAACACATACACACTATCTCTCTTGTGAAATAAATTGGTGCATAGCATGCATGCATGTCTATGATTGTTCATATCGAATGTTTGTTTATTTTTGTTGTTGTTGTTGAATGGTATGTTTATGTTGTGCTATATTCTATGTTATAGTTTGTACGGAGAGTAACGTATTTTGATTAAGAGAAGTGAACGCGCTTCGACTACCAAAAAGGCAAGTGACACTCAAATCCTACTTATCTTATATATGCATTAGTGCTTGAAACTAGTATGCATGGTAGGATTTTGTTTTCAAAAGTAAAGTATTATGCTATGCTTAGCAAACCCTAGTAGTGTGTAGCTACTCCTGAACCCATTACTAGGATGCTTTAATTTTTTGCTTTGCAACATCAAATGCCAAGTGTTGTTTCGTTATTGGTTGTGAGTGTTGAAAATTTAAAATTAACAACCCTAATGAAACACCTGGGTGGATTGGTTGATGGTGGGCGGCTGCTCAGGTCCACGCCCCTAGTAGGCTGAAGTGGTGAAGTCCACGCCCCTAGTTGGCTGAAGTGGTGAATCCCTGAGAGTTCTCATGTTGTAGAGTGGTCGCTTTTGACTGCACACCTGGTTTTCACCAGGGGATCGTGTGGGGGTTTATTACCTGTGAGGGGTTTTAAGCTTGTGAGTTCCACTTGTGGTTGGCCACCCAGGATTAAAGAGATTACTATGTTGTCCATAGATAGCTTTCAGTGCAGCCTTATGGTATTATGGGCTCTGCCGGGATTAAGTAAGTTGTGAGGGTTCAACTTGTGGCTAGACAGTGGGTGGAGGCGACGTCCAAGGGAACGGGTCTAGTTTGTATGGTTGAATTCTTCTTCTGAAAGATCTTGTCTCATTCTTCTCTTGGGAAGGGTGGGTCGTAAGGTGAAAGTGCACAACCTCTCGAGAGTTAAACCTAAGATCTTAGCCGTGTCCCCGGTTACGGACAATTTGAGCTTCTAGGCAAGGAATGTACGGAAGAATCTCATCATTGTTTTCTGAATGTATTTAAAATTTGATCAACCTTCGAAAACTCATGGGAGATGTAACCATGTGATTATTCTAAAACCCATGGAGGATTTAACCATGGTGTGATTTCATAATGTCATTCAAAGATTTTCAAAAATGTTTTGTTTTGAAATAAAATGTAGGATAAAATTGGCTTTATGCAAATTTGCCTAAACTCCACTTGCCAAATATCATGTAGATAGTCATGCCTAAAAAATGCCACCAAATAAGTGTCATTTGCCAGTACATCATTGTACTGACCTCCATTCGTGGGGCTGCATATTCAAACGTGCAGGATTTTCTGAGGAGAAATACGTGGTAGGATCTCGAGTCTACATTCCAACATGACTGCCTGTGGCACATGAAGATGATGAAGGCTCATTGCTGATTTACTTTCCGCTGTGTTTATTCTGAGCTAGTCCATGTTACTATGCAGTTTGTAAGGTTTTATTGTACCCTCTGGATCAACGATGTAGTAAATTGATACTATTGCAATGATTACTATATTTTGTAATGTGTGTGCTATCAGTGATCCCGGGAATAGCACTATACATAGGTATCTTGCCTTTATTAAAAGGTAGGGTGCTACAAATCGACGCCTTCAGCGATGGCATCCGACGTGAAAGCTACATAGAAGAACTTGGGTGCAAGAAGCCAAAAACCATAACCAAGTTAATGGAAATCGCCAACAGCTGGGCTGATGGCGAGGACAACGTACGAAAGCCGCGACAGCGCAGTGACGACGAAGACGACGACCAGCCGAAGCACGACTCGGGTGGACGAAGGGATCGCCACAAGAGAAGGAAGAACCGTAGCTATGACGACAGTAACCTGGTAGCCACAGGGTACTCTGATCGGCAGAACGATCGATATGACGACAGACGAGACGACCGGCAGGACGGTAATCGGAACAACTCTGGGAACCGTGGCAATTACAAACCAGGACACGCAGCCCTAGTAGTCGAGGCGTAGGTCGGGGGTTCAAGATGAGCAAAGTCTTCATGGATGGTGGAAGTGGATTAAACCTAATATTTCTCGACACAATCAAGAGTATGGGGATTACCATGAGAATGCTAGAAGAAACGGACACCTGCTTTCATGGGATTCTCCCCACCTCACCGGCGTACTCTCTTGGCGAAGTTTACCTGAACGTCGTCTTTGGCAAACCCGACAACTTCAGGAAGGAAAAGATCGAATTCGAAGTCGTAAACTGGGAGTCGCAGTATCACGCTATACTCGGGAGGCTAGCTTATGCCAAGTTCATGGCTGTACCACACTACGCATACCTCAAGCTGAAAATGCCTGGGAGCAACGGGACAAACATCACAGTCTATGGAAGTTTCTCACGCTCGGACAATTGTGATCGTGACTTTCAGAGGATCGCTGCAAAGTTTGGGTTGAAGCAGGAAATTACTGACCTCCCTTCCAAGTCATCATCACGCGATAATAAGGAAGAAGAACGCGTCAGAGGAGCGAAGAAGAAGCCAGCCGACCTTGCTCTTGAAGCTTCGGCAGCACAAACTTCTGCAGCTAAAGCTTTGGCAGCAAAAGCTTCGGCAGTCGATGGCACAGAAGACATAGGAGACAACAAGACACTGACAATCGCTGCCCAGACCCCTGGTGAAATCAACGACACTTAGAAAACCACTAACGTGGTGAACAAGCCAGAAGATGAGAAGAACCCCTTCCTTGCCTAAGCAATTACTAGTGTTTAGCTTTCTCTATCTTTCCAAGCAGGGCTCCCCCTTTTTTCGCCCTTTTAGTCCCGTATTTTTATTATTAATGAGAACTCAAGTTTTGATTCCTTGAAAAGCATTGCAGTAAATCGGAGCACCTAAACCGCATTGTTGTAAAACCTTGCTTACGCCCCTTGGCAGACGACGGTACAAGATAGTGCGCGGCAAAAGATCGTGCTCCGAATAAGCCTCTACGAGTGCTACAGGATGCAAAATAAACAAGGACACTAACTCTTCCCTCTGCTATAGATGCCTCTACGAGCGCCGTAAATAGCACGAGTTTGGAAATACATATAAACACAACCCACGTTCGATATTTTACTTATGGAAATATCAAAGAACAACGGGCTCATCGGCAGAGTTATTGCACCCGATATATTCGGGAGCTGCTGTCAAAACATACATCGGTTGAAAGCAAAGTTGCGCATACAACGGGTTTAGCAAAACCTGCAGCACGAGCTGATCACTCAAATAATTTGCTGACCAATGAATACACATACGTCTAAGCGAGCAATTAAGATTTGCTCCTTCAAAATTTGCCAACGGCATTAACACGGTAAAAGTACATATTGACATAGGCATCCCCAATGGGCCTGCCGAAGATAGTACCCTGGGTTTACTGAAGGCCCACGACCCGAAGAATATGAAGATTCGGAAGCCCAAGTTTATATTAAGGAAAGTTAGAATTGTAATAGAGATGATGTTTGTAATCTTGCGGGACGAGTTGTAAACCTTCCCGGACTCTGTAACTTGTACAATACGAATCCCTCGACTCCACCTCCTATATAAGGGGGAGTCAAGGGACAAAGAAAGCATCGAATCATTGTCTCTCAAACCCTAGTTTTCATAATCGTCGAGTACTTTTTGGCTGAAACCTTCGAGATCTACTTGCCCTCTACTTCCAACTAAACCCTAGTCTACAACCCGTAGGCATTGACAAGTTAATCCCTTGTCAATTGGCGCCGTCTGTGGGGATTAGAGGCGTAAGGATCTGATCTCGATGGCACGTTCAAGATCATCGACTTCATCAACGGCAAGCAACGCGATGGATCGAGGTAAACAGATCGCAACTGGTCCTGTCGGTTTTGTTCCTCACCCGCCCTCCCGTTTGGATGCATATGCGTATCTGGGGGAGTCCATGGAGATGACGTTCGGAAGATTCCACTTTCGAGTCAAGAAAGAGGGAACGTATCGTCTCGAAGTTCCGATCTCATCGGGATTTTCGGCGGTCGATTCCGATTTTTCAAGCTCAACATCATCGATCGAGTCAGGCGAAGAGGAGACTTCATCGCCACGCTTAATCAGCACCAGGGCAAGCGAAAAGCTCGCCAAGATCTTCAGCGACATGTCCTTCGAGTCATCTGCGGACTCCTATATAAGCGATGGCTCGAGCAGCGTCGACAGCTTCAACTTCATCGACAAATCCACTACAGTGGGCAAGGTCTTCACCAATCTTTATGATGGTGTCACTAAACCCAGCACAGATCTGAATACAAAATACCATCAGATTTACGTCATCAGAGAACCAAGCCGTAATCAAGAGGAAACATGTGAGGCTTTCGACGATTTGGGCAATCCATATGTCGATCCCTCTGATTTACGACGAGGCCTAGGCAATAAATATATCGGGTCTGAACCTTGTGATAGAGTTCAACTCCCGCAAGCAGCATGGGACAGAGCCGCAAGAGCTATGGATGGCTCAGAACCAATGGCTACAACAGCCACGCCAGAAGAATTGCAAGCATATCAATATAGGCTCGCACGGGCCGCGAGGGAATTGGAAAAACAGACAGCTGCCCTGAACAGAAGAAAGGAGGCAGCTTCTGCGTCAAGCAGGCGAAGGGCAGAGTTGAGTCAACAATCTGGAACCTCGGGAGATAGCCATAGGGAAGCTCGAAACAGAGCAAGGTCAAGATTGCAACATATACCCGAAGGAGAAAGAGAGCACTTGGTTCAAAACCTCGACATGTCTTTTATGTCGATAGACACGAGAGGGAATATTATTCCTAAGACACCAGAAGCTGGGTATATGGCGACACAAGCCTTCATCCTTGCATCCAGGCCACCTCCAGGAGATCCGAGGGAAGCACTGTACAACATGGCAATGGCAGGAGTTGCAGCCATGGGAATGGCGTTTGCATCAACACCGCCAGAAGGAGCAGCAAGGCAAAATAGTCCATGACATGCGGCAGCAGCAGTAGCGACTCCCGAAGGAACAAGTGGAGCAAGAGACACGGCAGCACAAGCAAGGGTGGACAGAGCACGGCAAAGCAGAAGAGAACATCGGCATTCCCCAGAATTAAACGATGAGGATATGTGCGGTTTGCCATGCTTCACAAGGAGAGTACGAAAAACTCGAGTCCCTTCGGGATTTAAGTTGCCTGATAACTTCAAGAAATTCGACGACCTGCAAGATCCAGAGGATTGGCTAGTTGATTACCTCGAGACGGTGAAGCTAACTGGAGGGACCAGGGCAACAGCTATGCAAAGCATCCAAGTGCATTTAAGCGGAGCCGCGCGATCTTGGATCAAGAAGCTTCCTTCAGGGTCTATCGACAGCTGGGATAGCTTCGAGGACATATTCGTCAAGAATTTCCGATCCACCTGCAAAAAACCAGCATCGCTAGAGGAATTGCGGGCATGTCGACAGAAGCCAGACGAGTCAATGAGAAAATATATCCAGAGGTGGAATATCATCAAAAACTCGGCAGAGAATATATCTGACGAGAGAGCGATAGATGCGTTTGTCGCAGGAATCAGGCGAGGAGATTTTGTCGAGGATTTGGGAAGAACCAATCCAAAGACAGTATCAGCATTGATGGAGCTAGCAAACAGATGGGCAGATGGAGAAGATGTTGTTCACAACAAACGGCATAGGTCACCAGAGGAGGACCGCAGCCGAAATTATCAAAATAGGCGATGATTTCCTCGGCAGTACTCGGGCTATGATGCACCTGGGCAAATTTTGGCTGGCTTCCGAGCAAGCGCCGGAGGAAACAATAGAGATGAGTACCAGAGGAGCAACGAGCAGCGAGGCGACAATAGAGATGACTCTCGAAACAACAGGCAAAACACTGGGTCGAGGTTCCAGAGGCCTTTCGTGTCTCCCGAGGAGATGATGAACGGACCATGTCAAATGCATTTTTATCTTGACAACAATGGGAAAAGACAGTCGGGACATTTGCAGAAGGATTGCCGAAATTTTCAGGCAATGTTAATGTGGGCCGGGCACGCCAATGCTCAGGCAGTACCCAGAAATCCTCAGGGGCCCAGGAGTGAAATTCACTTACCGCCCCCTCCCGCAATTACAGATGATAATCGACACCAGCTTAGAATTGCGGCAGCACCTGCACCACCACCTTATGTTGATCCCAATTCCAATGGAGCGGTCTCGATGATTCAGAAAGGCAGGCCATCCAACAGAGCTCAAAAAGTAATCTCGCGACAGGTGTTCATGGCAGAGAAGATGCCTCCACCAACGGTCGAGTATCTTAATTGGTCAGGGCAAGATATTGGCTTCACAATAGCGGACCATCCACAGCAAGTTCCTCGACCAGGGCAATCATCACTTATCTTACCAGCAGTAATTGCAGGATTCGACGTGTCTCGAGTATTCATAGATGGCAGCAGCAGCTTAAACCTTATGTATGCAGATACATTAAGGAAGATGAACATATCCCTAGCAAATCTAAAACCAACTGACACACGATTCCACGGTATTACACCAGAGAAGCCAAGTTATCCGCTGGGAAAGATCAATCTTGATGTTCAATTTGGCACCCGAGAAAATTACAGAATAGAGAGGCTGGAATTCGAAGTCGTGGATTTTCCATCACAATACCACGCTTTGTTGGGGCGACCAGCATATGCTAGGTTTATGGCAGTACCACATTACACGTACTTGCTGTGGAGGATGCCTGGGCCTAAGGGACCAATCACGGCCAAAGGAAGCTTTGCGCTAGCCGATAAATGCGACAAGGATTTCCATCGACTGTCAGAAACTTTCGGGATGCAGGCAGAATATATGGCGTCAAGACTCACGACTGACTACGATGTGCTGCCAGATGTAGGAAGGCCAAACAAAGAATCAACTTTCAACAAAGAATCAACTTTCAACATGTATCTACCAAATAAAAAGTTTCGGCTAAGCAATCCAAACACTTGGATGAAAAAGCCAAAATACCTATTTACCAAAACAACCTTAACCCTGAATCACCCTTGCGGAGTCTCTCTTTCCTCAGGTACCTTTGAATCCTTTTCAAGCTTGTCGACAATTATATTGGCGGGCAACAATACCTTCGGATACAGCGCCTCCAAATCACCAACCGCATTGGCGATAGTCAGCAGATTCGCTGAGAGATAACGTGCAAGGACAAGGGCAAGTGTAAATCTGGCCCCTGCAAAAACCTGAGTTCGCTCCAAGTCTCGGATCTTTTTGGTATTCCCAAACTCAAACATCAGAGTCAGCAGTGTAGGAGGGACCGCGTTTAAGGGGAACATTGTCCTCCAAATTTCCCTCAGGGCTTTGTAGCACTTGTCGAAGAAATGGTGGACCTGTTGGACCCGATCCTGAAATTGTGCGACAGCCGAAGCCTTCGAGTGTTCCCGCCAGAAAATCTCCTCGGCTGATGATAGCTGGGTCAAAGCGTTCACACGCTCGTGAATCCGCTTGTTCTCTTCAGCACGGTTCAGAGCTATGACTAGCAAAGGAATCAACGGAAGATCAGGCAATGCGTTTTACAAAAAGTAATAAGCACAAGGATCACGGAACTTACAGTTTAAACTTTCAGTGGCCTTATGCAGTTCAGTAAGAGCATAGCGCTCTACGTCGGCTGCAATCTCGCCCTTCTTCTTGATAATGGCAGCCAAGGCATAGGTGTTGCGCATATCCTTTTCCAACTGCGCGATCCGATCCTTCATGCGTTGGATTCGATCATCTTCAGGAAGAGCACCCGAAGAATCGTCAACAAATGCAGGCACTGGGAACACCTGCAAAGAAAAGTGTCAAAAGCATGATGGATCGCATCAGCATCAGCATCAGAAGGTACTCCCATCGGGAGAAGTGCACGAGAAAATATCATAACAAGGGTGCGCTAGCAACATTGCCAGCACGGAGTTTATTACAAACATAAGTTTTGCGACAGAACATTGTTTCACATCAGCTCAGAGAGAAGTTTGTTACAAAAATCAAAGGGCTTGGGTCTGAGTCGATAAACTAGGGCCAGCCGATGTCTTCCTTGATGAAACCAGCTCAAGGAGCTGGCGTGCACACTTAAGGGCTGACATTTTGAAGACGCTTAAATCAATGAACCGCCCATCTTGCTCTTTCGGCAGTGATGACCCACAAGTATAGGGGATCGCAACAGTCTTCGAGGGAAGTAAAACCCAAATTTATTGATTCGACACAAGGGGAGGTAAAGAATACTTATAAGCCTTAACAACTGAGTTGTCAATTCAGCTGCACCTGGAAAAGCACTAGTAAGAGGGGTGATGTAAAAGCAGCGGTAATATGAGAGCAATAGTAATAGTAACACAGCAGCGGTAACAGTAACACAGAGGCGATGGCACCAGAAAATAGTTGATACTACTTCCAATGACATATAGAACGAGTATATGATGATGAGAGATGGACCGGGGTTCCCAGCGATCTACACTAGTGGTAACTCTCCAATAACAAGTGACAAGTGTTGGGTGAACAAATTACAGTTGGGCAATTGATAGGATTGAAAGCATTAAGACAGAACATCAAGATTATTAATCATGTAGGCATGTTTTCCATATATAGTCATACGTGCTCGCAATGAGAAACTTGTACAACATCTTTTGTCCTACCAGCCGGTGGCAGCCGGGCCTCAAGGGAATCTACTGGCTATTAAGGTACTCCTTTTAATAGAGCACCGGAGCAAAGCATTAACACTTGGTGAAAACATGTGATCCTCATATCACAGCCTTCCCCTCCGGTTGTCCCAATTTCTGTCACTTTGGGGCCTCGGGTTCCGGACAGCAATATGTGCAAACAACTTGTAGATACAATCTAAGCAATAATTATAGAGCTTAAATCTAAGATCATGCCACTCGGGCCCTAGTGACAAGCATTAAGCATAACAAGATTGCAGCAACAATAACTTCACAAACTTTATAGATAGACTAATCATAATGTATCATCCATCGGATCCCAACAAACACAACACCGATTACATCAGATGAATCTCAATCATGTAAGGCAGCTCATGAGATCATTGTATTGAAGTACATGGGAGAGAGAGTACCAACTAGCTACAGCTAGAACCCGTAGTCCATGGGGGAACTACTCACGGAGCATGATGGAGGCGGTGGCGTCGATGGAGATGGCTTCCGGGGGCACTTCCCCGTCCCGGCAGGGTGCCGGAATAGAGACTTCTGTCCCCCGAATTGGAGTTTCGCGATGGCGGCGGCGCCCCTGGAGTCTTTCTGGAGTTTCGTCGATTCGTATCGCGTTTTTAGGTCGAAAGGGGTCTTATAGGCAAAGAGGCGGCGCAGGAGGGGCACCAGGGCGCCCTCCTCATAGGCCAGCGCAGCCAGGGGCCTGCCCGCGCGGCCCTATGGTGTGGGGGCCCTGGGCCTCCTCTCCGTCTCCCCTTTGGTGTCCTGGTCCGTCTCGGTGAATTATGATGTTTGGTCTTCGTTTCGTCGAATTCCGAGAATATTGCCCGAACAGCCTTTCTGGAACCAAAAACAGCAGAAAACAGGAACTGGCACTTCGGCATCTTGTTAATAGGTTAGTTCCGGAAAACGCATAAAAACATTATAAAGTGTGAGCAAAACATGTAGGTATTGTCATAAAACAAGCATGGAACATCAGAAATTATAGATACGTTGGAGACGTATCAGCATCCCCAAGCTTAGTTCCTACTCTCCCTCGAGTAGGTAAACGATAAAAGAATAATTTTTGTAGTGACATGCTACTTACATAACCTTGATCATACTATTGTAAAGCATATGAGATGAATGAAATGACTCAAGGCAATGATCTATAGCTGCTAACAAATAGATAACATATAGCAAAACTTTTCATGAATAGTACTGTCAAGACAAGCATCAAAAGTCTTGCATAAGAGTTAACTCATAAAGCAATAAATTCAAAGTAAAGGCATTGAAGCAACACAAAGGAAGATTTAAGTTTCAGCAATTGCTTTCAACTTTCAACATGTATATCTCATGGATAATTGTCAACACAAAGTAATATGATGAATGCAAATAAGCAAGTATGTAAGAATCAATGCACAGTTGACACAAGTGTTTGCTTCTAAGATGGAAGTAGGTAAACTGACTCAACATAAAGTAAAAGAAAGGCCCTTCGCAGAGGGAAGCAGGGATTAAATCATGTGCTAGAGCTTTTCAAGTTTTGAAATCATATATAGAGCATAAAAGTAAAATTTTGAGAGGTGTTTGTTGTTGTCAACGAATGGTAGTGGGCACTCTAACCCCCTCGCCAGACAGACTTTCAAAGAGCGGCTCCCATGATTATTTTATTTTTGGGTGACACTGCTTCCAACCTTTGCTTTCACAAACCATGGCTAACCGAATCCTCGGGTGCCTTCCAACAATCACATACCATGAAGGAGTGTCTATTTATTTTATTTTTATTTTTGAGATGACACTCCTCCCCACCTTTGCTTTCTCAAGCCATGGCTAACCGAATCCTCGGGTGCCTTCCATCAATCACATACCATGGAGGAGTGTCTATTAAGGTTAATTAATTTGGGGCTGGGAACCCCATTGCCAGCTCTTTTTGCAAAATTATTGGATAAGCGGATGAAGCCACTAGTCCATTGGTGAAAGTTGCCCAACAAGATTGAAAGATAAACACCACATACTTCCTCATGAGCTATAAAACATTGACACAAATAAGAGATGATAAATTTTGAATTGTTTAAAGGTAGCACACGAAGTATTTACTTGGAATGGTAGAAAATACCACATAGTAGGTAGGTATGGTGGACACACATGGTATAGTTTTTGGCTCAAGGATTTTGGATGCACGAGAAGTATTCCCTCTCAATACAAGGCTTAGGCTAGTAAGGTTATTTGAAGCAAACACAAGTATAAACCGGTACAGCAAAACTTACATAAGAACATATTGCAAGCATTATAAGACTATACACTGTCTTCCTTGTTGCTTAAACACTTTTACCAGAAAATATCTAGACCTTAGAGAGACCAATCATGCAAACCAATTTTCAACAAGCTCTACGGTAGTTCTCCACTAATAGGTTCAAACTACATGATGCATGAGTAAACATGATCTACTTGAGAGCTCAAAACAATTGCCAAGTATCAAATTATCCAAGACAATATGAAGCATTTTCTGTTTCCAACCAAATAGCAATAAATGCAATAGCTTCCAACTTTTACCATTGAACATTAAAAGTAAAAGCGAAGAACACAAGTGTTCATATGGAAAAGCGGAGCGTGTCTCTCTCCCACACAAAGAATGCTAGGATCTGAATTTATTCAAACATAAACAAAAATAAAAAGCACACAGACGCTCCAAGTAAAGGACATAAGATGTGACCGAATAAAAATATAGTTTCAATAGAAGAAACCTGATAAATTGTTGATGAAGAAGGGGATGCCTTGGGCATCCCCAAGCTTAGACGCTTGAGTCTTCTTGAAATATGCAGGGATGAACCACGGGGGCATCCCCAAGCTTAGACTTTTCACTCTTCTTGATCATATATCATCCTCCTCTCTTGACCCTTGAAAACTTCCTTCACACCAAACTTCTCATAAACTTCATTAGAGGGGTTAATACTCAAAAAAAACTTTAATCCACTTTAGTCCTGTAGTGACACATTGCAAGAACTCAATAAAACATTAGCTACAGCTCTCCACGTCTAGAAAGCCTTGCTTAAAGTCCACAAGAGACAATGCAAAAAACAGAGACAGAATCTGCCAAAACAGAACAGCCATTAAAGACGAATTTTTAAGAGGTACTTCCGTTGCTCAAATCAGAAAACTCAAAACTAATGAAAGTTGCGTACATATCTGAGGATCACTCACGTAAATTGGCAGATTTTTCTGAGTTACCTACAGAGAATCATACCCAAATTCGTGACAGATAGAAATCTGTTTCTGCGCAGAAATCCAAATCTAGTATCAATCTTCTATTAGAGACTTCACTTGGCACAACAATGCAATAAAATAAAGATAAGGAGAGGTTGCTACAGTAGTAACAACTTCCAAAACACAACAAAACAGTAGCAAAATAAAGACATGGGTTATCTCCCAAGAAGTGCTTTCTTTATAGCCATTAAGATGGGCTCAGCAATTTTAATGATGCACTCGCAAGAAATAAGAGTTGAAGCAAAAGAGAGCATCAAAAAGCAAATTCAAGACGCATTTAAGTCTAACCCACTTCCTATGCATAGGAATCTTGTACACAAATAAATTCATGAAGAACAAAGTGACAAGCATTGGAAGATAAAACAAGAGTAACTTCAAAATTTTCAGTATATAGAGAGGTGTTTTAGTACCATGAAAATTTCTACAACCATATTTTCCTCTCTCATAATAATTTTCAGTAGCTTCATGAAAAAACTCAACAATATAACTATCACATAAAGCATGTTTCTCATGATCCATAAACACATAATTTTTATCAAGCTCAAAAATAGTAGGATTAAAACTTCCAAACCCACTTTTATCAATAATATAACAGGATGATTGATCATTCTCAAGAGATATGGGACTCCTAGATAAAGTCAAGAACCCTCCAATCCCATTTTCATTAGTAGTACAATTAATATTATCAAGTAACATAGGACCATCATCTAGAGCTTTATCATAAACATTTGCTAAACAAAACTCTTTAGTACCATGCATTTCGACATCAGGCACAAACAAAGCATTATCATAAGATTTATCAAAATAGCATGGATTATCATAGATAACAGTAGCACAATTATTTTCACAAGTTTTACTCATAGGGAATATTTCAAGAGAATCCACAGGAACATAACATTCTACCTCCTTTGGTAAGCAAGGAGGACAATCAAATAGTGTAAGAGATAAAGAGTTACTCTCATTAGAAGGTTGGCATGGGTAGCTAATCCATTCTTCCTCCTTTTGTTCATCACTCTCCTCTTCTTTTTCATCCAATGAGCTTTCAGGTTCATCAATTTCCTCCTCTTTTTCATCCAATGAGCTTTCAGGTTCATCAATTTCTTCTTCCACAGGTTCCTGCAAACTGTGAGTGCATCCTTGTGTATTAATGAGTCTCTCTTTATAATCAATGATATAAGGATTATCACTGTAACTTTCTATGCAAAAATTAAGGATAGAAGAGACATAATCTTTAAGGTCCTTACAAAAAACACAAGTTTCATAATTTTTAGCCATGAAGGATTCTATCTCAGAGGCTCCCATAAATAAGACAAATTGTTCTACTTCTTCGAACCCAAGATGAATATAGCTATTCCAATTATAGTTCTTAATTAAAACTTCTTCACTAAAGCCACATTGAAATTTAAGATGTTTAGTATCCTGTTGAGAGCAACAGTTTATATCATGGCGTTTAAGCAAAATTTTAGCAATTGTATTCAATTTTTCTATCACAGCACTCATGACTTCATCCGCTCTTGATTTCCTATAATTATTATATATTTCAATAAGCTCCAAATAGGTTGTGGGTTCTCCCATAACAACAGTTTTTAATTTTTCGATTTTTCAATTTTTTATGGATTTTTGGATATATGAGAAAAATAAAACAAGACAAAAAGAAACTAGACAAAAGTAAACTAAGCAAAACAAAATAAAATAAAAATAGAGAGAGAGGTAGAGTGTACTCCCCAGGTGAACTTATGAGTAGAGCTATGCCTCCCCGGCAACGGCTTTAAAATAGTCTTGATGACCCACAAGTATAGGGGATCGCAACAGTCTTCGAGGGAAGTAAAACCCAAATTTATTGATTCGACACAAGGGGAGGTAAAGAATACTTATAAGCCTTAACAACTGAGTTGTCAATTCAGCTGCACCTGGAAAAGCACTAGTAACAGGGGTGATGTGAAAGCAGCAGTAATATGAGAGCAATAGTAATAGTAACACAAAGTGGTAACAAGAACACGTAGGCGATGGCACCGTAAAAATAGTTGATACTACTTCCAATGACATATAGAACGAGTATATGATGATGAGAGATGGACCGGGGTTCCCAGCGATCTACACTAGTGGTAACTCTCCAATAACAAGTGACAAGTGTTGGGTGAACAAATTACAGTTGGGCAATTGATAGGATTGAAAGCAATAAGACAGAACATCAAGATTATTAATCATGTAGGAATGTTTTCCATATATAGTCATACGTGCTCGCAATGAGAAACTTGTACAACATCTTTTGTCCTACCGGTGGCATAATGAGCCCCAAGGGAATCTACTGGCTATTAAGGTACTCCTTTTAATAGAGCACCGGAGCAAAGCATTAACACTTGGTGAAAACATGTGATCCTCATATCACAGCCTTCCCCTCCGGTTGTCCCAATTTCTGTCACTTTGGGGCCTCGGGTTCCGGACAGCAATATGTGCAAACAACTTGTAGATACAATCTAAGCAATAATTATAGAGCTCGGGTTCCGGACGTGGGAATTACCCGTCGGGTAACCGACATTGTCCTATCCTGTGTAATCTAGTTGGAGGCCCATGAAGGCACTTGAAGGCAACGAGGGCCACTTGGATGGCGTACCAGAGGATTCCTTGGCGGACAAGACAAGGAAGCAGCCGAACAAGGAAAGTTTAGATTTAAAACTACTGTAAACCTAGTCGTACTCGGTTAGACCTCTCGAGACCTGCCCCCCTATATAAAGGCCAGGAGAGGGGCTGCCGAGGGACACAATCAATCTTAGCAATCTTAGCCACCAAAAGTCTAGAGCTAGGTCACCGTAGCGCTTAGCCTCTCGACGAGATATCAGCCGAACTATTCGGCACCCCATTGTAACCCAATATCTTCATAATCAAGATCAGACAGGCAGGGCGTAAGGGTTTTACCTCATCGAGGGCCCCGAACCTGGGTAAATCGCTCTCCCCGCTTGTCTGTGAACCGATGTCTCGAGTCAGCTTACAGGATTCCACCAACCCTAAGCCCCAATTGGAGGGCATTGCCGAGGAGTACCCTCGACATACTTGTCCTTCACTTCTTCTTCATGAGTGAGACGAGCATCCAAAGCATCACCAATGTACCTAATACAAAGCTCAAGCACACAATGGTCCCCAAACTAATTGGGTCCGAGTAGTTAGTGAAACTACAACACATAGGACAAACTCCATGTAAATATGTGCATATGGATATGAATTTGAATTCATGCACATCTTAGCCGATTTAGGATTATGGTGGAGTTTTCCCTATGCATTGGATCAACGAAAGAAAGCATGACATAAGATATACATGAAGCAAATATGCATGCAAGACTTTCAAGAACCAAATGGAAATATGACTTGGACAAAATGCAAAATAGAACACGATGACACACAAGGGTGTGACGTGTAAAAAGTTTGTCTAACCCATATCCAAGAATCAAATCAACACAAGATTGACCCCAAAGTTCAACGAATGAACTAAACACAACGAGCAAGATGATATCCAAAACAAGCATGCTCAAGAACTTATCTCATTTTAGGAAATAAAACCAAATATAAAGAAATGAGATAACCAACTCCGAAAGAAAGCAAGGTTCCAAATAAACCAAACCATCAACGCTTTTCATGATGGCACAAAAGTACCGAAAAGAAAAGGTTTGTCTTCCAAAGTCAAATTCTTGAAACAAGAGAGTGTTCTAACAAACATAGGAGAGCTCCCCTAATATAAGTGCACCATTTAGGATTTTGTGTTTGAATACAAAATGCACAAATGCGAGATCATCGCTCAACCATTGTTTATCAAAACACTAAAAAGTTCAACTGAAATAAGGAGATCCAAAAGAAGCAACAAAGACATATGGGAGTCTAACCCACAAGGACAAATTCTTGGCAAGAAATGAAGCAATTGAGCACATGAGCCAAGTGTGAGGATGATCCGGAACAATACCACACAATTTATTACCAATTGTCCAAGGACAAGAGGTATTTAGGAAATATCCATATGGTAGTTTGTGAGTATATCCAAGATTATCTTCACAACAAAGAAAGCATATGGTAGAGTGGGATTTGCTTGAGCAAACATGTCACATAGGAACAAGATAATCTAAAATATCAATTCTATGTGACACAACCTCAAATGTTCACATTTTCTAGGCTTGTAAGATGCACAAAGCATAATACTCCCCCATAATGTGATAAAGACATTTTTCGTGCAAGAGGCAAATAAGAACCAAGTGAGATAATTAATGGACATTATAGAACTTTCATTCATCATGTCGCACATTTTAAGATTGTGAAACGCACAAAGCACATCACTCCCCCCAAAATGGGATAGTCCATTAATTTCTCACATGAGCCAACAACTTAGATATCAAAAAGATGCAATAGGCTCAACAAACAACAATTGTACATGATGTGCCACCCAACATATATAAGCATGGAAGCAAGATAATCAAGTAGGAAGCACAACATACACAACCACATGCAAGGTACAAAACCAACACATGTGAAAGGGGACCGAGTAACTTTCAATGTAAAGGAGTTGAGGACTCATTACCGAAAGGAGGAGCATGGGTAAAGGATGAAAGGAGTAGTACTTGACTTGAGGAGGTGAGAATGATGAAGATCCCCCAAGTCTTCATGAACTAGTCAAGGCTCCATGCCTTCCACATGTACCTATTGATCAAATTTTGGCTTGTTGGTCCCCAAGCAAGTTGGGTCCTAAGAGGTTAGTCACAATAGGCTTAGCAACCCAAATGGTTCTTTTTACGAAACCACTTTGAGTGCCAACATATTTGGCAAACACATCGCCAACCTTATCCTTATGTAGAGAATAAGCACCATGGATCAAGATAGGGTTGGATGAGTTACCAATAATGCAAAAGGAGGAGATGTGGCTCTTCTCATGGCATATGTAGCATGTTCTTCTCTTCTCCTCCTTCTCACTTGATTTCTCCACAACGGGAGCCTTGGCTTGATCCTTCTTGGGTAGCGGCCTTTCTTCAAGTCGAGGAAGACCTTGAGCTTGGCCTTGAGGTAGACCATGAGCTCCATCTTGAGGCCACTTCCCTTGTTTCTTCTCGCCAAGTGGCTTCTTCTTCAAGGGGCACGATCTAACATGATGCCCTTCAATCTTGCACTTGAAGCACACAATCTTGGCGGGGTCCTTCACATGCCCATGGCCCTTCTTCCGCTTGTGCGTGGTGGACTTGTTCTTGTTGTTGGAGTTGAATCCAAGTCCACTCTTGTCATTGGGGGATTGCTTCCCTTCATGACCCTTTACCAAGTCCTTCTTCAAAGAAGAGACTTGGGCCTCGAGCTCTTTGGTTTCCCCTACATGGTTAGTAATAACACAAGTACTAGAGGAAGTGGAAGCTTCATTGTTAGAGCAACAAGGCAAGGTATATAATTCACCATAAGATATAGCAATAGCATGGGTGGGTGAATTACTAGCATTAGCACATGGAATTGTAGAGCAACAAGGCATACAAGGTAGTTCACCACAAGATAAGTCAATAGCATGAGTGGGTGAACTAAAAGCACTAGCACATGGCAAAATAGCATTTTGAGAGGTAGTGCTAGTACTTACATGAGGCTCACAAGATTTTACCTTTGACATGATAGCCTCATGAGCTAACTTTAGCAAATCATGAGAGACTAGAAGATCATCATGGGAGCTAGAAAGCTTTCCATGACTTTCTTCCAATTTCTCATAATTTCTTGTTAGCAAGGCAAGTTGAGCCCTTAGCTCAACATTCTCCTTCAAGATGGATGCTTCACAAGAGGTAGAGTTAGTAGCACAAGCATTATCAATTATAGCACAAGGAGAAGGCAACTTAGCAAGCTCTATTAGGTTGAGAGCCTTAAATTGCTCATGTGACTCGGTGAGTTTGATGAGCTCACTCTCCATGGTCCTAGAACAATTTTTGAGAAGCTCAAAATCCTCAAGGAGTTTAGCATGAGCAATTACTAGCTCATCATTTTTAATTTGAAAATCATGTGCCACCTCTAAAGCTCTATCACGAGATTCATTTACTTTAGATAGCTCTAGATTAAAGGTCTCCTCAAGAGATTAATTGGTGGTTTGTTGTTCTTCAAGAGCTTCACTAAGAGTTGCAATCTCGTTTGCATACTCGCGCTCATGCCCTTCCATTTTCTCAATAAGTTTTGTGCTCTCAATGGCAAAAGCCAAGATTTTTATGAAGTTAGAGCAAGCAAATTTCTTATCATGAAGAGCATGGAATACTAACTCACCCATCATGTTTAAGGAAGCAACATTAAGTTCTTCCATATCATCATCCTCATCATCACTAGATATATAGGGTTCCAAGGAAGGAGATACCTTAGAAGCCTTAGCCATAAGGCAAGTGTGGGAACCATGAGATGATGAAGAGGAAGAAGTAATTGAAGCTCCATCCAAGATATTGTCTTGGCCCATAGTATCCTTGGTTCCCTCTACATTGTTAGTCACACAAATACTAGAGGAAAGCAAAGTATGTTCATTATGGCAACAAGACAAGGCAAGCACATCATCATGGAATGAAGATATGCAAGGACTACCAACACTAGCATGTAAAACATTTATAGTGCTATAAGTGTTCAAGTCCAAAGATGAAACATTGCAATGGGATAGGGATGAAGAATCATCAAGAGAAGGCTCACCATCAACAATGCAATGTTCATCACCACTCACCATACCATTACCTTGTGTCTTACCACACATTGGTGAAGTGGAAGGAGTGTGATCATCCTCAATGGTCTTGGACCCACCATATGTATCTCTAAGCTTTGTCCAAAACTCATGAGCACTCCGGAAAGGCGCGATGGAGGAAATCACTACATGACTCACAACATGGCAAAGCACTTTAGTAGCTTGAGCATCTAGATAAGAGTTTTTCTTCTCCTCAAAGGTTGGATTTTGTGGATCCTTAGGAGGAGAAAAACCCATATCAAGAATTTGCTCCACATGTGGGTGCATGCCCCTAAAATAATCAAGCATGTAGAATTTCCAAGCATCATAATTAGTGCCATCAAATGTAAAGGTGGAAATGTGCAATAATCCTCTAGCCGACGTCATACTCTCTAGGCGGTGAAGCCCAACAAGATAAGAGAGCCCTTGCTCTGATAACAATTGCATGTACTAGGACGTCGCCAAGAGGGGGGGTGAATAGGCGGTGTATAAAAACTTCTACTTGAGAGCAAAACTAGGCGGAATAAAACTAAGTGTTTACTAGTTTAGCTCAAAGCCTATCAACTAGGGGTTTGCCTAAGTGCTCCAACAACCTATGCTAGCATGATGAGCAACAAGGTGATAACAAGATAGGTATAGCATCAAGCATGATATATATCACAATGTAAAGTGCATAGGTAAAGGAGCTCGGGTTGAGAAGTAACTGGTGCACGAGGAGACGACGATGTATCCCGAAGTTCACACCCAAGGGTGCTACGTCTCCGTTGGAGCGGTGTGGAGGCACGAGGCACTCCAATGAGCCACTAGGGCCACCGTATTCTCCTCAAGCCTTTCCTCCAAGGAGGAAAACCTCGATCCACTAAGGGACCCTTGAGGGTGGTTGATACGTCCCCGACGTATCCATAATTTCTGTCGTTCCATGCTTGTTTTATGACAATACTTACATGTTTTGCTTGCACTTTATGATGATTTCATGCATTTTCCAGAACTAACCTATTAACAAGATGCCACAGTGCCAATTCCTGTTTTCTGCTGTTTTTGGTTCCAGAAAGGCTGTTCGGGCAATATTCTCGGAATTGGACGAAATCAACGCCAAACCTCCTATTTTTCCCGGAAAGCTCCAGAACACCGAAGAAGAGTCGGAGAGGGGCCAGAGGGCCACCACACCCTATGGCGGCGCGGCCAAGCCTGGGCCCGCGCCAGCCTAGGGTGAGGCGCCCCCAGGTGCCCCCCTGCGCCGCCTCTTCGCCTATAAAATCCCTTTCGACCTAAAAACACCGTACCAATTGACGAAACTCCAGAAAGACTCCAGGGGCGCCGCCGCCATCGCGAAACTCCAATTCGGGGGACAAAAGTCTCTGTTCCGGCACCCTGCCGGAACGGGGAAGTGCCCCCGGAAGCCATCTCCATCGACGCCACCGCCTCCATCATGCTCCGTGAGTAGTTCCCCCATGGACTACGGGTTCTAGCAGTAGCTAGTTGGTATTCTCTCCTCCATGTACTTCAATACAATGATCTCATGAGCCGCCTTACATGATTGAGATTCATCTGATGTAATCGGTGTTGTGTTTGTTGGGATCCAATGGATGATACATTATGATTAGTCTATCTATAAAGTTTGTGAAGTTATTGTTGCTGCAATCTTGTTATTCTTAATGCTTGTCACTAGGGCCCGAGTGGCATGATCTTAGATTTGAGCTCTATATTATTGCTTAGATTGTATCTACAAGTTGTATGCACATGTCACTGTCCGGAACCAAAGGCCCCGAAGTGACAGAAGTCGGGACAACCGGAGGGGATGGCGGTGATGTGAGGATCACATGTTTTCACGGTGTGTTAATGCTTTGCTCCGGTACTCTATTAAAAGGAGTACCTTAATATCCAGTAGTTTCCCTTGAGGCCCGGCTGCCACCGACTGGTAGGACAAAAGATGTTGTGCAAGTTTCTCATTGCGAGCACGTACGACTATATATGGAAAACATGCCTACATGATTAATGATCTTGATATTCTGTCTTAATGCTATTTCAATCCTATCAATTGCCCGACTATAATTTGTTCACCCAACACTTGTTATTGGAGAGTTACCACTAGTGTAGATAGCTGGGAACCCCGGTCCATCTTTCATCATCATATACTCGTTCTACATGTCATTGGAAGTAGTATCAACTCTTTTCTGGTGCCATCGCTCTCATATTGCTATTATCGCTGTGTTATTCTTGTTACTACTGCTCTCATATTACTGCTACTTTCACATCACCCCTGTTACTAGTGCTTTTCCAGGTGCAGCTGAATTGACAACTCAGTTGTTAAGGCTTATAAGTATTCTTTACCTCCCCTTGTGTCGAATCAATAAATTTGGGTTATACTACCCGCGAAGACTGCCGCGATCCCCTATACTTGTGGGTTATCAGTGGTCACTGAACCCGTACAAGCTTGGGCAAACTCCCAAGTATCAAGCTTGAGGCGACTCCACAACACGGAGGCTCTCAAGTACAAGGCCACAAGAGGCTATAACACGCCACACCGGCAACAAAGCCACCAAGACACCAACGGGCCACAACCGGCTCCAAAACCACAAAGGCCTACAACACTCCACAAAGCCAACAACGCCACAAAGGCTACAACGCCACAAAGACGACAAGGCCACAAAGGCTACAAGGCCACAAAAGCAAGAACACCACAAAGGCAACAAGGCCACTAAGGAAACAACACCACTAAGGTCAAACACGCCCTCTACGAGATGGAAACCCCGGAGAGAACCCAAACCGATGCACCTAATGCAATGGCTAAGAACACCACTAAGATGCCCAAGTTCTTCTCTCCCAAATTCCAACAAAGCTACAAAATCTATTGGGGGAATAAGGGAGGAAGAACAAATATGTGGAGAAACACCAAATAACTCCAAGATCAAGATCTAGCAAGATCCCCTCACTTCGAGAGGGATTCAATTGGTGAAGCTCTAGATCTAGATCTCCTCTCTCCTTTCCCCCAAAAATATGCAACAAATAGTGGTGGGATCAAGAGGAGGAAGAAACAACTCAAGGTCAACAATGGAGGAGAGAGAATGGAGGGGAAGAAGTGTTTGGGTTGGAGGTGGAAGAGAGGTATAAATAGGGGGCCAAAATATAGCTGTTGGAGGCAGAAAAACGGTCAGATTCGCGCCCGAGCGGTACTACCGCTTGTCAAAGCGGTACTACCGCTCGCGCGCAAAACTGTGCAGAAAACGGTCAAAAATCGGCCCAAAGCGGTACCACAAGCGGTACTACCGGGTCGGTACCGGGTCAATACCGGACCAGATCCATTGTCTCACGGAGACCAAACCGGTACCTGACCGGTACTACCGCCCTTCCCTTTTTTCTTTAAACTGCGATACGAAAACGGCAATATCTCGAGCTAGGAAACTCTGATTGAGGTGAAACCAATTTTGCCGGAAAGAGGACGACGAGAGCTAGCACTACACAAGGTGAAAACATGAAAAAGAGTGAGTGATGATTTTCTCATGGTCATAGAGGTGTAACCTCTCAATATGGTATATCGGGAAAATCATCACCCTTGCACATGCAACATGCGATGCATCCGGAATCCGTTTCCGATGAGCTAGAGCTTGTCATGAGAATGAACACAAGCTATAACTTATCTCATGGATAAGAACCAAGAAGAAATAAGAAACACGATGCAATGCATGCAAGGTTTGAGCTCTCTCCGATGATGCGACCTACTATCCTATCGAGCACAAACCTTATCCTTGCGTGTTCCTCTTCCTCTCGAGTCAGCAAGCTCCGTCTTCACCCTCTTCATCATTGTACATGCCACCGTCTTCCTCCAACTTACACGCCACCGTCTTCTTCGATCTTGTACGCACGCCACCGTCTTCATCCATCTTCTATGCCGTCTTCATCTCTCTTCATCTTCAACACCATCTTCATTCGTCTTCTTCATTGTCCTCGATCTTCTCCATCTAGCAACCTTGAGACCATCATATGGGTATGGACATGTCCTAAGATTGATTCTCAATGCAACCGTTAGTCCATAGGGATTGTCTTTGAGAGGGTTTAAATATGGAATTTAGCGAACAACCTAAGTTGAATATTTAGAACAAACTCCCCCATAATAAGGTGTGCATTTCTCATAATGTGAGTGAAATCAAATGCACGTATTCAATGACGAATACCGGGAGGGAATCCAACTATATTGAGGATCGAAGATTGCAAAAGGATAAGAAGGGGAGGAAGTTTCGACAAATGAAGCAAGCAATCCACGAACCAAGAAGAAACACAAGCTTAATAAGAAGCAAGTAAAAAACAAAGCTTGTGCCAAAAACAAGTATGAGTGCGTGAAGATGCAAATAGGATAAAATGAGCACTCATAAAATTATTTGTGGAGCCACCAAAGATATGAACAATAATAAAGGAATGGACTCCAACAAAGATGGATATCAAAAGAGAATGTAACATCTCTCATGTATATAAGTTTCTCTAAGTGGACAACATCACAAAGATATTCCTCCATCAAGAAACTTGCACACACAAGATAGATACAAGAGAATAAGAGCGAGATATCCAAGGTGAAGTAATACAATATACCAATGAGATATTTGCTTTATAGCACGGCCAAACGCTCATATTCATCTCATTGTACATTGAACAACTTCGACCAAAAACACCTCAAAGACATCACAAGAATCACCAAGAGAACAAGATATGGCTTGTAGAAGCCGGCCCAGCCACAGCATTGGCGGCCGTAGCCAGGCCGACTGTCAACACCCGGATTTTTAAGTCCGAATGCCTATTATGTCATACATCGCAATCCCAGGAATATTGTTGTTGCGAGGCATAATAGTTAAGTATCACAGTCATCATTCATTACAAACCATAAGTCTTACAAATTGGAGTCACATGATCCATATTACACGAATAGTTGATCTATTGATCAACGAACAAACACAAGTTCATAGTTCAACATAGCGGAAGCGTAAGATACAAGGACTCTCTAGTCCACAGGCCAACGCTTGACGTCGGAAGGCGCTTAGTTGTCGTAGGCGTCCTGCTGTTCATCTCCTTGTTCATCTTCATACTCTGGCCATTTGAATAGCCAGGGACAAAGCCGTGAGTACGTTGAGTACTCGCAAAATAATACTAAAGTAAGTGCTAGACATTCTAGTAGGGTTTGCTAAGCTCTAGTTTATTTGCATAAAGCTAGTTTTACTTCACAAAGTTTTGAGAAAAGCTTACTCAAGCGCTAACCACTCAAGTGGGAACATTAGTGTCATTCCCACCATTCAAGGGGTGATTTCAATTCAATCCACCACAAGTCAGTTCACCATCATCCCTTTTCAACATCATTTTCAAAGATATGGCATCGGAAACTGTATGGCCTTTCCAACCGTCCGTAACCGTGGACGCGGCTATTCGAATAGGTTTACACTCTGCAGAGGTTGCACACTTGTGCCACAACATTTGATTTCATCCGTCGGGATTTCCCCGAATCATCGTAACACAGTACGCGGATCATCAACCATAACCTTTCACTTACGAACCCTAGTATGAGCACCTCTCCCCATGAGCTTGGCCTCCCAGTGAAGACAGACAGTCAGCCTGGGAACTGCACAGGGCTTGGGCCGGACATTCACCTCAGTTCGCATCATATCGTATCGTTTCTTTTGTGGTAGAGGCAGCTTTCGGCATAACCCCGATGACGCTTGTTTAGAGGGAACCCATACTAAGGCGCATAAACTTCCAGTTACGCCCTACCCATAATCAGGTATTGTGGGGGTACTTGATAATTGGAAAGGTATCGCATTCAAACCAACATCATGTTTTATCAAAAATCACCATCTTCTCTTGGTCATATTCACCTTCAAAAATCATTCAATGGAATGCGCCTTCATTCCAAGGTTTCAAAAATCCTTTCAAGTTCACATGGTTCCCATCTAGTGTAGTCAAGTTTTAATTCTTTAGCACTAGCTCTAATTCATGAGGGGTGCTAACTTGCTTTGCTTTGGGAAGACTAACTCACTACTCTAGGACTCAACTTGTACTTTGACCAAAGTTAACTATAAAAGTAACTCATTTAGGAAACAAGTAAAAACTTATAAAATAAAAACTTGGGATGGGTTCATATAAGGAAAGGTAAGAACATGGTGCCTTGCCCCAAGGGGCTTTGCACTTTGCAAGACTATTAGCATGCATTGGTAGTAGCTTGCAAGAGTATAGCTTGCCTTGGTAGTTCTCAAACTGTTCCTCCTCTTCCTCCTGGTAGCAACCTTCTTCTTCGGCGTACTCTCCGGTGCTACCGTCTAAATTTGAATACGAGTATAATTACTCACTAATTCAATGGCTATTCCACACATCACAAGTAAACACACAAACTACTCTATGCACACCAAATAAACTAAGCTAGGGTGCATGGGTTGTGGGATTTAAAAAGAATTTGTATTCCATAGGGTTCTTGAGAAATAATTTCCTCTCATTGAAATCTTCTTAAGATTTAATTTCTCCAACAATCATGGATGAACTCATATTGACCTAAGTCAAATGTTCATCATCATCATTTGGGAAAATGATTTAAATGAGGTGGATCACCTCATACTATTTAAATAACACTACATTGGATTTAAATCTCAAGTAATTCATATAAGAGAGTTTGGGACCAGGGGTCCAAACATCCCATGAATCCATGTGAGACAAGTTTAAATGAAGTGTAAGACTTCACACCATTTAACTTAATAGTTTTGGATAGTATCAACTAGTTAAACTAGCCATAATATCCATTCATTAAACCATGGCATGATCATGCAAAGTGACTACACCATTTTATTGCATAAACAATTAGTGTAAGTCAAATGTGAGCTATTAGAGTTGGAATTAACTTAATATCTATTTTGGTTGATTTTTAAGAATTATTTGAATAGGGAATAGTCCCTGCCTTGTTATTTTTGTCACATTAATTCTACAAAGAATTTGACCATGAGGCCAGTGGCATGTTGTAGAGAATTTCAGTGGCTTTCTAACAATATAAAATTCACTAAATTTGGTTTAGCCAATTTGAAATGGCTGAATTTCAAAGTTTGGGCAGTATTGAAATTCGTTTGAAAATATTAAATTGAGTTTGAACTAAAAGGGCCGGCGGGAAAACTAGTTGGGCCAGAAGATTTGAAAACGGCCCGAGCCAGCCCACCACGGTCCGCGGACGCGCGGGCTGCCTGACAGGGTGGGGTCCGCCTGTCAGCGGCTCATCTAACCCGAATCGGTACGTTTTAAGGTGGGACGTTGGATTAGACTGGGATCGGACGGTGCTGGTGCGTCGTCTTCTCCGGCGAGAGGCAGGGAGGTTGGCGGCGAGGGTAGGGGGTCGGAGAGCTTACGGCGGCTCCAGCGAGGGATGGCAGTGTGCGTGGTGAAGTTGTGGACGACGGCGGAGCTCCTGGTACCGGCGGCTCCTCCTGGAACAGCTCCAATCGACGGCGGCGACCTCCGGGTACGGGCGGCTCCGATCTTCAAATTGGAGCAGCTCCGGCGACGATCGAGTGAGTGGAGTGGTGGTGGCGAAGCAGTGAGAGGTGGGGAGTGAGCTGGTGTGCTTGGTTTGGTCCAGGGAACGTGGTATTTATAGGATTGAGCAAGGGGTGCGGGGCAGGGTGGTGGTCGACATGCTCGCGGCGTCTCCGGCGAGCCAGTGAGCTAGGCGAGGGCGTGGTGCTGTTCTGCGGTTCCTGGCGAGTCGAACGGCAGTGACAGCTTGGTCGGGGGAGGCTTGGTTGGGTCGCGTTGTTTCCACGACGGCCGCGGCGGTGGCGGGATCTTCTTCCCCGTCTACGGCGGCGGCGGTCCAGGGTCTTGTCGTGGCCATGTCTGGCGGTGTCGTGGTGGCGTGGTGATGCTCAACGGCTAGTCAGCGGGGCCAGGGCGAACGCGAGCTGGTGGCGCGGCGCGTGGCCAGTATGTGTCCGCGGTGTGCACACGTGCGACGCGAGCGGCGTCCAGGGCGCGTTCTGGGCGCGCTGTCTCCGGCGAGCTCACGGCGTCTACGGCGACAGGGCCATGCTAGGCGAGGTAGAGAGGTGAGATGGCGAGTGCTGGTGCCAGGGCCAGGGCTGAGAGTGAAGGGAGAAGGGGAGGGCTCGACATGGCCGGCATGTGGCCGGCATGGCCATGCCATGCTTGTTCTCTCTCCCTCCCTAGGGTTTCTATGCTGGGGTTAGGGAGAGAGGGAACCAGGGGACCAATTGGTGTAGGTTGGGGTAGGTTAGTTAGGGTAGAATCACTATTGCAAATAGTATCCAAATAGTGCTCAATTTTGGAAAATACAAAATTATCCAAATTGGAAATAATTCAAAAGGTGAAAGTTTTTGAAATGTGAGTGTTGAGATAAGTTGTAAATGACCAGAGGTGATTGGAGGTGGTGGTGGAAAAGTTTGAATTCAAAGTTTGGCCAAAATGGCTAAGTGGAGATTGTTGCACTTGTTAAAATGTTGCAACTTTGGATGAGCATAGCTATTGATCCAAGATGAATTTGGCAGGGTGATCTTTATCAAAGTTGTTCACCTTGATGTTGACTTTGAAATGGTGCAAAGAGTTAGCAAGAATTGGTTTGGGAAAATTGATTTGCAGGGGCTCAAATTGGTGATCAGACTATAATTGTCAAAAATGACCATTATCATATGTGAGTGGGAATTGTGTTTGAAATTCATTTGAATTATGCAACCTTGGTTCCAAAAGTTGTAATAAGTGTTTAATAACATTATCCAACTAATGGTGAAGACCAAATAGGTCTAGGGTCAAGATTTATAAAAAATGCCATAGGGCATATGTGAGGGTTTTTAGGGTTTTCCAAATATTGGATTTTCTTCCTCTTTGATTTATTTGGTTTGTGATCCTCACATGATCACACTAGGGTTTTAGAGCATATCAAATACAAGTAAAAGCAATCATCATGGCATATCACTCAAATGCACAAGTCCTATGCATGGTACTATATGCAAACAGAAAAGTTTTTGTTGGCTTGAAAATTTGCTCTCTGGAATTCTCTAACTTTCTTTTTATTGAAAATTGGGGTGTTACACCGACTAGGACCTAGAGCCAGCCGGCTTCCGGACCAGCCGGCCACGGCGCCAGCCGGCAGCTCCTCAGCCGGCCTTTGCCGCGAGCCGGCCAGTGGCCAGCCGGCTGCTCCGCGTCCATTGCCCTACCCGGGGTCTTCCCCCCGACATTAGCCCCCGAAGCTGGCAAGGTCCTGCGTTTAGAAGGACCTAGGCAGGTTTCCCTGGCTTCTTGAACATACTTGACGGCACTTGGAGGGGCCGACTGAGAATTTCCATTCAGCCGGCTGCGCCCTCATCCGGCTCGTTCCGGCCGGCTGCTTCTAGCCAACCACTATTTACACTTATGCAGCTTTTGCTTTCTCGCAAGTTTTGGTGATGTCTCCGCCTTGCTGGATGAATTTTGGGCCGAGGTGAACTTAGTGTCCGGCTCCGGCTTGCGGCGCGCCGGAGTCTCCGCCGCCTCGGGTCCTGCACCCGACTTGACCGGTCTGACGTCCGGGCTCTGCCGTCGGTTCGTCTGGTCACATCAATGTCTCCTCCGGATCCGGTGCGGTCGTGGGCGACGTGGTGTGGCAGTTTCCGGTAACTGCAGCGGTCGTGGGGGGAGTTAATGCGCAGAAGATCCGGGCGACGTGGCCACGTCCGCCACTTGGAGGCCAACCGTCCGCCCCGGGCGGCTATAAATGCCGCGCGGGGGGGGGGGGGGAATCGAGGCGGCACTTCCGCACTTCTTCTTCCTCGCGCCCGCGCCCTGCTCCGCTGCACTCCGAGCTCTTCGTTGTTTTCTTCGCGCCGTCGCTCCTCGCGGTTCCGGCGAAGGTTCTCACTGGTGAGCTCCGGCGAACGCGTCTCCGTCAAGCCGCCGCCGCCACTCCGTCGAGCCGGCGCCACGGGGCCCCGAGTTTCAACCGTGCGCCCTCCGTCGCCGTCGTCGCCGCCGCCGTCGCGAGGTTCCTCCTCTCCGTTCCGTCTCTCGTGGTCCTCTTCTTCTTCTTCTTCTTCGTCGATGGCCTCCGCCAGCGGATCGTGGAGGGGGTCGTACATGAGGGATGACGACATCGAGCGGCTGGTGCGCCTTCGCCGGATCCCGTCGTCGGTGGTCACGAGGGCGCCCGGCGCGGAGACGGAGCCCGAGCCGAGGCCCGGCGAGCGCGTCATCTTCGGCGCGCACCTCGATCGCGGGTTGGGCCTGCCGGCGTCCAACTTCTTCCGCCAATTCCTCGACAACTTCGGCTTGCAGCCGCACCACCTGCCGGCCAACGCCTGCGTCCTCCTCAGCTGCTACGTGGCCTTCATGGAGGCGTACGCCGGCTTGTGGCCAGACATAGACTTCTGGAGCCGGCTCTTCTACCTCAAGGCGCAGACCACTGACGGCCGCCTGCGGGCCTGCGGCGCCGCCTCGATCTACACTCGGCCGGGTACGCCCTTCCCCAAGATTCCAACCGTTGACTCGGTGAAGAATTGGCAGATGTCATTCTTCTACGTGCGCAACGAGGGCCAGCTCGTCGACCGGATCAACCTGCCGGAGTTCAATCCGGCTCCTCCAGTCGGCCGGATCAACTGGAGCTACAACGCTCGCACGACGGACCCGGACGCTGAGGTGAATCAGCTCTGGGACTTCCTGGGGGCGGCCGTCGGGAACGGGCTGACCGCCGAGGACCTCCTCTGCACCATCGCCGAGCGCCGGGTGCTGCCGCTCCAAATGCGCACCCACAAGATCGGGCACATGTCCGGCCGGTTCGACCCGAACCGGACGTCCAAGGCACTGCTCTCCAAGGCCCAGGTGCCCCGCCGGGTGAACAACATCACCAAGGCGAACATGCCGGACGAGTGGAACTACGGGCTGGCGCCCCACGACAGGGACCACCAACCCGAGCTGGTAAGCTTTATGTTCTGGCTGACTTCCAGCTTGCGGCTGCGAGGCCGACTTCCCTTTCTTTCTGCCGACTTCCGGCTTGCTGTTTGCTCATGTCTTCTGTTTTTCTAGCTCTTCGACCGCCAGAACGTCGAGGACGGCGACCTGGCGACAAGGAGGTGGACGCCGGATCACGCCGATCCGGCTGACCAAGCCGGCGACCAGGCCGGCGACGACGACCTGCTGCAGGCGCCTGACCTAGGCGGCCAGGGGGAGCACAATCCGCCCCCTTCGCCGGAGCAGCAGGAGGACGAGGAGCCGGCGACGTCCGCCACGGTGCCAATCCCTGCCGTGCCCCTGCGCGCGAGGCCGCCAAGCACCACGGCGACTTCAGCGCCCAAGGGGAAGAAGCGGGTCGGCGACCCCCGCTCCACCGCCGCCTTGGAGGCGAAGGCGAAGAAGCTCCGCCGGCAGCAGCCGAAGAAGGTTTCGGAGCAGGCCGGATGAGTTCTCTTTTTCTCTTGTTTGATTCCTTTTCTTTCCTTACTCTTTATGCTTATCTTTTCTTTATTTGTTCGGCTAGGGCCCCCATCAAGTTCGCTCAGGGCGGCGGCTCCCGGCAAGCCCCGCGTGTCGTGTCGCCGCTTCCGCGACAAAGGAGGGAGTCGACGCCACAGCCTCCATCGCGCGCGCCTACGCCGCCGCCGCCTGCGGGTACTCCGCCTCCCGCAGGGGCGCCTTCCTTCACCGTGCCACTGGCCTCAGCGCCTGGCCGCGGCACGCGGGCCGAGCCGACGCGCCAGCCGACGCTGGACGACATGTTCCCGCGCCGTGCTCGTCTTCTGGACCCAGCCGTTGGGGCCGGCCGGGGCATGCCGCCTTCGACCGGAGCCGGAGCCAGCAGGGCTGCGCCACCTGCGAACGGAGCCGGAGCCGGGCCAAGCGTGGTGGTGTTGGTGGAGAGCCCGGAGGGGGCACCTCAGGCGCCGGAGGTGGCTGCGCCGACTGGGCCAGTTGCTTCGCCCGGAGCGCCGCCACCGCCGGAGCTGACAAGGGGGGAGCCGGCCAAGCGGGAGCCGGCAGGGGATGAGCCGGTGCGCATGGAGGACGCCGACTCGCGCGCGCTGGTGAGGACGGAAGCCCCGTCGGCGCCGCTGGGAAGCCTGCATGTGGCCAAGGGCGTCCGGCTGCTGCACGTGTCGTCCGCCTCCGACTCCAGCCTTGGCTCAGCTGGCACTATGGAGCAGGCGTGGCTCCGCGCCGACTCCTACGAGGTGACCACCCGGGAGGGGAACCCAGGCCAAGCGTCGGTGGAGATGTTCTTCTCCAGCTTGCAGGCCAACCTCAAGGCCAGGGCTGCCGAGGCCGCGGCCAACGTCGCCAAGGTGGAGGAAGCCAGCAAGGTAAGCGCTTCATCTATTTTTCAATTTGGTTATTATCCTGGTAGCCCTCCGAGGCATGGGACGGCTGCTCGGAGCCGGTCCGGGTTTCGTCTAGTTGACTGATTTTCTTTCCCCTTAGGCTGTGGCGGATCGGCGCACCAACTTGTACAACCGCGCCGTGACCCACTACCACAAGGCCAAGCTGGACCGGGCCGACTTGGCTCGCGAGCTGGAGGCCGTCAAGGGTAAGATCTTTTTCTTTCTGACCCGATGTCTTCTTTCTTTTTAGTCTTGGTTGGCTGACGCTTCTTTCCGGCTGCCTTGCAGCTGAAGCCGCCAAGGTCCCGCGGCTGGAGGCGGATCTCCGGGCTGCTCGCGCTCAGTGCGCCGAGAGCGAGGAGGCGGGCCGATCTGCAGCCGCCAAGCTCAAGGTGGCTGAGCTGGAGCTAACGCGGCTGCGCCGGCTTGAGGAGAACCACCTCAAGGAGCTTGCCCTCCTCAGGACGGCTGAGAAGGAGAAGGTGGAAGATCTGAGCCGGCGGCTGACTGAGGTGGAGAAGCAGCGGCTTGCGCTTCAGGAGGAGGTCACCACCAAGACCACGGAGCTGTCGGCCACCGCCAAGCGCTGGGTGGACGAGATTGGCGCGCTCGACCGTGGCTTGTCGGGTGAGTGCATTTCTTTGTTCCTTTCCCTTTGCCGGCTTTCAGCTATCGGCTGCCGGCTTTCGTTGGCAGCCGGCGGCAGGAACTCTGATTTTTTCGCTATCTCCGTCTTCGGGCTGGGGGCAGTCGGTTCTTGCCGGCTGCCGCCAGGCTTTTCCTTTTGTCCTTCGGAATTTCCATCTTTGGACTGGGGGCAGTCGGCTCTTGCCGGCTGCCGCCTGGCCTACTTTAGGACTTCGAAAATTTGCATTTTTCAGCTTATTTCGGCTTTGACGATTTCTGACGTGCTTCTTCTTGCAGCGGCCTTCCCGGAAACGCAGGATGCGGCATTAGCAGCCGTTGGCGTTGCGCGCGAGACTAGGAGGCGGGCGACTGGCGAGGGCAGCTCGGAGTACTTTACCATGGAGGATTATATGGCATCCATGGCTGCCCGCGTCGAGCCCATCACCAAGCTTGGCTGGGAGCTCCGGAAGGCGGCTGAGGAGCTGGTCCCGATGCTGTGGCCCGCGGAGGCGGTGCCGCAAGATATCTCCAACCTCATCTCCTTGATGGAGCGGGCGCCGGATCGCTTCCTCGACTGGAAGGAGTCTGCCACGCACGCTGGAGCCGACATGGCGCTGTCCTTTGTCCTCTCCTGGTACAACGAGGTGGACCTGGGGCAGCTCGAGTACCGGCGAGCCGGCGTGGAGGACAAGCTCCCGGCCGAACACAAGACTGCCCGGCTTGCCCGAGCCAGCGCCATCGCCGACTTCGTCGACAAGGGCCTCTTCATCGCGGACCCGAACCCTCAGTCTGAGGATGAGTACGAGATGGAAGATGAGGAGGCGGAAGACGCGCCTGAAGACAACCCGGCAGCCGGCTCCGCTGACGCTCCTCCGGCTGGTCCTTCTCCAGCCGCTGCTTAGTTTACCTGTCTTTGTCGTTGCTTTTGCCAAGACAATTTGTTAAATCCCCGGGATGCCGGGTGCATATGTATGAATATTATCGTCCTTTCATTATGTCACACTTTAATGTGTTTGTTAATCATTTATGTGCCGAGTTGCCTTCTTTCGACTTGTTCGCTTTTTCCCATCCGCCCCACTCTTTGGCTGTGCTCTTGCCGGTCGTACGTCCGACTTGCGATCCGTCGCCGGATCAAGAGCGGGCCGCTAAGTGAGGCCGACAGTATTTCAGTCGAACGAGCCGAGTTCGGCAATCCGGCACTTTTATGAAAAGTTGCAAGTCAACTCGCTTTTACTCTTTCCCTTAGTCGTCTTTCGCGTGCCGGCTCCCTAGGCCTTACTCCCGCCGGGACAGCCGGGTTGCGGTCTGTAGCTGGATCGGAAGCCGGCTGTCGGAAACCGGATCACGTTACTGAGCCGGCCACGAGAGAGGGTTTAAGCCAATTGGCGAAACGAAGTAGAGTACGCGAAAAACTTGTCGGAAACGGCGCTCTTGGCGCACGCTTTTTCATAGCTTACAAAAGGGATACAAGGGATACATACATTCCTGATCTCAAGTGTAAAATGGGCGGAGCAAGTTGACATTCCAGGGAAGTTTAGTCTCCTCGTCAGCCTTGTCCGGCTTGTTTTCTCTAGCCTCTTGGGCATCTATGAGATAGTAGGAATCGTTGCCTACTGCCTTGCTCACGATGAAGGGACCCTCCCATGGGGATGACAGTTTATGCTGTCCGGCTGTCCGCTGGATCAGCCGGAGCACTAGGTCTCCTTCTCGGAATGCTAAGGGCTGGACCTTCCGGCTGTGATAGCGTCGGAGGCTCTGCTGGTAGATAGTAGATCTGGACGCAGCCAGCAGCCGGGCCTCTTCGACCAGGTCAACTCCATCTTTGCGAGCTTCTTTGGCTTCGGCTTCTGTGTAGAGCTTGATCCTTGGCGCGTCGTGCTCGATATCAGTCGGCAAGACAGTGATACGTCCAAAACGTATCTACTTTCCCGAACACTTTTGCTATTTTTTTGCCTCTAATTTGTGTATTTTGGATGCAACTAACACGGACTAACGCTGTTTTCAGCAGAACTGTTCTGGTGTCTCGTTTTTGTGCAGAAATCCAACTTTCGGGAAAATCCTCGGAATTTATGCAGAAGGCCCTATTTTCCAAGAATAATGACGGAGCCAGAAGGACAATTAAGGTGGAGGCCCGAGGGCCCCACACCACAGGGCGGCGCGGCCCGGGGGGGCCGCGCGGCCATGTGGTGTGGCCCCCTCGGCCGGCCTCCGACGCCCTCCTTCGGACTATTTATCGGCCTCGACCTAAAAACGCACGGAGAGAAGTCGAAGTCGCCAGAAACCCTCCAGAACGCCGCCACATCGCGAAACTCCGTCGCGGGAGCCAGAAGTCTCCGTTCTGGCACTCCGCCGGGACGGGGAATTGGAGGAGATCATCGCCGCCATCACCGCCAACGCCTCTACATCAACCAGCAATGTTTCCCCCATCCATGTGTGAGTAATTCCCCCGCTGTAGGCCGAAGGGGATGGTAGGGATTGGATGAGATTGGTCATGTAATAGCATAAGATTGTTAGGGCATAGTGCCTAGTGTCCGTAATTGGTACTTTGATGATATTGTTGCAACTTGTTATGCTTAATGCTTGTCACTAGGGCCCGAGTGCCATGATCTCAGATCTGAACATGTTATTGTTTCATCATGATATTCATTGTTTATTGATCTTACCTGCAAGTTGTATACACATGTCGCTGTCCGGAACAGATGGCCCCGAAGTGACAGAAATCGGGACAACCGGAGGGAATGGTAGCGATGTGAGGATCACATGTGTTCACGGAGTGTTAATGCTTTGCTCCGGTACTCTATTAAAAGGAGTACCTTAATATCCAGTAGTTTCCCTTGAGGCCCGGCTGCCACCGGCTGGTAGGACAAAAGATGTTGTGCAAGTTTCTCATTGCGAGCACGCACGACTATATATGGAACACATGCCTATTGATTGCTTTGTACTTGGACACCGTTTTATTATTATCTGCAAATGCCCTGCTATGATTGTTACATGAGTTTCTCTCATCCATGCAACGCCCGTCATCCGTCCCCGTGCCTACAGTATTTTAATCCTGCTGTTTACTAAAATCACTACTGCTGTCTTTGTTACTCTGCTGCTGTTATTTCACTACTGCTACTGCTATAAAACTGTTACTACTGATAAACTCTTGCGAGCAAGTCTGTTTCCAGGTGCAGCTGAATCGACAACTCCGCTGTTAAGGCTTCCAAGTGTTCTTTGTCTCCCCTTGTGTCGAATCAATAAATTGGGTTTTACTTCCCTCGAAGACTGTTGCGATCCCCTATACTTGTGGGTTATCAAGACTATTTTCTGGCGCCGTTGCCGGGGAGCATAGCTTTATTTGGAAGTTCACTTGGATTAATATTGTTCGCTGCAAATTCTCCATCATGGGTAAACCTCGCGATACTAAGATCGCCATATTACCATCCACTACAAGAAAAGGTACAATTCTGAGTACCTCCGCTACACTTGATTCACCATCTGTGATTGATAAACTTGTTTCACCGCCACATGCTTCACATGCTGGTACTTCTGCTGAATCTGAAAACTCTCATAATATTGATAATATTTCTGCTGTGCTTGATGATAGTGGTTCATTGGGATCTTTTCTAGATGCTACAATTGCTAGGTCTAGACAAATTGAAAATACTGAAACTCCTAATGCTACTACACCTGTTAATTCACCTGAACTTGATTATTTTAGTGATGATCCTGATGAAGATTATGTGGAGCTTAATGATGATTTTATTGAAAAATGCAATGCTACTACTGATGCAAGAAAAATTAAAAAGTTGCTTGCAGAACATGCTGTTAGATATAAACTGTCTCCTGATCCTAAGTTTGCCACATCTCCTATAAACATTAAGGATAAAGATTATGATTTTTCTCTTGATCTATCTCATATAGCTATTGTTGAGAAAACACCCTTTTGTGGTACTGAAAAAGAAAGTGATGTTGAACACATGACTGAGTTATCTACTCTAAGTAGCTTGTTTTCTGATGATGTCAAGATGCGTACTTACTTTGTTGCTAAAATCTTTCCATTCTCATTAAAGGATGACGCTAAAACTTGGTATAATAGTTTGCCACCTAATTCTATTAAAAGTCTGAAAGAATTGCTTGATGTTTTCTTCCGTAAATACTTTCCTGCTAGTGCTCAACATATTGCTTTGCAGAGAATTTATAATTTTGACCAGGGAGATGAAGAGAAATTGCCTGAGGCTTGGGCGAGATTTTGCTCTCTTATTAGAGCTCGGCCTGATCATGATCTGGAAATGCATGATTTACTTGATATATTTTATAGTGGACTAACCATTGAGTCTAGGGCATACCTGGATAGTTGTGCTGGTTGTGTTTTCAGGAAAAGAACTCCAGACGACGCTGGCGAATTATTGGCTAAAATAAGCCGGAATCATGATGATTGGACTACGCCTGAACCAACTCCAACGCCAATATTGAAGAAGAGGGGTTTAATTAAATTGAATGATGAAGATATGAGGGAAGCCAAGAAGTCTCTCAAGGAGAAAGGTATTAAATCTGAAGATGTGAAGAACCTTCCTCCCATAGAAGATATATGTGAGATAATTCCCCCTTCATCCATGATTGAGGTAAACTCCCTTCAACGCTTTACTAGGGAAGATATTCCGTATTCGAAACCTCCTGCACAATGCTTAGATGAGTTTGATAATTATATTGTTAAGCAAGAAAATTTTAATATGAGAGTAGAGAATCATTTAATGGAAAATTCTCGAGCTATTAGTGAATTGCATGATATTGTAGAGAGAACCTCCAATGATGTTAAGATGCTTGTTAAACATTTCCATATGATTCAAACTCAAATTGATCAACTCACTAAAGTGCAAAATGACTTGTTGGGGAATAATTCTAAAGAGAAACATGCTTATGAAGTAACAACTAGAGGTGGTGTCTCTACCCAGGATCCTCTATATCCTGAAGGGCATCCCAAAAGAATTGAACAAGATTCTCAATACATTGAACCTAGTGCTCATTCTAGGAAGAAAAAGAAGAAGAAACATAAAAATGTTGTAGAATCCTCTGAACCTGTTAATGATCCTAATAGTATTTCTATTTCTGATGCTGAAACTGAAAGTGGTAATGAACATGATAATGATAAAGATAATGATAATAATGATACTCCTGATAAAGAAGAGGTTGAAGAAGAACCTGAAAAGCATGCTAAAAATAAAAAGTACACTAAAGAAGATTTTATTGCTGAGAAACACGGTAATGAAAGAGAACCTTGGGTACAAAAGGAAATGCCTTTTCCTGCTAAGAAACTAAAATCAAAGGAAGAAGAACACTATAATAAATTTTGCGATTGGATGAAACCTTTATTCTTGCAAATCCCTTTGACTGATGCTATTAAATTGCCTCCTTATTCAAAGTATATGAAAGATATTGTTACTAACAAAAGGAAAATCCCCAATGAGGAAATTTCCACTATGCTTGCTAATTACTCTTTCAATGGCAAAGTTCCAAAGAAGTTGGGCGACCCAGGTATACCTACTATTCCTTGTTCTATCAAGAATAATTATGTTAAAACTGCTCTATGTGACTTGGGAGCCGGTGTTAGTGTTATGCCTTTTTCTCTTTATAAGAGACTTTACTTAGATAAGTTGATACCTACTGATATATCTTTACAAATGGCTGATAAATCTACTGCTATTCCTGTTGGTATATGTGAGGATGTTCCTGTTCAAGTTACTACTAACTGCTTAATATTAACTGATTTTGTTGTGTTGGAAATGCCTGAAGATGATAATATGTCTATTATTCTTGGGAGACCTTTTCTTAACACCGCAGGGGCTGTTATTGATTGCAATAAAGGAAAGGTTACTTTCAATGTTGATGATAGGGAGCATACTGTTTATTTTCCCAAGAGGATTGAGAAAGCGTGCGGAGTTAATACTATTTCTAATGTGAGAACTATCAAAGTGGGAACTATTGATTGTCCTATATATGAGCCTAAAGAAGAATATCAAACTCTCGTGATTGGATCCATATCAATACAATTCAAGGTAACATGATTGATTTGAGGTTTATTTCTTCTTATGCTATGTAAAATTTATTTGGTGGCAAGACTTGATCAACCTTGTTAACAAATACCTTTTATATGCATAGAGGAGGTAAACAACATCTCTTTCTTCCTCCATTTGCTCTAGTTGCTGTAGCACTTTTAATTTGCAAAGTTCTTTAGTTAATTGAAGATTTCAAAAAATTTCCTGGCCAGTAATAATAAATTAAATACCCAGAAATGTGCATTTTTCAAAGTTTTCAAAAATTCACAAAAATTATACCGTTGGTCCTATTTTTCGACGAGGCACCTGGGAGCACTAGAGGATGACCTGTGGGGCACCAGAGGGTGCCACACCACAGGCCGGCGCGGCCAAGGTGGTGGCCGCGCCACCATGTGGTGTGGGCCCCCCTTGCCCCACTTTGCCATCTCTTTCTCCCAGCACCTTCTCTCTCCCGAAAAAACTCGTACCAAGTTCCTCTCACTCGCGTTTTTGCTCAAGAGCTCCAGATTTCTCGATCTCTTTGCTCAGCTCAGATTTCTTGCTGAAATTTGGCACATTTGCTCCTTGGTATGTGACTCCTCCACCCATCCAAGTAGAATTTTGTTTGGCTGAGTATATCTTGAATATTTTGCTGCTGTAGGTAACATGTTTAGTGAGCTTGCATGCTTGTTCTAAGTGGTAGAAACTAGTTTTGATGCACGATTAGTACTCTAGCAAGTTCCTATGGTAGTTTCCCTCAATTATATGTCACCAAATCAAATTTTTATATCATTTGTTGAAAATTTCAGAGAAGGGATGAAGAAGTTCAACTTTGGAGAGTTGTTCAAGAAAGGAACAACCAGCACCGGGAGGCCTTCTAGGGCCGCCACCCGGATTAGGCGATCGTACAACGAGGATATCATCGCGCCTAGCTTCGCGCCCGAAGAGGACAACGGGGCTCCTAATGCTTCGTCTTTTCCATGCTATGATTTTCTGAGGAATGCAGGGATACTGGAGGATTTCTCTACCCTTGTCAACAGGGCGGGCCTAACCACCTATGTGGGAGATGAAAGGGAGCAATACTACATGCTCACCAAAATCTTCGTCGAGAGCTTCAAGTTCCACAACAAGCAATATGAGCCGACAGTTGCATTCAAGATCTATGGTAATCCTGTTACTATGGGATTGGAAGATTTTTGTCGTGCATTGGATATTGCCCCTGTAGGTACAGCAAGTAGGATTGATGACAACCCCCGGGACTTGTTGGAGCTCTATCGAGGGATCACCGATGATGATTATCGCACCATTCAGCGTGGCAAGATAAGGAACATTCAACTCCCCGCCATTAAGTATTTTGCATACTATATTGCTACCAGCATTCTTGGTAGGGAGAACACTAGCAATATTTCTAGTTACCATCTTGCTTTCTTGAATATTGCACTTACTGGTCAGACATCTTATCATCTTGGTTCTCTTATTGCTCGCCGCCTGACTAACAGGGGGCCTATTTTTGGAGGAACTATTGCGCTGCGTGTTTTAACTTATTTAAGGCTTCCTATTGATCCTAATGATGTGCCATTGGCCCCTAGGAGACTCGATATTGCTGCTATGAAGAGTCATCATTTTGTTACCGCTGATTCTACTTTAGATAATATGGTCTATAGAATGTTGTTTTCTGACGGGGATGAGAAGGAAATCCCTCTTCCCCAACCATGTTTGTTCAGTATTGACAGGCAATCATGGTCGTGCACTAAGGAGGAGGTGGATGAACATATGAAGATACAAGACTTCCACCAGCAGCATGACTCCGAGGACGCCGAGGCCACCCAAGACTACACCGTCACGTATCCCGGTGCTTCTTCTAGCACATACCCGGAATATGATCCATCTTCGTCATACTACGGAGATATTACCTCATGGGATCGATGGGAGTGAACTCCACTTAGGCCAAAAGCCTAAGCTTGGGGGGAGGTATACCGGCATCACTCATTCTTTGCATATTATGGTTGCTGGATACTTGTACATATTTGTTTTGTTCGTTTGAGTGGTTTTCTAATGAGAGGAAGATGATATTTGGGGAAGTGCTGCCTGAAAACAGATTCTGGACTGTTACTAGAAAAATTCGTGCGTGCAGCCAGAACGTTATTTTGAGCTGCCAATTTTTGTGCAGGTTCCCCAGGTTGTTATCTAACTTTCATTAGTTGAACACTTTTTGAGCTGAGCAACGTAAGATTTTTGTAAAAATCGATTTCTGTACTGCTGTCAGGTTTTGGCAGATTTCTGTCATCCTGCTGTTATGTGTTTCTTTTAGTTTGTTATTTCTTGTTTTTGCTTTGTTTCTTTCCCAAAACACAAAAAGACCAAAAATATTTCTGTTGTTTCTCTTCATCATTTGTTTGCTTTGGTTTCTTGCATTTGTTTCGCTTTATTTGCTATTGCTAGTTTGCTACAAGAAAACCCAAAAAGATTTTGCTTTGTTTGCTTGTTTCCTCTTGTTCTTGTTCTCTAATTTGAAAACACCAAAAATATGTGCTGTTCTACTTTGGTTTGTAAAGTTCATTATGAGTTCAATGGTCTTCGGTGGCTGGAGCGTGGTTTTCATTTCATATTATCCAAGCTACACAAGTGAAAAGGCAATAATGACGATCTACGACAATTGGATTGTGGTGAGAGGCTGGTATGAACTCTATTTGTTTTCATTTTTGTACATATACTCATCCATGTGAGCATGCTTAGTTGGTTCATGTGAGGTATATGTTATTTGAGAAAGTCTAGTAGTTTATGATCTCTCATGTTTAGCTCCAATCTATTAATATGAGTAGCATGTCATGGATGTTTGCTTGCATTGTTTTATTCATAAGTAAGTATGGCATTGTGGTATCCTCCTCTGAATAATTCATTTATATCGACTTGGCACATGCTCACGCATGCATATGACTGAACAAAAAGTCAATTAAGCCTCGATGATTTATATTGCTTCAGAGTTCTTGTATCACTTTTATGCCTCCGTTAATTTATTTTGCCGCAAGCATGATTATGACAGTTACTGCTCTCTTGATTTGTCGCTCCCTAGTCTATTGCTAGCCTTCACTTGTACTGAGCGGGAACGCTGCTCGTGCTTCCAAACACATGAAAACCAAGTTGTTCCAAAAGTGTCCACCATAAATACCTATGCATGGCATTTCAAACCATTCCAAGTAAATTCTCGTGCGCTACCTTTAAAACCTTCAAAATGCTTCTCAATTTGTGTTTATGTTTCATAGCTCATGAGGAAGTATGTGGTGTTTAGCTTTCAACCTTGTCATTTACTCTTGACGGACTCTCATATGGACTAGTGGCACATCCGCTTATCCAATAATTTTGCAAAAAGAGCTGGCAATGGGATTCCCAGTCCCGAATTAATTAACTTAAATAGACACTCCTCCATGGTTTGTGATTGTTGGACGGCACCCGAAGGATTCGGTTAGCCATGGCTTGTGTAAGCAAAGGTTGGGGGAGTGTCATCATCATAATAAAAATAAAATAAAAAGGCACTCCTTCATGGTATGAGATTGTTGGCATGCACCCGAGGATTCGGTTAGCCATGGTTTGTGAAAGAAAGGTTGGAAGGAGTGCCAAATAAATATGCAATAATTCATGGGAGCCGCTCTTGAAAGTCCGGTTGGCGAGGTAGTTAGTGTACCCATTACCATTCGTTGACAACAACAAACACCTCTCAAAATGATTTTACTCCTGATTTCAAAAATGAAAAGCTCTAGCGCATGTTAATCCCTGCTTCCCTCTGCGAAGGGTCAATCTTTTACTTTTATGTTGTGTCTCCATTATTTCTTTGAGCACTATCTTGAGAGCACAACTGTCATTCTTAGTATAATATGCTTGTCTCAAAATATGATTGATTGTGGTATAACTTTGATGCTTTTATCTTTGACAATCACTACTTCTAGTCTTTCTATGAACTCCAAAGGTGCCCGGGCATTTATGTTTTGCCAATCAAATACAGGCAAGCGAGATACCACTTTATCATACTCTCTTATGAACATTGCAATCCTGCTTATATACATGATTCATGATGCTTATTATTAATTGTTGGTACCTCTCCATGATTGACATAGCTGTTAGATGATCTTATTTGCATGTATCTCATTATGAATTGCTTAAGTATTAGCCATAGCATGAGAATATATACATCATATGAGCAAATGTGTTCGTGAAAGTTCTTTTATCGCTCAGTTGTTAACTGAATTGCTTGAGGACAAGCAATAAGCTAAGCTTGGGGGAGTTGATACGTCCAAAACGTATCTACTTTCCCGAACACTTTTGCTATTGTTTTGCCTCTAATTTGTGTATTTTGGATGCAACTAACACGGACTAACGCTGTTTTCAGCAGAACTGTTCTGGTGTCTCATTTTTGTGCAGAAATCCAACTTTCGGGAAAATGCTCGGAATTTATGCAGAAGGCCCTATTTTCCAAGAATAATGACGGAGCCAGAAGGACAATTAAGGTGGAGGCCCGAGGGCCCCACACCACAGGGCGGCGCGGCCCAGGGGGGGCCCGCGCGGCCATGTGGTGTGGCCCCCTCGGTCGGCCTCCGACGCCCTCCTTCGGACTATTTATCGGCCTCGACCTAAAAACGCACGGAGAGAAGTCGAAGTCGCCAGAAACCCTCCAGAACGCCGCCACATCGCGAAACTCCGTCGCGGGAGCCAGAAGTCTCCGTTCTGGCACTCCGCCGGGACGGGGAATTGGAGGAGATCATCGCCGCCATCACCGCCAACGCCTCTACATCAACCAGCAATGTTTCCCCCATCCATGTGTGAGTAATTCCCCCGCTGTAGGCCGAAGGGGATGGTAGGGATTGGATGAGATTGGTCATGTAATAGCATAAGATTGTTAGGGCATAGTGCCTAGTGTCCGTAATTGGTACTTTGATGATATTGTTGCAACTTGTTATGCTTAATGCTTGTCACTAGGGCCCGAGTGCCATGATCTCAGATCTGAACATGTTATTGTTTCATCATGATATTCATTGTTTATTGATCTTACCTGCAAGTTGTATACACATGTCGCTGTCCGGAACCGATGGCCCCGAAGTGACAGAAATCGGGACAACCGGAGGGAATGGTAGCGATGTGAGGATCACATGTGTTCACGGAGTGTTAATGCTTTGCTCCGGTACTCTATTAAAAGGAGTACCTTAATATCCAGTAGTTTCCCTTGAGGCCCGGCTGCCACCGGCTGGTAGGACAAAAGATGTTGTGCAAGTTTCTCATTGCGAGCACGCACGACTATATATGGAACACATGCCTATTGATTGCTTTGTACTTGGACACCGTTTTATTATTATCTGCAAATGCCCTGCTATGATTGTTACATGAGTTTCTCTCATCCATGCAACGCCCGTCATCCGTCCCCGTGCCTACAGTATTTTAATCCTGCTGTTTACTAAAATCACTACTGCTGTCTTTGTTACTCTGCTGCTGTTATTTCACTACTGCTACTGCTATAAAACTGTTACTACTGATAAACTCTTGCGAGCAAGTCTGTTTCCAGGTGCAGCTGAATCGACAACTCCGCTGTTAAGGCTTCCAAGTGTTCTTTGTCTCCCCTTGTGTCGAATCAATAAATTGGGTTTTACTTCCCTCGAAGACTGTTGCGATCCCCTATACTTGTGGGTTATCAGACGGCTTCGGCCCCGTATACGAGGAAAAATGGCGTGAAGCCGACTGAGCGGTTTGTCGTTGTGCGCAGGCTCCATAGCACATTGGGCAGCTCTTCAATCCAGCAGCCGGCTGCTCGCTCGAGCGGCTCCACCAGCCGAGGCCGGATGCCGGCTAGGACCAAGCCGTTAGCCTTCTCCACTTGTCCGTTGGACTCTGGGTGCGCCACAGAGGCTAGGGCCATCCGGATCCCCATTTCCCCGCAATAGCGAGAGAAGATGCCTTGGGAGAAGTTGCTGCCGTTGTCGGTGATGATGCTGTGAGGGTAGCCGAACCTCACGATGATTTCCTTGAGGAATGTGGTGGCTGTGGAGCCGTCCAGCTTCTTGATTGGCTTGGCTTCGATCCACTTGGTGAATTTGTCAATCATCACCAAGAGATGTGTCATGCCGCCTCGTGCTGTTCTGAACGGGCCCACCATATCCAAACCCCATACGGCGAACGGCCATGTGATGGGGATGGTTTTCAAGGCGGAAGCCGGCTGGTGTCTCTTCTTCGCGAAGCGCTGACAACCGTTGCACTTCTTCACCAACTCTTCTGCGTCTCTGAGCGCAGTCGGCCAGTAAAAACCGTGCCGGAAAGCTTTGGCCACTATGGCTCTGGATGAGGCGTGATGTCCGCACTCTCCTTGATGGATTTCCCGTAGGAGTTCAATCCCTTCAGCCGGCTCGACGCACCGCTGGAACACCCCACTTACGCTGCGTTTGTACAGCTGGTGGTTGATGATTGTATAGGCCTTGGCCCTTCTCTCAATCTGCCTGGCCTGGACTCTATCATCAGGCAGCACACCATCGGTGAGGTAGGAGAGGAATTCTTGTGCCCATGAAGGTACGCATCTTATCTCGAATACGCTTACCAACAGGGCCTCCTGCGTGGGAGCTTCCGGATTCGACTGCATGGTCGCCGGGTTCGGCTTGCTAGCCGGCGGGTTCGGCTTGCTAGCCCCCGAGTTTGGCGATGAAGCCCCCGGGTTGGACTGAGAAGTCCCCGGGTTCGGCATGGTAGCCGGCGGGTTCGGCTTGTTAGCCCCCGACTTGGGCGATGAAGCCCCCGGGTTTGGCTGAGCAGCCCCCGGGTCAGCCGGCACGAATATTGAATCCGAGTCCGGTGACGGTGTGATGGACGGCTTCTTGAGAACCGCCAAGGCGATGCCCGGCGGAATGGCTTGCCGGGTTGAGCCAATCTTGGACACGGCGTCAGCCGCTTCGTTGTTTGCTCGTGGCACATGGTGGAATTCGCAGCCGTCGAGGAAGTCGGATAGCTGCTGGACATGGAAGCGGTATGAGGCCATGTTGGCGTCCTTCGCGTCCCAGTCGCCAGATGCTTGTTGTATGACCAAGTCGGAGTCGCCGAAGCAGAGTATGCGACGCACGCCAATCTCCTTGGCCAGCTTCAGCCCGTGAATGAGCGCTTCATACTCCGCCACATTGTTTGATGCGGCGAAGTGGATCTGCAGGACGTAGTCCAGCCGGTCTCCCTTGGGAGAGGTGATGACAATGCCGGCTCCCAAGCCGTTGCGCATCTTCGAGCCGTCAAAGTGCATCTTCCAATGTGTGGAATCCGGCACAGGTGGCAGGTACTGCATCTCAGCCCAGTCGACGAAGAAGTCCGCGAGGATCTGCGACTTGATGGCTGTGCGTGGCTCGTAGAGGATAGTGTGGGCGGCTAGCTCCAGAGCCCACTTGGCAACCCGGCCGTTGGCGTCTTTGCTGCCAATGATTTCCGCCAAGGGCGCTGTGGCAACCACCTTGATGGGGTGCTCTTGGAAGTAATGCTTGAGCTTCTTGGCCGCCATGTATACGCCGTAGGTGACCTTCTGGTAGTGGGGGTAGTTTTGCTTCGACTGAGAGAGCACTTCGCTGAGGTAGTAGACTGGGCGCTGGACCAGCTGCTCCCTGACGGCTTCTTTGCGCTCCACCACCAGGACAACGCTAACCACTCGATTGGTGGCTGCGATGTACAACAGCATCGGCTCCATTGAAGCCGGCGTTGCAAGGATTGGCGCGGTTGAGAGCACGCGCTTCAAGTCACGGAAGGCCTCATCCGCCTGCGGTGACCAGACGAACTTGTCCGCCTTCTTCATTAATTGATACAGGGGCAGTGCCTTCTCCCCCAGCCGGGCGATTTGCGGCTCAAGGAGGCCAGGCAGCCAGCAAACTTCTGGACATCCTTGAGGCACTGCGGCAGTTCCATCTTCTCCAGGGCACTGATCTTCTCCGGGTTGGCTTTGATCCCTTGCTGAGAGACGAGGTAGCCAAGGAGCTGGCCAGACGGCACGCCGAAAGTGCACTTGGCCAGGTTGAGCTTCATCCGGAATCTTCGCAGATTGGTGAAGGTTTCTCTCAGGTCGTCAAGGAGGGTAGTTGTCTCCTTGGTCTTTACAACGACATCATCCACATACGCGTGAACGTTTCTGCCGATTTGATCCTGCAGGCATTTTTGCATGCACCTTTGGTAGGTGGCGCCTGCATTTTTCAAGCCGAATGGCATAGTCGTGTAGCAATAAGCCCCGTACGGGGTAATGAACGAAGTCTTTATTTGATCATCCGGATTCAAAGGAATCTGGTGGTAGCCTGAATAGGCATCTAGAAAAGACAACAGTTCACAGCCGGCAGTCGAGTCTATGACTTGATCTATGCGCGGCAGGGGGAAGGGATCCTTCGGGCACGCCTTGTTCAGGCTGGTGTAGTCGATACACATGCGCCAGGAGCCGTTCTTCTTCAAAACCAGGACCGGGTTCGCCAACCAGTCCGGGTGCAGCACTTTCATGATGAAGCCGGCTGCCAGCAGCCGGGCGATTTCTTCACCGATGGCCTTCCTTCTTTCTTCGGCGAAGCGCCTGAGAGGCTGCTTCACCGGCTTGGCTTCAGGCCGGACGTGGAGGTGGTGCTCAGCCAACTCCCTCGGCACACCCGGCATGTCTCTTGGAGTCCATGCGAAGATGTCCCGATTCTCACGGAGGAAGCTGGTGAGCTCGCTTTCCTATTTCCTGCTCAAGCCGGCACCGATGGTGACATACTTGTCCGGCTGCGCCGGGTCCAGCAGGATCTTCTTGGTGTTGTCGGCCGGCTGGAAGTGAGTCGTCCCAGCCGGGTTGCCTGCAGCCGGCATGTCTGTCTGCGCGGCCTTGGCGAGGGCGACGGTGTCGTGGATGAGCTGCTTCTCGGTGGCGATGACCAGCGTCTGGGCCATCTTGGAGCTCTGCGTGGCGCAGTCCATGGAGCGACGGTAGTCGCCGGCTATGGTGATGACCCCCTTGGGGCCAGGCAGCTTCATCTTCAGGTACCCATAGTGGGGCACCGCCATGAACTTGGTCAGGGCCGGCCTGCCCAGGAGCGCGTGGTAGGGACTCACGAGGTCCACCACCTCGAACTCGATCTTCTCGGTGCGGAAGTGATCCGGCTTCCCGAACATCACCTCCAACGTGATCCGGCCAATCGGCTGGCAGCAATGGCCCGGCACGATGCCATGGAAGACGGTGGGGGTGGGACACAGCTCGGCTTCCTGGATGCCTAGCTTGCGGGCGGTGGCGCGGTAGAGGATGTTGATGCTGCTGCCGCCGTCGATGAGGACGCGCGAAAAACGCACGCTGCGCCGGGTCGTGCCAATGGTGGGGTCGAGGACCATGGCGTAGCTGCCCGGCTTCGGCAGGACAGCCGGTGTGTCGCGGCGATCAAAGGTGATGGCCTGCTCTGACCAGTTTAGGTACTGGGGGACCGGCGGTATGACCGTGTTGACCTCGAGGGAACGGCTCTGCTGGCTCGTCTTGTCCTCGGGCTCAGAGGTGAAGATGATGTAGGTAGCATCTTCGGCCAGATATCGGCCATGGTGCACTTGGTTAGCCTCGTGGTGCTCGAGGTTGGCGTTCTCCGCGCCGGCTGCGCCACCCGGCCCGCCGGCTGGAGGGGGCGGGGGTGGAGGCGGGAGAGGTTCACCGCTTGTCAGCCGCTTCATGAAGTGGCAGTCGCGGGTGGTGTGGTTGGAGGGGTTCTTGCCGCTGTGGTACTTGCACGGCGAGTCGAGCATCTGCTCGAAAGTGTACTTCAGCTTCCATTGCCGGTCTTGCTTCTGGCGGCGGATGCCGCCTGCCGCGTTGTCTGCCACGGCGGCTACGTGGGCGGAGCCATGAGAGGCGCCGTCTCCGGCTTGTGCTCAGCCGACTTGTGGTGGTCCCGCCTGGAGGGAGCCGGCGCTGGGTCAGTCGTCGCCTTGCCGGCTTCTTCAGCCAGCGCGTACTTGTCGGCAATGGCCATGAGGGCGGCCATGGACTTGGGCTCGCTGTGGCGCAGCTTGTGCCACAGCATGGTGTTGGGCCGGCAGCCGCCCATGAAGAAGCTGATGGCCTGGATCTCGTGCACACCCTCGCAGGAGTTGCGCATCTCGCACCAGCGCGTCAGGTACGCGCGATCCGTCTCGTCCGGGCCCTGCTTGCACATCTCGAGCTGTTGGGGGCGACCCGGCCGGCGATAGGTGCCGGTGAAGTTGCTGATGAAGGCCTCCTCGAAATCAAGCCGCCGTTGATGCTGCCGGCTGGCAAGTTGTTGAGCCAGGTGCGGGCGGAGCCGACCAGCATCAGGGGGGAGTAGCGCACCGCCCAGCGCTTGTTGCCTCTGGAGATGCCGACTGCGGTGGAGTAGTCCTGCAGCCAGTCCTCCGGCTTGGCGGTGCCGTCGTACTTGGGCGTGTCGCGGGGGAGCTGGAAGCCGTCGAGCATGGGCTCGTTGGCAATGCGGGGCCCAAAGCACTTGGGGCAAGCCGGCGCTTCCTCTTCCGCAATGCGGGATTCGACCAGCCGATCGAGGCGGTCTCTGGCATCGACGGGCTCGATGCGGGGGCCCAGCCGGGAACGTGCCGGCTGCCGGGTGCCGGTTCGCTCTGGGGCCGGCCTGTGCTGGCGTCTTGGCGCCGCCAGCTCGGAGTCATGCTCCTCGTTCCGGTTTGGTGGTGGGCGGCTGCGGCCGCTGTGGCCGCCGTCCAGCCGGCTTGTCCGGCTTGAACCTGCGCGGGTGTCGCGGGAGTCTCTGTGCCGGCTTGGTGCGGGCGAGGCGGACTCGGCCGTGTCTCTGAGGGGGTCCTTGCTGGTGCCTGCAGCAGCGCGGACGGGAGGGGCTTTCGAAGCACCATACCTGGGGTCCTTGGTCTGCTCAGCTGCAGCCCGGCACAGGTCAGCTACGCGCTGCGTCTGGCGGCGCAGCTCTTCTCCTTCGAGGAGGGCTAACTCCTTCGAAGCCGCTTCGGCTGCGAGGATGTTCTTGTCGGGGGTGTTGTAGACGGGCAGCTCCGCGGACGGAGCCGGCGCTTCCACGCCGTCGCGGTCGATCTCAGCGCCTAAGGCGCCCCCGCGCTTGCGGATCATGCCGGCTCGGCTGGGGTTGTTGCCGCCTGGCGTGAAGCCGTGGGCGTGCTCGAACTCACGCTGGGTGATGGCCAGCTGGCGCTTGGCTGCAGCCAGCTCTTCGGCCTGCTGGAGGAGGAGCTGGCGATGTGCTTCCAGGTCTGCCTTGACGGTGGCGGCGTCGCCGCCTGCGGTGAGCGGGGAGCTCAGCTTCGTCCGGACTTCGTCCAGCCGGGATGGAGGTGGAGGCGCCTTTGGGCCCGAGCCGGAGGCGTTGGGGTCGATGTTGCGCTCCAGGTTGGGGCCGCGGGTGCGCGGGTTCTTGGTGGGGAGCTCCTCGCCAGCCATCATGACTTGCACAACGACGGGGCTGGCGGGAGCGCTGCTGCCGGCTCGCGGAGGAGGGCTTGCGCAGCGCAGCACCTGCCGCAGGTAGCGCGGCAGTGCGACGGTGGCGACGTAGACGTCGTGGCCGCCGAAGGAGATGACGCTACCGCCGGCTGGGAAGGGCCGGTCGGCGAAGCAGCCAGCGTTGTCGCTGACGCAGTCGAGGGAGCCGAATCTCCAGATCAAGCCTGAAGCGACTCGCTCGCCGGTGGTGATGGTGAGGCCCGTCCGGATGAAGACACCGGCCGAGGATGCTGAAGGCCCCACGGTGGGCGCCAAATGTCGTGGTATCGTCACGGCATATGCCATAGGGTGGCTAACGAAGATGGTTCCTAAGAGATCTCAAGGCGGTATCCGGATGCGGGTATGGGGACGAGCGACACGGCGACGTACCCAGGTTCGAGGCCCTCCAATGGAGGTAACACCTCTACTCCTGCTAGAATGTATATGATGATCACACAATACAAGGTCGCTCCTTGAGCTGTGTCCGGCTGCCCCTGGGAGGCTAAGGAAGACAAGAGTCTCTCTCACAGGGCAGCGCTAGGGGTGGAAGTGCGGTGAGAATGATCGATCCCCTGCACGAGAGGGGGTAGTGCGGCTTATATAGGCACCGGCACTTTACATATAAGACCCTATAGTTTACTGGCCTGCTTGGCCGGCTTCGGCTTCCGCTCCTTCCCGAGGCAGTGACGTCAGGAGCCGTTGAGGCCTCATGGCCTGTCCCATCCGGCTGCCAAGGTCAGCGGTATGGAGAGGAGGTGTCCCTATCGCCATTAGCCACTGTAGCCAGTACGGATCGACGTAGACCATGATGGCCTGTCCGGCGCGTGGCACTGTTGCTCCACAGTGCTCCGCGCTTTACGGAAGATGAAGTCAGCGTGGACTTTGGGAACCCGGATCACCAACCCGGTTCCTTCTAGTGCAAGACTCGCCAGCCTCGAGTCGGTCTGAGGTACAAACCCCCAGTCGGATATGGCTTGTAGAAGCCGGCCCAGCCACAGCATTGGCGGCCGTAGCCACGCCGACTAGGACCTAGAGCCAGCCGGCTTCCGGACCAGCCGGCCACGGCGCCAGGCGGCTGCTCCTCAGCCGGCCTTTGCCGCGAGCCGGCCAGTGGCCAGCCGGCTGCTCCGCGTCCATTGCCCTACCCGGGGTCTTCCCCCCGACAGATGCAATGGTGTTATGTAGTAGATATGAGTTAGTCATAACATCATAGCTTGCCTCCAATAGTCACTTTGATGTGGGCATTACCCTTCGGGTAACCGACATTGCCCTATCCTGTGTAATCTAGTTGGAGGCCCATGAAGGCACTTGAAGGCAAGGCGGGCCACTTGGATGGCGCACCAGAGGATTCCTTGGCGGACAAGACAAGGAAGCAGCCGAACAAGGAAAGTTTAGATTTAAAACTACTGTAAACCTAGTCGTACTCGGTTAGACCTCTCGAGACCTGGCCCCCTATATAAAGGCCAGGAGAGGGGCTACCGAGGGACACAATCAATCTTAGCAATCTTAGCCACCAAAAGTCTAGAGCTAGTTCACCGTAGCGCTTAGCCTCTCGACGAGATCTCAGCCGAACTATTCGGCACCCCATTGTAACCCAATATCTTCATAATCAAGATCAGACAGGCAGGATGTAAGGGTTTTACCTCATCGAGGGCCCCGAACCTGGGTAAATCGCTCTCCCCGCTTGTCTGTGAACCGATGTCTCCAGTCAGCTTACAGGATTCCATCAACCCTAAGCCCCAATCGGAGGGCATTGCCGAGGAGTACCCTCGACAATTGGCGCCGTCTGTGGGAACCCTGTCGGCACAAGATCGGTCATCGGCAGAACCAGTCATGTCATCAGCAGCTTCATAGACACCGTCATCGCCAAATCTGGGAAGCCCGATTCGCTTCGGCTCCTACGAATTCACCCCGCACAGCGACTCATCTCGCTCGACCTTTTCCGATCTACAAGGAAACATGGAGATGACCTTCGGCAGCGTCCACTACAACGTTAACTCGGAAGGAGTCCTTCAGCTACTGGAATCACCCACCTCCGGATCGACGGGTCCAAGCACGTCGTCATCAGTCGACCTTTCGGCTGGTCTGACAGGCTCAACGAGCTCGCCCGCGCCATCGACTCCTCGTTCGACGTCTTCCATGTCGGTTGGATCCGACAGACCCACATCTTCCGAGATGACTTCGTACTACTACCTGAACTGCGACACCAGGCACGGGCTAGGATTAAGCGACACACCGTTCATCTGCAATGCCCAGTACTCATCGGGAGAGGACAGTGTCGACAGCATCGTCCGAAGTGTCACCCGAGGAACAGCGCACCACCAGGTTTATGTCACCAACAACACGAGGAATAGGGGAGACGGAGATCGCACCCCCCGTTCCAGCAGGTGAGCAAGTTTTGAAAACAGTGCCAGTAACAACAACAGCGATTACACCATCGCAGAGGAGGAGTGGGAAGCAGCCAAGGCAGCCGTGCTTAACAACACACCGCTCCCTGCAGGGACCACGGTTGGCACCCTCAACGCTTACCGCTCCATATTGGAGAAAAACCGGGAACGACTATCCAAAGAACAAGCCACCCTCGAGAGACGCATATCCGCGGCAGACCGATCCAGTGAACGACGAAGAGGCTCGCAAGGAAGCGCCTCTCGAAGCACTCAAGGGGCAGGCAAGCACCGATCAGGATTATCCAGGCTCTCGGAAGACGACGCCAGGGAAATGACGTCGAATCTGACCAAGTCCTTTATGACCACGGACACCGCAGGCATGCCGCGGCCAAAAACCGTCGCAGGAGCGACCGCCAACCACGCTGCATACCTCATCAATCAGCGCCCTGAAGGTTCCATGGCCCAAGCCCACCGAGGTACCCTAGAAAGTCTCGCAATACTGGGAGACAATCTGGTCCCGCGGAAGGAAAAGACCACGTTGCAGGCTAGTGGCTCAAAGCATCATGCGAGAGACGCTCGGGATGAAATCACCCAGAGCAGGATCGACAAAGCAAGGCGACGACGCGCCGCTAGGGAGGAATATGACAGTGACTCTTCGGATGAGAGTCAGGAGAACGACGGCGAGCTAAGGGGAGCTGATTGTTTAAGCTACAAAATCCGTGAGGCGATGCCACCCAGAAAGTTCAAACCCACCCCTAATGACGCCGCCAAATACGATGGGCAGCAGGAGCCAAGGTCCTGGATAGACGACTACTTGCAGACTGTGATTCTGCACAAGGGGAATCAAATAGCAGCAATGCAATGCTTGCAGCTTTACCTAAAGGATTCAGCGTGAGCCTGGTTAAGAGGTCTGCCGAAGGGTTCCATCAAATCATGGGACGATCTAGTAGACGCCTTCGTTGCCAATTTCCAAGAAACGCACAAAAGGCCCGTCGGGATTGAGGAGCTACGGCATTGCCAGCAAAAGCAGAAGGAATCGATGCGCGGATACATCGGGAGATTCACCATGCTCCTAAACGCTGCCGAAGACGTATCTGTCGACAGAGCAATCATGTCACATCCCGAAATTTTTCTAAATTTTGGAATGTCAAATAAAAATAAATTTAATGCTTGATTGGTTGAACTTGATTGAAAATCCACAAAGAATTAAAACTTTTTGGAGTTATTTAAACGCATTTTCCAAACTATTGTTTTCCAAATACTTTTGGTTTCAAGTATTTTCAAAATCAAACATATTTTGATATTTACAAATTTTTATAAACTTGTTTGGTATGCGTATGTTAAAACTATTCACACATAGCCATAATGGCATAGTAGTAATAAAATAATATAAAATAACAATTTATAAAATTTAAATCCTTTTATTGTCCTATGTTGAGCAAAATAATTTTACAAACTCGTAGAATTTCGTTTCACTCAAATCGGAGTTACGAAACTCATTTTATCAAAGAAACAAGTAACAGATAAAAAGAAAAAAAAAACAAGTGGGCCGGCCAGCCGGACCGACCGGCCCAGCGGCAGCCGACCGCACAAGCCGGACGAGACCCAAGTCGGTCGTGCCCAGGTACGTGCCAGGCACCATTTTCCTTTTCCGAACTTACCTTCACTTAAATACGAAAATCTCCTTCTACACAACTCCAAATTTAGATCCGTTTGTTTCCACTCATTCCTAACTTCGAGGCCCATCTTTTCCACCGACCTATGCTCTATATAAAGTCACCACCATGTCGCAGTGTTGTTTTCCCTTTTCTCCTCTCGAAACCTAGATCAACGAAATCTCAACTCGTTGTTTTGACCACCAGAACCACCTTAAATCGCTTCGGGCTCTACACGAAAGTTGTAGATCTCGTCGAGATCTTTCAATCCCGACCAATCGCATCTCTTTTCGTCCACCATACACGGATAATTTCGCATCGCAAGGCGTCAGGTCTGACAAAGGGAATCTTCAATTAGTTCGTGCTCGTTCCACGAAATCCAAATTCCTTTGGTGAGTATGTAGATCTGATCACCCTCTACAACTTTCATGTTGAAAGTTTTTGGATTTGATTTACGGATTTATCGCTCATCTACAGATCTATTTCGAGTCAACCGGAGCCAAATCGAGTTTCAAAACTATCTCGAATCGTCATGACTTCAACACGGAAGTTGTTTCTCTCGTCAGGATCTTTCAATTGCCGCGAGTCTCACCTTGTTTCGTTCACCGAGCAAGGAGAAAAACGTGTTACAAGATTCAGATTTTATAAGGTATAACCCAGATCTTGTCAAACTAATTGTACCATTGTGAAAAGTAATTTGTTCGTTAAATAGATCTATTAATTCTATACAACTTTGATGTACAAAGTTTTTTCCATCTGAGCAACTTTTTCTGTCAACATTTATGACATCATCATGACATGAGCATAGTCAACTCAGTCTGGTCAAAGTCAAACTACAGTCAGCAGTACAGTCAGCGGTACAGTCAGCATGATAAAGTAAGCGATCTGATCAGCGTCTCAGTCAAACTTGGTCAAACTCGTTTTAAATTTAATTTTAAATATCAGATTATATGTCCAACTTAAAAATTCATTATAAAATCATCCATAGGTCCAAAATTTGCAAATTTTATATCGTTGGAAAGCTTATAAGCTGTAGAATCCAAATATGAAATGATACTGTATAGGTTTTGATACGTCTCCGACGTATCGATAATTTCTTATGTTTCATGCCACATTATTGATGATATCTACATGTTTTATGCATACTTTATGTCATATTTATGCATTTTCCGGAACTAACCTATTGACGAGATGCCGAAGGGCCAGTTGATGTTTTCTGCTGTTTTTGGTTTCAGAAATCCTAGTAAGGAAATATTCTCGAAATCGGACGAAATCAACGCCCAGCATCTTAGAATCCCCGGAAGCATCCAGAACACCCGAGAGTCGCCAGAGTGGACCCACAGGGGGGCCAGGAGGTAGGCCGGCGCGGCCCAGGCCCTGGCCTCGCCGCCTTATGGTGACACCGCCTCTTCGACCCTCCGACGCCGCCTCTTCGCCTATTTAAGGTCCCTGACCTAAAACTTCGATACGAAAAAGCCACGGTACGAGAAACCTTCCAGAGCCGCCGCCATCGCGAAGCCAAGATCTGGGGGACATGACTCTCTGTTCCGGCACGCCGCCGGGACGGGGAAGTGCCCCCGGAAGGCTTCTCCATCGACACCACCGCCATCTTCATCACCGCTGCTGTCTCCCATGAGGAGGGAGTAGTTCTCCATCGAGGCTCGGGGCTGTACCGGTAGCTATGTGGTTCATCTCTCTCCTATGTACTTCAATACAATAATCTCATGAGCTGCCTTACATGATTGAGATTCATATAATGATGCTTGTAATCTAGATGTCATTATGCTAGTCAAGTGGATTTTACTTATGTGATCTCCGGAGACTCCTTATCCCACGTGTGTAAAGGTGACAGTGTGTGCACCGTGTGGGTCTCTTAGGCTATATTTCACAGAATACTTATTCACTGTTATGAATGGCATAGTGAAGTGCTTATTTATATCTCTTTATGATTGCAATGTGTTTTGTATCACAATTTATCTATGTGCTACTCTAGTGATGTTATTAAAGTAGTTTATTCCTCCTGCACGGTGTAATGGTGACAGTGTGTGCATCGTGTTAGTACTTGGCGTAGATTATGATTGTGATCTCTTGTAGATTATGAAGTTAACTATTGCTATGATGGTATTGATGTGATCTATGCCTCCTTTCGTAGTGTGAAGGTGACAGTGTGCATGCTATGTTAGTACTTGGTTTGGTTGTGTTGATCTATCATGCACTCTAAGGTTATTTAAATATGAACATTGAATATTGTGGAGCTTGTTAACTCTGGCATTGAGGGTTCGTGTAATCCTACACAGTTAGTGGTGTTCATCATCCAACAAGAGAGTGTAGAGTCTAGCATCTATTTATTTATTCTGTTATGTGATCAATGTTGAGAGTGTCCACTAGTGAAAGTATAATCCCTAGGCCTTGTTCCTAAATATCGCTATCATTGCTTGTTTCTTGTTTTTTGCATCTCTACTGCCTGCAATATTACCACCATCAACCACACGCCAGCAAGCACTTTTCTGGTGCCGTTGCTACTGCTCATACTTATTCATACCACCTGTATTTCACTATCTCTTCGCCGAACTAGTGCACCTATTAGGTGTGTTGGGGACGCAAGAGACTTCTTGCTTTGTGGTTGCAGGGTTGCATGAGAGGGATATCTTTGACCTCTTCCTCCCTGAGATCGATAAACCTTGGGTGATCCATTTAAGGGAAACTTGTTGCTGTTCTACAAACCTCTGCTCTTGGAGGCCCAACACTGTCTACAAGAATAGAAGCTCCCGTAGACATCAAGCACTTTTCTGGCGCCGTTGCCGGGGAGGAAAGGTAAAAGGCACTCATACTTCGGTTCCAGGTAACAGTACTTTTCTGGCGCCATTGTGTTTGTGCTCGAAGCTATTTCCTTTAGATCCTGCAATTGCATCTTTTTGTTTCTTGTTTACACTAGCTAGGCATAATGGAAAACAACAAAAATATGAGAGATCTTTATGAACTTTATCTTGAATTAGGACATGATGTGTTTGAAGAGAGAATTAAAAAACCCATGGAACTTTATATGCATGCTAATGGGAATGTTATTAATATGAATGCTTTGAACACTATTGTTGCCAATGCTATGGAAAATTCTAAGCTTGGGGAAGCTGGTTTTGATGAGCATGATCTTTTTAGTCCCCCAAGCATTGAGGAGAAAATTTACTTTGATGATACTTTGCCTCCTATTTATGATGATTATAATGATAGTAGCCTTTTGGTACCGCCTGTAATGGAGGATGAATTTGATTATGATTACAATATGCCTCCTATATTTGATGATGAGAATAATAATGATAGCTACTTTGTCGAATTTGCTCCCACTACAACTAATAAAATTGATTATGCTTATGTTGGGAGTAGTAATAATTTTATGCATGAGACTCATGATAAGAATGCTTTATGTGATAGTTATATTGTTGAGTTTGCTCATGATGCTACTGAAAGTTATTATGAGATAGGAAAATATGGTTGTAGAAATTTTCATGTTACTAAAACACCTCTCTATGTGCTGAAATTTTTGAAGCTACACTTGTTTTATCTTCCTATGCTTGTTACTTTGCTCTTCATGAACTTGTTTATTTACAAGATTCCTTTTCATAGGAAGCATGTTAGGCTTAAATTTGTTTCGTACTTGCTTCTTCATGCTCTCTTTTGCTTCAAATACTATTTCTTGCGAGTGCATCATTAAAACTGCTGAACCCATCTTAATGGCTATAAAGAAAGAACTTCTTGGGAGATAACCCATGTGTTTATTTTGCTACAGTAATTTTGTTTTATATTTGAGTCTTGGAAGTTGTTACTACTGTAGCAACCTCTCCTTATCTTAGTTTTGTGCATTGTTGTGTGATGGCGTGTATTTCACACGTTCGTTGGGCAACCCCAAGAGGAAGGTATGATGCGCACAGCAGCAAGTTTTCCCTCAGAAAGAAGCCAAGGTTTATCGAACCAGGAGGAGCCAAGAAGCACGTTGAAGGTTGATGGCGGCGGGATGTAGTGCGGCGCAACACCAGGGATTCCGGCGCCAACGTGGAACCTGTACAACACAACCAAAGTACTTTGCCCCAACGAAACAGTGAGGTTGTCAATCTCACCGGCTTGCTGTAACAAAGAGTTAACCGTATTGTGTGGAAGATGATTGTTTGCAGAAAACAGTAGAACAGTATTGTAGTAGATTGTATTTCAGTAAAGAGAATTGGACCGGGGTCCACAGTTCACTAGAGGTGTCTCTCCCATAAGACGAACAGCATGTTGGGTGAACAAATTACAGTTGGGCAATTGACAAATAAAGAGGGCATGACCATGCACATACATATTATGATGAGTATTGTGAGATTTAATTGGGCATTACGACAAAGTACATAGACCGTCATCCAACTGCATCTATGCCTAAAAAGTCCACCTTCAGGTTATCATCCGAACCCCCTCTAGTATTAAGTTGCAAACAACAGACAATTGCATTAAGTATGGTGCGTAATGTAACTAGTGACTACATCCTTGAACATAGCACTAATGTTTTATCCCTAGTGGCAACAGCACAACACAACCTTAGAACTTTACATCCTTTGTCCCAGGTGTCAATGCAGGCATGAACCCACTATCGAGCATAAGTACTCCCTCTTGGAGTTACAAGCATCTACTTGGCCAGAGCATCTACTAGTAACGGAGAGCATGCAAGATCATAAACAACACATAGCATAACTTTGATAATCAACATAACAAGTATTCTCTATTCATCGGATCCCAACAAACGCAACATATAGAATTACAGATAGATGATCTTGATCATGTTAGGCAGCTCACAAGATCCGATAATGATAGCACAATGGGGAGAAGACAACCATCTAGCTACTGCTATGGACCCATAGTCCAGGGGTAGACTACTCACACATCACACCGGAGGCGACCATGGCGGCGTAGAGTCCTCCGGGAGATGATTCCCCTCTCCGGCAGGTGCCGGAGGCGATCTCTGGATCCCCGAGATGGGATCGGCGGCGGCGGCGTCTCTGGAAGGTTTTCCGTATCGTGGTTCTCGGTACTGGGGGTTTCGTCACGGAGACTTTTTATAGGCGGAAGGGCAGGTCAAGAGGCGGCACGGGGGCCCCACACCACAGGGCCGCGCGGCCAAGGGGGGGGCCACGCCGCCCTATGGTGTGGCCCCTCCGTGGCCCCTCTTCGTCTCTCCTTCGGACTTCTGGAAGCTTCGTGAGAAAATAGGCCCACGGGCTTTGATTTCGTCCAATTCCGAGAATATTTCCTTACTAGGATTTCTGAAACCAAAAACAGCAGAAAACAAAGAATCGGCACTTCGGCATCTTGTTAATAGGTTAGTTCCAGAAAATGCACGAATATGACATAAAGTGTGCATAAAACATGTAGATAACATCAATAATGTGGCATGGAACATAAGAAATTATCGATACGTCGGAGACGTATCAGCATCCCCAAGCTTAGTTCTGCTCGTCCCGAGCAGGTAAAACGATAACACGATAATTTCTGGAGTGACATGCCATCATAATCTTGATCATACTATTTGTAAAGCATATGTAGTGAATGCAGCGATCAAAACAATGTATATGACATGAGTAAACAAGTGAATCATATAGCAAAGACTTTTCATGAATAGCACTTCAAGACAAGCATCAATAAGTCTTGCATAAGAGTTAACTCATAAAGCAACAATTCAAAGTAAAGATATTGAAGCAACACAAAAGAAGATTAAGTTTCAGCGGTTGCTTTCAACTTGTAACATGTATATCTCATGGATATTGTCAACATAGAGTAATATAATAAGTGCAATAAGCAAGTATGTAGGAATCAATGCACAGTTCACACAAGTGTTTGCTTCTTGAGGTGGAGAGAGATAGGTGAACTGACTCAACATTGAAAGTAAAAGAATGGTCCTCCATAGAGGAAAAGCATCGATTGCTATATTTGTGCTAGAGCTTTGATTTTGAAAACATGAAACAATTTTGTCAACGGTAGTAATAAAGCATATGCATCATGTAAATTATATCTTATAAGTTGCAAGCCTCATGCATAGCGTACTAATAGTGCCCGCACCTTGTCCTAATTAGCTTGGACTACCGGGTCATCACAATGCATTGTTTTTACCAAGTGTCACAAAGGGGTACCTCTATGCCGCTTTGTACAAAGGTCTAAGGAGAAAGCTCGCATTGGATTTCTCGCTATTGATTATTCTTCAACTTAGACATCCATACCGGGACAACATAGACAACGAGATAATGGACTCCTCTTTTATGCATAAGCATATAACAACAATTAATAATTTTCTCATTTGAGATTTGAGGATTGTTGTCCAAAACTGAAACTTCCACCATGGATCATGGCTTTAGTTAGCGGCCCAATGTTCTTCTCTAACATATGCATGTTTAACCATATGGTGGTAGATCTCTCTTACTTCAGACAAGACGAACATGCATAGCAACTCACATGAAATTCAACAATGAAAAGTTGATGGCGTCCCCAGTGAACATGGTTATCGCACAACAAGCAACTTAATAAGAGATAAAGTGCATAATTACATATTCAATACCACAATAGTTTTTAAGCTATTTGTCCCATGAGCTATATATTGCAAAGGTGAATGATGGAATTTTAAAGGTAGCACTCAAGCAATTTACTTTGGAATGGCGGAAAATACCATGTAGTATAGGTAGGTATGGTGGACACAAATGGCATAGTGGTTGGCTCAAGTATTTTGGATGCATGAGAAGTATTCCCTCTCGATACAAGGTTTAGGCTAGCAAGGCTTATTTGAAACAAACACAAGGATGAACCGGTGCAGCAAAACTCACATAAAAGACATATTGAAAACATTATAAGACTCTACACCGTCTTCCTTGTTGTTCAAACTCAATACTAGAAATTATCTAGACCTTAGAGAAACCAAATATGCAAACCAAATTTTAGCATGCTCTATGTATTTCTTCATTAATGGGTGCAAAGCATATGATGCAAGAGCTTAAACATGAGCACAACAATTGCCAAGTATCACATTACCCAAAACATTTATAGCAATTACTACATGTATCATTTTCCAATTCCAACCATATAACAATTTAACGAAGGAGAAACTTCGCCATGAATACTATGAGTAGAAACCAAGGACATACTTGTCCATATGCTACAGCGGAGCGTGTCTCTCTCCCATAAAGTGAATGCTAGGATCCATTTTATTCAAACAAAACAAAAAACAAAAACAAACCGACGCTCCAAGAAAAAGCACATAAGATGTGATGGAATAAAAATATAGTTTCAGGGGAGGAACCTGATAATGTTGTCGATGAAGAAGGGGATGCCTTGGGCATCCCCAAGCTTAGACGCTTGAGTCTTCTTGATATATGCAGGGGTGAACCACCGGGGCATCCCCAAGCTTAGAGCTTTCACTCTTCTTGATCATAGTATATCATCCTCCTCTCTTGATCCTTGAAAACTTCCTCCACACCAAACTCGAAACAACTCATTAGAGGGTTAGTGCACAATAAAAATTAACATATTCAGAGGTGACACAATCATTCTTAACACTTCTGGACATTGCATAATGCTACTGGACATTAATGGATCAAAGAAATTCATCCAACATAGCGAAAGAGGCAATGCGAAATAAAAGGCAGAATCTGTCAAAACAGAACAGTTCGTATTGACGAATTTTAAAATGGCACCAGACTTGCTCAAATGAAAATGCTCAAATTGAATGAAAGTTGCGTACATATCTGAGGATCATGCACGTAAATTGGCTTAATTTTCTGAGCTACCTACAGGGAGGTGAACCCAGATTCGTGACAGCAAAGAAATCTGGAACTGTGCAGTAATCCAAATCTAGTACTTACTTTTCTATCAACGGCTTAACTTGGCACAACAAAACACAAAACTAAGATAAGGAGAGGTTGCTACAGTAGTAAACAACTTCCAAGACACAAAATAAAACAAAGTACTGTAGCAAAATAACACTTGGGTTATCTCCCAAAAAGTTCTTTCTTTATAGCCATTAAGATGGGCAGCAGCAGTTTTAATGATGCACTCGCAAGAAATAGTATTTGAAGCAAAAGAGAGCATCAAGAGGAAAATTCAAAACACATTTAAGTCTAAAATGCTTCCTATGCATAGGAATCTTGTAAATAAACAAGTTCATGTAGAGCAAAGTAACAAGCATAGGAAGATAAAACAAGTGTAGCTTCAAAAATTTCAGCACATAGAGAGGTGTTTTAGTAACATGAAAATTTCTACAACCATATTTTCCTCTCTCATAATAATTTTCAGTAGCATCATGAGCAAACTCAACAATGTAACTATCACATAAAGCATTCTTATCATGAGTCTCATGCATAAAATTATTACTCTCCACGTAAGCATAATCAATTTTATTAGTTGTAGTGGGAGCAAATTCAACAAAGTGGCTATCATCATATATAGGAGACATATTGTAATCATGAAAGAAAATTTTCTCCTCAATGCTTGGGGGACTAAAAAGATCATGCTCATCAGAGCCAGCTTCCCCAAGCTTAGAATCTTCCATAGCATTAGCAACAATGGTGTTCAAAGCATCCATAGTAATAACATTCCCATTAGCATGCATATAAAGTTCCATGGGTTTTTTAATTCTCTCTTCAAACACATCATGTCCTAATTCAAGATAAAGTTCATAAAGATCTCTCATATTTTTGTTGTTTTCCATTATGCTTAACTAGTGAAATAAAAACATGCATGATATTATAAAGTAAAACAAGTAACTAATTTTTTTTGTGTTTTTGATATAGCAAACAAGATAGCAAATAAAGTAAAACTAGCAACTAATTTTTTTGTATTTTGATTTAGTGCAGCAAACAAAGTAGTAAATAAAACTAAGCAAGACAAAAACAAAGTAAAGAGATTGAGAAGTGGAGACTCCCCTTGCAGCGTGTCTTGATCTCCCCGGCAACGGCGCCAGAAATCTATGCTTGATGGCGTGTATTTCACACGTTCGTTGGGCAACCCCAAGAGGAAGGTATGATGCGCACAGCAGCAAGTTTTCCCTCAGAAAGAAACCAAGGTTTATCGAACCAGGAGGAGCCAAGAAGCACGTTGAAGGTTGATGGCGGCGGGATGTAGTGCGGCGCAACACCAGGGATTCCGGCGCCAACGTGGAACCTGTACAACACAACCAAAGTACTTTGCCCCAACGAAACAGTGAGGTTGTCAATCTCACCGGCTTGCTGTAACAAAGAGTTAACCGTATTGTGTGGAAGATGATTGTTTGCAGAAAACAGTAGAACAGTATTGCAGTAGATTGTATTTCAGTAAAGAGAATTGGACCGGGGTCCACAGTTCACTAGAGGTGTCTCTCCCATAAGACGAACAGCATGTTGGGTGAACAAATTACAGTTGGGCAATTGACAAATAAAGAGGGCATGACCATGCACATACATATTATGATGAGTATTGTGAGATTTAATTGGGCATTACGACAAAGTACATAGACCGTCATCCAACTGCATCTATGCCTAAAAAGTCCACCTTCAAAGTTATCATCCGAACCCCTCCGGTATTAAGTTGCAAACAACAGACAATTGCATTAAGTATGGTGCGTAATGTAACTAGTGACTACATCCTTGAACATAGCACTAATGTTTTATCCCTAGTGGCAACAGCACAACACAACCTTAGAACTTTCGTCATCCGTCCCCGGTGTCAATGCGAGCATGAACCCACTATCGAGCATAAGTACTCCCTCTTGGAGTTACAAGCATCTACTTGGCCAGAGCATCTACTAGTAACGGAGAGCATGCAAGATCATAAACAACACATAGCATAACTTTGATAATCAACATAACAAGTATTCTCTATTCATCGGATCCCAACAAACGCAACATATAGAATTACAGATAGATGATCTTGATCATGTTAGGCAGCTCACAAGATCCGACAATGATAGCACAATGGGGAGAAGACAACCATCTAGCTACTGCTATGGACCCATAGTCCAGGGGTAGACTACTCACACATCACACCGGAGGCGACCATGGCGGCGTAGAGTCCTCCGGGAGATGATTCCCCTCTCCGGCAGGGTGCCGGAGGCGATCTCCTGGATCCCCCGAGATGGGATCGGCGGCGGCGACGTCTCTGGAAGGTTTTCCGTATCGTGGTTCTCGGTACTGGGGGTTTCGTCACGGAGACTTTTTATAGGCGGAAGGGCAGGTCAAGAGGCGGCACGGGGGCCCCACACCACAGGGCCGCGCGGCCAAGGGGGGGGCCGCGCCGCCCTATGGTGTGGCCCCTCCGTGGCCCCTCTTCGTCTCTCCTTCGGACTTCTGGAAGCTTCGTGAGAAAATAGGCCCCTGGGCTTTGATTTCGTCCAATTCCGAGAATATTTCCTTACTAGGATTTCTGAAACCAAAAACAGCAGAAAACAGCAACTGGCACTTCGGCATCTTGTTAATAGGTTAGTTCCAGAAAATGCACGAATATGACATAAAGTGTGCATAAAACATGTAGATAACATCAATAATGTGGCATGGAACATAAGAAATTATCGATACGTCGGAGACGTATCATTGTGCCAAGTAAAGTCGTTGATAGTAAGGTTCATACTAGATTTGGATTACTGCGTAGAAATAGATTTCTTTGCTGTCACGAATCTGGGCAAAATTCTCAGTAGGTAACTCAGAAAATTATGCCAATTTACGTGAGTGATACTCAGATATGTACGCAACTTTCATTCAATTTGAGCATTTTCATTTGAGCAAGTCTGTTGTCTCTTTAAAATTCGTCTTTACGGACTATTCTGTTTTGACAGATTCTGCCTTTTATTTCGCATTGCCTCTTTTGCTATGTGGGATGGATTTCTTTGTTCCATTAACTTCCAGTAGCTTTGGAAAATGTCCAGAAGTGTTAAGAATGATTGTGTCACCTCTGAACATGTGAATTTTGATTATGCACTAACCCTCTAATGAGTTTGTTTCGAGTTTGGTGTGGAGGAAGTTTTCAAGGGTCAAGAGAGGAGGATGATATACTATGATCAAGGAGAGTGAAAGCTCTAAGCTTGGGGATGCCCCGGTGGTTCATCCCTGCATATTTCAAGAAGACTCAAGCATCTAAGCTTGGGGATGCCCAAGGCATCCCCTTCTTCATCAACAACATTATCAGGTTCCTCCCTTGAAACTATATTTTTATTCGGTCACATCTTATGTACTTTACTTGGAGCGTCTGTTTGTTTTTGTTTTTGTTTTTGTTTGAATAAATGCTTGTGTGGGAGAGAGACACGCTCCGCTGGTTCATATGCACACATGTGTTCTTAGCTTTTAATTTTCATGGCGAAGGTTGAAACTGCTTCGTTAATTGTTATATGGTTGGAAACGGGAAATGCTACATGTAGTAATTGGTAAAATGTCTTGGATAATTTGATACTTGGCAATTGTTGTGCTCATGTTTAAGCTCTTGCATCATATACTTTGCACCTATTAGTGAAGAAATACATAGAGCTTGCTAAAATTTGGTTTGCATAATTGGTCTCTCTAAGGTCTAGATAATTTCTAGTATTGAGTTTGAACAACAAGGAAGACGGTGTAGAGTCTTATAATGTTTACAGTATGTCTTTTATGTGAGTCTTGCTGCACCGGTTCATCCTTGTGTTTGTTTCAAATAAACCTTGCTAGCCTAAGCCTTGTATCGAGAGGGAATACTTCTCATGCATCCAAAATACTTGAGCCAACCACTATGCCATTTGTGTCCACCATACCTACCTACTACATGGTATTTCTCCGCCATTCCAAAGTAAATTGCTTGAGTGCTACCTTTAAATTTCTATCCTTCACCTTTGCAATATATAGCTCATGGGACAAATAGCCTAAAAACTATTGTGGTATTGAATATGTACTTATGCACTTTATCTCTTATTAAGTTGCTTGTTGTGCGATAACCATGTTCCTGGGGACGCCATCAACTACTCTTTGTTGAATATCATGTGAGTTGCTATGCATGTTTGTCTTGTCTGAAGTAAGGGAGATTTATCGCTAGAATGGTTAGAGCATGCATAATGTTAGAGAAGAACATTGGGCCGCTAACTAAAGCCATGATCCATGGTGGAAGTTTCAGTTTTGGACAAACATCCTCAATCTCATATGAGAAAATTAATTGTTGTTGAATGCTTATGCATAAAAGAGGAGTCCATTATCTGTTGTCTATGTTGTCCCGGTATGGATGTCTAAGTTGAGAATAATCAATAGCGAGAAATCCGATGCGAGCTTTCTCCTTAGACCTTTGTACAGGCGGCATAGGGGTACCCCTTTGTGACACTTGGTTAAAACATGTGCATTGCAATGATAATCCAGGTAATCCGAGCTAATTAGGACAAGGTGCGGGCACTATTAGTATACTATGCATGAGGCTTGCAACTTGTAGGATATAATTTACATAACACATGTGCTTTATTACTACCGTTGACAAAATTGTTTCTTGTTTTCAAAATCAAAGCTCTAGCACAAATATAGAAATCGATGCTTTCCTCTGCGAAGGGCCATTCTTTTACTTTTATGTTGAGTCAGTTCACTTATCTCTCTCCACCTCAAGAAGCAAACACTTGTGTGAACTGTGCATTGATTCCTACATACTTGCATATTGCACTTGTTATATTACTCTATGTTGACAATATCCATGAGATATACATGTTACAAGTTGAAAGCAACCGCTGAAACTTAATCTTCCTTTGTGTTGCTTCAATACCTTTACTTTGAATTATTGCTTTATGAGTTAACTCTTATGCAAGACTTATTGATGCTTGTCTTGAAAGTACTATTCATGAAAAGTCTTTGCTATACGATTCATTTGTTTACTCATGTCATTTACCATTGTTTTGGATCGCTGCATTCATTACATATGCTTATAATAGTATGATCAAGGTTATGATGGCATGTCACTCCAGAAATTATCTTTGTTATCGTTTACCTGCTCGGGACGAGCAGAAACTAAGCTTGGGGATGCTGATACGTCTCCGACGTATCGATAATTTCTTATGTTCCATGCCACATTATTGATGATATCTACATGTTTTATGCATACTTTATGTCATATTTATGCGTTTTCCGGAACTAACCTATTGACGAGATGCCGAAGGGCCGATTCTTTGTTTCGATGTTTTTGGTTTCAGAAATCCTAGTAAGGAAATATTCTCGGAATCGGACGAAATCAACGCCTAGCATCTTAGAATCCCCGGAAGCATCCAGAACACCCGAGAGTCGCCAGAGTGGACCCACAGGGGGCCCAGGAGGTAGGCTGGCGCGGCCCAGGCCCTGGCCGCGCCGCCTTATGGTGACACCGCCTCTTCGACCCTCCGACGCCGCCTCTTCGCCTATTTAAGGTCCCTGACCTAAAACTTCGATACGAAAAAGCCACGGTACGAGAAACCTTCCAGAGCCGCCGCCATCGCGAAGCCAAGATCTGGGGGACAGGACTCTCTGTTCCGGCACGCCGCCGGGACGGGGAAGTGCCCCCGGAAGGCTTCTCCATCGACACCACCGCCATCTTCATCACCGCTGCTGTCTCCCATGAGGAGGGAGTAGTTCTCCATCGAGGCTCGGGGCTGTACCGGTAGCTATGTGGTTCATCTCTCTCCTATGTACTTCAATACAATAATTTTTCATGAGCTGCCTTACACGATTGAGATTCATATGATGATGCTTGTAATCTAGATGTCATTATGCTAGTCAAGTGGATTTTACTTATGTGATCTCCGGAGACTCCTTGTCCCACGTGTGTAAAGGTGACAGTGTGTGCACCGTGTGGGTCTCTTAGGCTATATTTCACAGAATACTTATTCACTGTTATGAATGGCATAGTGAAGTGCTTATTTATATCTCTTTATGATTGCAATGTGTTTTGTATCACAATTTATCTATGTGCTACTCTAGTGATGTTATTAAAGTAGTTTATTCCTCCTGCACGGTGTAATGGTGACAGTGTGTGCATCGTGTTAGTACTTGGCGTAGATTATGATTGTGATCTCTTGTAGATTATGAAGTTAACTATTGCTATGATGGTATTGATGTGATCTATGCCTCCTTTCGTAGCGTGAAGGTGACAGTGTGCATGCTATGTTAGTACTTGGTTTGGTTGTGTTGATCTATCATGCACTCTAGGGTTATTTAAATACGAACATCGAATATTGTGGAGCTTGTTAACTCCGGCATTGAGGGTTCGTGTAATCCTACACAGTTAGTGGTGTTCATCATCCAACAAGAGAGTGTAGAGTCTAGCATCTATTTATTTATTCTGTTATGTGATCAATGTTGAGAGTGTCCACTAGTGAAAGTATAATCCCTAGGCCTTGTTCCTAAATACTGCTATCGCTGCTTGTTTACTGTTTTACTGCATCTCTACTGCCTGCAATATTACCACCATCAACCACACGCCAGCAAGCACTTTTCTGGTGCCGTTGCTACTGCTCATACTTATTCATACCACCTGTATTTCACTATCTCTTCGCCGAACTAGTGCACCTATTAGGTGTGTTGGGGACACAAGAGACTTCTTGCTTTGTGGTTGCAGGGTTGCATGAGAGGGATATCTTTGACCTCTTCCTCCCTGAGATCGATAAACCTTGGGTGATCCACTTAAGGGAAACTTGCTGCTGTTCTACAAACCTCTGCTCTTGGAGGCCCAACACTGTCTACAAGAATAGAAGCTCCCGTAGACATCAGGTTTTGTGTTAGATTTTGCGTCATAATTCAAATAGTTAAGTTAAGCCTTTCATACTATAAAATTTGTATAAAATAATCTACTGGGCCAAATCTTATGTTTTTGTACTTTCTGGAATCCTCAAGCCATGTACTTCGACATGATATAGGAGTTGTACAACTTTGACACGTGCACAAACTTGCTTTAGTAAAATCTATACAAGTCAGTAATTTGATGATAATTTAAATTCTATAATTCATTTTTGAATAATTCCAATTGGTCTAATCTTGTACTACTGTAACCTATCCAGGGAAGTCAAGTTTATATTTTGTCTAAACATAAATCTTGCGGTAGCTAATTAATAAGGTTGTGTATGTTAAGTAGATACTCAATTATTGTTTTTCTAAACCAAATTAAATACCCAGGAAGCTTTATTATTATTGCACATATCAGAGAACACACAATACAACACATACACACTACCTCTCTTGTGAAATAAATTGGTGCATAGCATGCATGCATGTCTATGATTGTTCATATCGAATGTTTGTTTATTTTTGTTGTTGTTGTTCACTAGAAGAAAAGTTCTTATAGGCAACGTCCCAAAATCGTCCGCTAAGGGGTGTTTTTCGTCGCCTATGGGCCTAACCCGACGATATGGGTTCTGTTGTCGAAACTGCGTCAGGCAAAGTCCTACCACGTTTTTTCCGGTCCGTCGCGCTTGGGTGCCCTTCCGCCACGGAAAATCGGACTGTTGCAGAAGTGTTTCCGGGAGCCCGTTGACTGCTGACGTCATTCAAACTGACACGTGGCAGACGCCGTTAACTGGCAGTTAACGGCGTTAACCGCTGAAACCCCGTGGTAGATGGTAGGCCCACACGAGGCCTGCCACGTCTTAAGCGGGCCGGCCCATTAAGTTTGCGGGCCGGGCCAGCTGACTTAGTTTGACCGGTCAACTATATAGCTGGGCTGGTCCATTAGTTACGTGGGCCGGGCCTGACCTCTAAGGTTGACTGGTCAAAACATTAATGGGCCGGCCCACTAAGCATGTGGGCCGGGCCGAATGCACTCGTTTGACGAGTCAACAGGCAAAAGGGCCGGCCCACAAAACATGTGGGACCCACTTTCATGTTATCGGGCCGGCCCATTTACCAAGTGGGGTCCACCTTAAAGCAAGTGGGCCGGCCCAATTAGCACGTGGGTCCCACTTTCCTGCTAATCGGGCTGGCCCATTTAGTGCGTGGGGTCCACATTAGATCAAATGGGCCGGCCCACCAAGCCAGTGGGCCGGGCCAAAAGCACAGGTGGATCCCACTTTCCTGTTAATGGGCCAGCCCATTTAGTATGTGGGGTCCACCATATAGCAAGTGGGTCGGCCCAACAAGATAGTGGGCCGGGCCAAAAACACAGGTGGGTCCCACTTTCCAGTTAAAGGGCCGGCCCATTTAGTATGTGGGGTCCACCATATAGCAAGTGGGCCGGCCCAACAAGCTAGTGTGCCGGGCCAAAAGCACATGTGGGTCCCACTTTCCAGTTAAAGGGCCGGCCCATTTAGTATGTGGGGTCCACCATATAGCAAGTGGGCCGGCCCAACAAGCTAGTGGGCCGGGCCAAAAACGCAGGTGGGTCCCACTTTCCTCTTAAAGGGCCGGCCCATTTAGTATGTGGGGTCCGTCATGTAGCAAGTGGGCCGGCCCAACAAGACAGTGGGCCGGGCCAAAAGCACAGGTGGGTCCCACTTTCCTGTTAACGGGTCGGCCCAGTAAGTAAGTGAGCCGGCCCAAAATGAAAGTGGGTCCCACACTACTGTTAATGGGCCGGCTCAATCTGTTATAGGGCCCTGGTTGTTTGACTAGTCAACTTGCATTAAATTACATGAGCCTAAAATCTGATATCAATGATACACACAATTACATACACAAATAAAATAACTAGGAAAATTACAAGGCAATTAATGTGCCCAAATAAAAAAATTACATAGAATCATTGAGGACTTCTATTAGCATCATCAATAACATGTTGACATTTGGCAATCGCCTTGATTGAATCTTGTGTACTCTTGGTCAACATATCAGCTACAGACCTTAAAGCAGCAATACCATGTCTTTTATAAAGTACAGCCTTGAGATGTTCACTGTTTGATGAAAAGAATGGTCTAGGTTGACGGCTATGAGAGGATGCATCAGAACAAAGATCAGAACTTTTTGTGGGCCTCTCTTCTAATGAAGATTGCTTCATCAGAACTGCATTCTGATAATAATGCAAAAAGAGTTAAACGATGAACTATGCAAACATGTATTAAGCATTGTCGATATGAGATAGTCACAAGTACTAAGCGCAGACTTACATTATATCGTTGCATAGGCTCACGCCGGAACCTTTTTTGCGCTCTATCTTCTACTAAGGACTTCTTCATTACAACTGCATTCTAGTAATATTGCAAACATAGTTACAACAGTGAACTATTCAAACATTTATTATGCAATGTAGATATAAGATAATAACAAGTTGCATAAATAAGACAATGTATGGAACTTGTACTAAGCAGACTTACATCATAATGTTGCACAGGTCGCTTTGGCGACTATCTTCTAATGATGACTGCTTCACTAAAACTGCATTCTGGTAATATTGCAAAAATAGTTACAACAATTAACTATTCAAACATGTATTACGCAATGTAGAGATCAGATAACAGCATGTAGCAGAACATACTGGCTCGCTGCAGGTCCTTCTCTTGCGTGCACTAGTCGTGGTCGACATGCCTGTCATTTTAGGTTCAGCCATCAAGTGAAATGCTAATCCTCCTGCTCCATTGTCCTTAATCTGTGTTTAGATATCACATTTAAGACCAAGTCAGCTGGTTTCAAATAACAAAAAACTTGAGCTGCCAAATGAATAAGCCAATATTTACCAGATATCAGATTAAAACCAACTAGATGTTGCTTTGCATGAGATACGAATTTTAGACATTCAGATTTAGAGTAGGGTAATGCCAAGGTTTTCCACATAAAGTAAACTGGCATTAAGAATGACCAAATGTCAGGTTCAAATCACCTTCGCAGTTGCTCCAAGACAAGCATATCAAAATAGGCAGAACATAGTAAAGCATGGATGGCATTGCTATGGCAGGGTTCCAAGTGTTTATCTCTTGCATAAGGAACAATGCATATAGGTTATAGATAATAACGGAAGTAAACTGCCAAAGTTACCAACCAAGAACTCAGATTCCAACCTTCCCTAGCGTCCCCGCTGTTAATGTTGGATATTCTAATAAGTGGTTCGCATGATCAATCCCTAGGAAAAATAACATTGACAAGTTAGTCTACGATAATACAAAGACCAGACATGCACGCAGCAATAACTATACAAGCTGTGCGACAGGAGCATTCATGGAAAAAAATAGCTATAAGCTAAAGACGAGGTATAAGAGCAAGCAGATTGGAAATGCACATAGCATGATTATAAAAGCAGTAAAAGAATAGCAGACACGAGAAAACAGCTAGCGGCTAGCGGTGAGCTAATGACGTGGTATAAGAACAACCAGATTGGAAATGCCCATAGCATGACTATAAAAGGAATAGCATGCAGTACAAAAACAGTTGGCAGCAAATGAATGGGTCCCCTATAAATATGTGGATGCACACAGGTGTCAGTAGAATGAACAGGATGGTAGCGACCGGATAATGCTTTGGTACTGTACAATATTTAAACGAACTTCATGCGAAGTAACACATCAAGAAATTTAATGGCATATGAGATCTGCAAATAACTACACAAAACATGGCTAAAGAAACACCGCGATCTAACGGGCCAGCGTACTAACCAAGCTGCGGCGGGGTGGACGGGGCGGCAACTTGCATTCCAGCGGCGGCGAACGCGGGAGACGATGAGTCGACCCTGTTTCAGTAGAAGCGGGCGTTAGTGAAGCAGATCTGGTTGGCTGGCAAGGGATTCGATGAAGTTGATACAGCCGCTGCACCGAGGTAGTCGGTGGAATAGATCGGCTTCTGTGGAGGGGGGGGCACGGTGAAGTAGACACGGTTCCGTTGGAGAGGATCCGGTGCGTCGACAGGAAAGGCGTTGATTGCTACGCTGTGGATGAGGTCGGCGGTGAAGCAGATCCATCGGTGGCGAGGTCGGCGGTGAAGCAGATCCGTCGGTGGCGAGGTCGGCGGTGAAGCAGATCCGTCGGTGGCGAGGGCGGCGGGGGAGCGGATCAGGTGGGTGGACAGCCAACATGATCAAGGCTACGCTGTGGAGGAGTATGCCGGCGGCGAAGCAGATCTAGTACTGTAGAGAGTCAGAGCTTTGGCGTGTGAGAGTATTTTTGAGCTAATGGGGCGAATGGTTGGTGGGTGGGTGTGGGCCTGTGGGGAGGGTTCGGGATCTAGGCAAGATATTTCATTGTTACCGAATGAGCCCTCCATGGTCGGTGGGTTGTAGCTTCCAGACCAGGGTTAAAAGGGTAAAACTGGTCACGGGATTTTCGAATGGATGCGGCGGGATGATTTGGCGCGCGGCCAAAATTTTCAGTTTCAAGCTACGAGCATAACGACAAAAATAATGTTCTTCCCCAGGGAGCTCTCATTTCTTCCTCTTCTCTTTCTCTCTCGAGTCTCTCCCACTCCCCTGGCTCCTCTCCCCCTTCTCTCCGGCAGCCTCGCCGGCCGGAGACGAGGCCGACTTCTCTCTGTATATCGTACACCCTCCAAACTAAATTAATTGATTCAACTTTCCTTAGACGTGTATGTATCTCGAGTAAAAACATGTGTGGATACATCCATATTTAGATAAGCAAAGTTGAGTCAGTTAATTTGGACCCGAGGGAGTTCATGTTGTTGTAAGCTTAGATCCAGTGTTTCCCATGAGTAGAATGGCGCAATGGAGTCGGGGATCTCGTCATCGGCTTCAGATCTGGCCTACGGTGAATCTGGCGGATCTTGCGGCCAAACCCCGATCTGGTGCCATCAAGGTGATGGCGCTAACGGTGAGGCTTGCTTTGGTCAGTGCTTCAGATCTGGTCAATGGGGAAGTCAAGCTGCTAACGTTCACAAGCTCGGGGCATACGACGGCGTCATCCGTCTTGCCCGTGAACATCTTGGCCTTTCAGCGGCCCTTCTCAGAGCCAATGTGCTGTTGCTGAGGCCCTTCTTCTCCTTCGTCCTGGCGACTACCGGCGACACCGTCCCAAGTGGTGCGTCCCCGACGACGGAGTTGCTGGAAAGGATGCGGAGCAGAGATCTGATGTGCGGTCCAGAAGGACTCGATTGATTTTCTTCTATATGTTTTGGGGTCCTTTTTGTAAAGTTGCAGGTCCTATTAGTTATTGTCTAGTTCTCTTGGACCTCTATGTAATTTTTTGGACTAGTTTCCATTTGCACCGATAAACTTGAATTTTGACAAGTTCACGGGAAAAAAATTCCTTTGCACATATGGCCTATCATGTATGAACATTCTTGAGTTTTAAACTATATGTAATGGCCAGCACTTGCGCAAGGGGCTCGTCTAGTGCGCACTAGTTTCCATTAGCACCGATAAATATGAATCTTGACAAGTTCTTGGAAGAAAAAATTGATTCACATATAGCCTATCATGTATGAACATTATTTGGATTCAAACTATACATAGATGGCCAACACGTGTAAGAGGGGGTCCTCTAATGTGCACTAGTTTCCATTAGCACTGATAAATTTGAATCTTTACAAGTTCTCAAAAAAAAATTGCTTCACACATATGCCTGATATGTCTCCGACGTATCGATAATTTCTTATGTTCCATGCCACATTATTGATGATATCTACATGTTTTATGCATACTTTATGTCATATTTATGCATTTTCTGGAACTAACCTATTAACAAGATGCCGAAGAGCCAGTTGCTGTTTTCTGCTGTTTTTGGTTTCAGAAATCCTAGTAAGGAAATATTCTCAGAATTGGACGAAATCAACGCCCAGGGGCCTATTTTGCCACGAAGCTTCCAGAAGACCGAAGAGTCAACGAAGTGGGGCCACGAGGTGGCCAGGAGGTAGGGCGGCGCGGCCCAAGCCCTGGCCGCACTGACCTGTCTCCTGGGCCCCTCGCGACGCCCCCTGACCTACCCTTCCGCCTACAAATAGCCTTCGTCGCGAAACCCCCAGTACCGAGAGCCACGATACGGAAAACCTTCCAAAGACGCCGCCGCCGCCAATCCCATCTCGGGGGATTCAGGAGATCGCCTCTGGCACCCTGCCAGAGAGGGGAATCATCTCCCGGAGGACTCTACGCCGCCATGGTCGCCTCCGGAGTGATGTGTGAGTAGTTCACCCCTGGACTATGGGTCCATAGCAGTAGCTAGATGGTTGTCTTCTCCTCATTATGCTTCATTGTCGGATCTTGTGAGCTGCCTAACATGATCAAGATCATCTATCTGTAATTCTATATGTTGTGTTTGTTGGGATCCGATGAATAGAGAATACTATGTTATGTTGATTATCAATTCATGTCTATGTGTTGTTTATGATCTTGCATGCTCTCCGTTATTAGTAGAGGATCTGGCCAAGTTTTTGCTAGTAACTCCAAGAGGGGGTATTTATGCTCGATAGTGGGTTCATGTCTCCGTGAATCTGGGGGAGTGACAGAAACCTCTAAGGTTATGGATGTGCTGTTGCCACTAGGGATAAAACATTGATGCTATGTCCGAGGATGTAGTTATTGATTACATTACGCGCAATACTTAATGCAATTGTCTGTTGTTAGCAACTTAATACTGGAGGGGGTTCGGATGATAACCTGAAGGTGGACTTTTTAGGCATAGATGCATGCTGGATAGCGGTCTATGTACTTTGTCGTAATGCCCAATTAAATCTCACAATACTCTATGTGCATGGTCATGCCCTCTCTATTTGTCAATTGCCCAACTGTAATTTGTTCACCCAACATGCTGTTTATCTTATGGGAGAGACACCTCTAGTGAACTGTGGACCCCGGTCCAATTCTCTATACTGAAATACAATCTACTGCAATATTGTTCTACTGTTTTCTGCAAACAATCATCTTCCACACTATACATCTAATCCTTTATTACAGCAAGCCGGTGAGATTGACAACCTAGCTGTTTCGTTGGGGCAAAGTACTTGGTTTGTGTTGTGCAGGTTCCACGTTGGCTCCGGAATCCCTGGTGTTGCGCCGCACTACATCTCGCCGCCATCAACCTTCAACGTGCTTCTTGGCTCCTACTGGTTCGATAAACCTTGGTTTCATACTGAGGGAAAACTTGCCGCTGTACGCATCACACCTTCCTCTTGGGGTTCCCAACGGACGCGTGCTGTACGCGTATCAAGCTCTTTTTCTGGCGCCGTTGCCGGGGAGATCAAGACACGCTGCAAGGGGAGTCTCCACATCCCAATCTCTTTACTTTGTTTTTGTCTTGCTTAGTTTTATTTACTACTTTGTTTGCTGCACTAAATCAAAACACAAAAAAATTAGTTGCTAGTTTTACTTTATTTGCTATCTTGTTTGCTATATCAAAAACAAACAAAAAAATTAGTTACTTGCATTTACTTTATCTAGTTTGTTTTATTTACTATTGCTAAAATGGGTACTCCTGAAAATACTAAGTTGTGTGACTTCACAACCACAAATAATAATGATTTCTTATGCACACCTATTGCTCCACCTGCTACTACAGGAGAATTCTTTGAAATTAAACATGCTTTACTAAATCTTGTTATGCGAGAGCAATTTTCTGGTGTTAGTTCTGATGATGCTGCTGCCCATCTTAATAATTTTGTTGAACTATGTGAAATGCAAAAGTATAAAGATGTAGATGGTGACATTATAAAATTAAAATTGTTCCCTTTCTCATTAAGAGGAAGAGCTAAAGATTGGTTGCTATCTCTGCCTAAGAATAGTATTGATTCATGGACTAAATGCAAGGATGCTTTTATTGGTAGATATTATCCCCCTTCTAAAATTATATCTTTGAGGAGTAGCATAATGAATTTTAAACAATTGGATAATGAGCATGTTGCACAAGCATGGGAAAGAATGAAATCTTTGGTTAAAAATTGCCCAACCCATGGACTGACTACTTGGATGATCATCCAAACCTTTTATGCATGACTGAATTTTTCTTCGCGGAACCTATTGGATTCAGCTGCTGGAGGTACCTCTATGTCCATCACTCTTGGTGAAGCAACAAAGCTTCTCGATAATATGATGATTAATTACTCTGAATGGCACACGGAAAGAGCTCCACAAGGTAAGAAGGTAAATTCTGTCGAAGAAACCTCTTCCTTGAGTGATAAGATTGATGCTATTATGTCTATGCTTGTGAATGATAGGACAAATATTGATCCTAATAATGTTCCGTTAGCTTCATTGGTTGCTCAAGAAGAACATGTTGATGTAAACTTCATTAAAAATAATAATTTCAACAACAATGCTTACCGGAACAATTCTAGTAACAACTATAGGCCATATCCTTATAATAATGGCAACGGCTATGGTAATTCTTATGGGAATTCTTATAACAATAATAGGAACACACCCCCTGGACTTGAAGCTATGCTTAAAGAATTTATTAGTACACAAACTGCTTTTAACAAATCTGTTGAAGAAAAGCTTGGGAAAATTGATATACTTGCTTCTAAAGTCGATAGTCTTGCTGCTGATGTTGATCTTTTGAAATCGAAAGTTATGCCTCATGAAAATCATAATAATAAAATTGTTTCTACAGCAAATGCCATCCAAGTTAGAATTAATGAGAATATAAGATTGATGGCCGAATTGCGTGCTAGGTGGGAAAGAGAAGAAAAAGAAAAAGAAGATAATATAGCTAAAGTTTGGACTATTACCACCACTAGTAATGCTAATGCTACACATGTTGCTGCACCTCCTACTATTAATGGTAAAATAATTGGTGTTGGCAATGTTTCCACTTCTAATGCAAAGCGTGAAAAACTGCCTGAAACTGCTAAAACTGCTGAAACTGCATGTGATAAAACTGCTGAAATTTTTTCCAACATTGGGGATGATGATCCCATTGCTTTAGATTATAATGGTTTGAATTTTTATGATTGCCACATCTCTGAAGTTATAAAGTTCTTACAAAAACTTGCTAAGAGTCCTAATGCTAGTGCTATAAATTTGGCTTTCACGAAACATATTACAAATGCTCTCATAAAAGCTAGAGAAGAGAAATTAGAACGCGAAGCTTCTATTCCTAGGAAGCTAGAGGATGGTTGGGATCCCATCATTAATATGAAGGTCAATGATTTTGATTGTAATGCTTTATGTGATCTTGGTGCAAGTATTTCTGTTATGCCTA